>NW_006921626.1:4388795-4391036 GCF_000298275.1 Orycteropus afer afer | reverse complement strand
ATCAGGATGTGTTAATTATCACTGGTGACTGGAATGCAAAAGTTGGAAACAAAGAAGAATCACCGGTAGTTGGAAAATTTGGCTGTATATTTACTTAATCCCTTTTTTTTTCTATTGGGTTGTCTCTCCTTTTTGTAACAGTTTGTGGATATTCTGATATATGTGAGATATGTGTATTTTGTCTGTTACATATGTTGTAAATATTTCCTCACTCTGTTGTATGTACTTTATCTTTACTTACGTCTTTTGTTACATAGAAGTTTCTCTCTTTTTTATATGATCAAATTTATCAATATTTCCTTTTTCTTTTTAAAAAAAAATCTTTCCTTTTTGAGGTTTTATAAACATGTATGTAAACATTTAGATCTTTAACCATTTTAAAAATGTGTGTATATAATGTGAGCAAGTTGCAATCTTTTTTATATGGAAAGCCAATTTCCCCAATGTCATTCTCCCCTGATTTTCAAATGTCATTTTTTAAACACTCCAAATTCCCTGTTATATTCATGTATTTGTTTCTTTATTCTATTTTCTGATCTTTTTGTTTCATCCTGGGCCCATACCAATGATACAGATCATAATATGTTTTGATATCTGGTAGAAGCCATTTTGTTTCTTTGTTCTCTACCAATACTATCTTATTAAAAGTCTTCCACATGAACTTGAAAATCAGTTTATCAAGTTCTATTGAAAATTAAGGAAATCACATTAAGGTTATTAGCTAATTATGGGACAGCTCACATCTTTACAATACTGAGTTGTATTAGAGCTTAAATTCTAAAGCATTTTGTTTGTGGAAAGCTGCATCAGGAACCCTAACTCCATTTGGAGTCTTGACATAAGTTCAGATGCCATTTCAGGTCTTTCTAACCACTAAACCAGTGATGTGGCTATGCTTGGACAAATCCTGGGCAAACCTAGAGAGGGGCAGTTTGCCCTCAGGAAGAGTGTGCTTGAAACTCACACAAAGAACTAGGGAACTTGCCTGGGTGTGCCTTTAATGATTTACCAAAAATAGTTATATGTTATCTAATTTAAGGTTATGGTTGGGGTCCTGGTATTGTCTGTAGCCACCTCATGGTTATGACTCAGGGCCACTTGTTCATGAGTCATACCTTGACAACCATGTAGCTTCATGACCAAACCTCACAACCAATCCTATAACCCTTGTTAATCTGCAGTTATGTAGGTATCCCAATCATGTTCCTTTTCTCATTTCTGTCGTCTTATCTGCAATAGTGATCCTATGTAGTCCCATCTACAATAGTGATGAACTGACCGGCTATGAATCATGATTTTTGTTATAATTTCCTTTGTTTTCTATCATATATAATTAGCACCATGGCCACGAATCAGCAGACTCCATTTGGCCTCCATGTGGTGTGCATGCTGATGGTTGCCTTCATCCTGGATTATTGTCTTTATTTATTTATTTATTTTCATGTTTAAGGCTTAATTAAAGGGTCTAAAGAACATGTTTGAACCTGGGTCTTTTTTCCCCTAGCATAGAGATAAGTGACAGAGAAACTTACTTGAACCATTGTCATGGACTCCCATAGCACTCTAAATTCACCCAGCTAGAAGGACAGTCCAGAACACACATATTTCAATTCTTACCAATTGAGTTGAGAGCTTACAAACCCTTTCAGGACATCTGCATTAATTAATGTTATTATGCAATTTAATTAAATATTACACAAACCATTGGCATGAAAAAAGAGAAAAAGATAGCTGTCGCTGCAAAAACTAAGCTGAATGTTTTGGAAAGACTTACTAAAAAGAGTTGCTGAGAAATGTTTGTCAAATTAGATGAGTGAGAAAATAGCAAATAAATAAATAAAATGCGGCAACTTGTGAAATTCTAGCAATATTCTGTTTTCAGATTACTTCATCAGTACTTTTAATTAGTAGTTCCACTGCAAAGAAAATGCAACTCCACATTTGAAATGATGCTTCTATGGATGTGATTTAGGCAAAAAAATCAATAAGGAACTCCAGTCAATGAATTTTCTGAAAGATAAGGTGTGTCAGCTCTTCAGCAAAACATTGTTGAATAAATGTATATGTGTATGTTAAAAAATTCAGTGAAATATTTTATGTGTACATGTGTCTTCTTTAATTATTCCATGCCTTAAGTAACCTATGGTAATCAACTAACTAGTTATCATAGGAGCTCTGGTAGCATAGTGCCTAAGGCACTTGACTGCTAACCAGAAGGCTGGCGGTTCAAACCCACCAGCC
>NW_006921626.1:4383706-4388235 GCF_000298275.1 Orycteropus afer afer | reverse complement strand
TAAGGCTGGACTTTTTTTTTTATGATTTTGAGTTTTGTTCCACAGTTTTCTCCCACTCTATCCATGATCTCTTGCACTGATTCCTTTTCAAGTGGTTGACAGTGGTATCCAGGCACCATCTAGTTTTTCTGGTCTCATGTTCATGTAGACTGAAGTTCCCATGGTTCACTAGTCTCTTGGATTAATTGTTTCCATGCATCCTTGGTTTTCTTCTATTTTCTTTGTTCCAGATGAGAAGAGATCAATTGTTGCATCTTAGATGGATGCTTGCAAGCTTTAAAGTCCTCGGTCTCTACTCATCAAAGTGGGCTGTAGAACAATGATTTTGTGTAGAACAATGTTATGCCAATTGAGCTTGATGTCCCCTAGTACCACGGTTCCGAGCCCACAGGCTCGACAACCAGCTCCATCAGTATGGCTAGCTGTGGCTAAAAAGTGGTCGTAACTTTGCCCACTGTCAGTTTCATTTATATAAACATTCTTACAGCACATGCAAACACATAGGTAGAAATACCATCTGCCAAACTTATATATGGTCCTGAGTATGTTCCTTTTTGCCTAGATACATATCTAGCTAGGTCTTCTTTGATCATCTTCAGTAAAATTGCAGATAATTTCTTCATAAAGATCCTGTGTATTTCTTTTAGCTTTATTTTTAATACTTTATGTTTTTGTAGCTCTTCTGAAAGAAATGTTTGTGGTATCTTTTTTTTTTTTTTTTTGGTCAATTATAGGAAAGCTGCTGATTTTCGTACATTGATCTTGAATTGGTCTATTCATTCTTTCTCTAGATTGTCTTATTAGTCTTAATATTTTGTTGGATATTTTTACTAGGGGGAGCATTAAACTCGATAATGAAATTTGTAGTATGAAATTCATCTCAGGTTCTCTAGGAAGAACACACTAGGAAGAAGATGGAGATTTCTATGCAGGAAATTTATAAGGTGTTCTTTCTGAATCAATTCCTACTGGAGACAGAGGGAAGCAACACTGGATAGAGGGAAAAGTGGGGCTGTGATGCAGTCACAACAAAGGTCTCAGTTTATTCCCACAGAAAGCTCTGGATCTGAGATGACCCTGAAGATTTGCCCACCTGAGGGAAACAGACGACATATATCCCTACTTTGCATATGAGCCATACATGGAAACAGGCTGATCTTGAATAAGGCATCTCTCTTCAGGCAAGAGAAGTCTCTAGGTGGAACAGTCTGTTAAGAATGTGGCTACTAACTGACAAGTTTGTGGTTCAAGCCCACCCAGATATATCTAGCAATCTGCTTCCTACAGTTCACAGCCATGAAAATACTATGGAGTGTAGTTCTACTCTGAAACACATGGAGTTTTCATGAGTTAGAATCGACTAGAGAGCAACTATTTGCTTGTTTTCTTTTCTTCAACTAAAAGCCACCCCCAAGGTGGGGATTCAGTTTAGACCTGTCAGTCCCCAGCACTCCAAATAGCTGAGAGTGTGTGCTTCAGCATTGAGAATGGAAATCTTGGCAACACACCACAGCATTCACTACAGTATGTAATGGCAATTTTGTTCCTCTCAATTATTTACATTCCATTTAATTTTGTTGCCTTCTGGTATATAGCTAGTGTCTTTTGTACAATTTGAATTAGTAGGTGAAAGGAGGCACCCTTTTTTTTGGTCAGGAGGGGTCGCTATGAGTTGGAGATGACTCAACAGCACATAACAACAACAAACTTTAATTATACTTATTCTAATGGTCCACTATTAGGTAATATTTGCTATATGCTTCTAGTTGTTTTTTGGTGCCATTGAGTCAATTTTCAACACATATGGGCACTGGGCGACAGAGCAGAACTGGCTCATAGGGTTTCCTTGGCTGTAATCTTCTTAGGAGGAAATTGTCAGGTCTTTCTCCCATAGAGCTGCTGGGTGGGTTTCAATCACCAACTTTTTGGCTAGCAGCTGAATGCTGATGCAATCATCAACAGGACTCCTTTAAAATTTAATCAAGTGATAATAAATAAATAAATAAAGCAGATTCCTTCATTGGATTAAGAAAGTTGTCTTTTATTCCAAAATAAATGATAAAAGCTTTGTCATTAATAAGTATTGTAACTTATCAAATGCTTTGGCAACATTCATTAGATTGAATACCTGCTTTTCTCCTTTAATCTCTTAATGTAGTAAATAATATTTATACTTTTAAAAAAGATAAAACAATACTTGGATTCCAATATAAACCTCACTTAGTCATAATATGTTATTCTATTAAACAACATCTATATCTGTGGAAAAAGACAATGAAAAAGCTCAATATCATCAGTCAGAACAAGGCCATGGAGTGACTGTAGAATAGACTATCAATTGCTATATGCAAGTTCAACGTAGATAAAACCAAACAAGTCCAGGAGAGCCAAGGTAAGCCATTGAGTATATCCTGTCTAAATTTCGACACAATCTCAAGATTATATTTGACATATTGAACACTAATGAGAGAAGAGTAGATGAGTTGTGGGAGGACATCATACAAGAAGAAAGCAAAAGAAAAAAAGAAAGAAAAGGATGGCAGAAGACTGAAACTTGCTCTTGAATAGAGAGTAGCTAAAGCAAATGGAAGAAATGATAAAGAGTTGAACAGAAAATTTCAAGGGTCACCTTGAGAAGACAAAGTAAAGTATTGAAATGAAATGTGCAAAGACTTAGAGTTAGAAAATCAAAAGGGAAGAACATTTTTAGCTTTTCTCAAGCTGAAAGAACAAATTCAAATCTTAAGTTGCAATACTGAAGGATTGTATGGGAAAAATTAGGGAAAAATCAGGGAGCTCTGGTGGAATAGTGACTAAGGTATTTGACTGCTAACCACAAGGCTGGTGGTTCAAACTCATCAGCCACTCCTCAGGAGGAAGGTTGGGCAATCTACTTTTGTAGTGATACTGCCTTAGAAATCCAAGGAGGGGTCGCTATGAGTCAGGTCCGACTCGAGGACAGTGAGTGAATGAGTTGGGCAAAATATTGAACAATGCAGAAGCATCAAAGGACAATGGAAGGAATACACAGTTACTGTACCAAAAAGAATGCTCAAAGTTCAACTATTTTAGGAGGTAGCATGTGATCAAGAACTCATGGTACTGAAGACATTGAAGTTACACTGAAGAAGGCATTGGTGAAAAATAAAGCTCTAGGAAATGAAGAATGCCCACCAAGATGTTTTGATAAATGGATGCAATGTTCAAAGCACTCACTGTATACCAAGAAATTTGTAATACAGCTACCAGGCCAAACATATTTGTGCCCATTCCAAAGAGAAGTGATCCAACAAAATACAGAAATTATCAGACAGTGACATTAATATCACACACTAGTAATGTTTTATTGAAGGTATTTCAAAAGTGGTTCTAGGGTTCCAGCAAGATGGCGGACTAGGCATAAAGACTAGAATTAAGCAAAAAATCATCCCTGCTAGCCAGGGACTGCACAGAGGACTGCTCTGATAGCTGGGGAATAAACAGAGAAGGAGAAGAGAAAGACGGGCTGAGCTGTGGACTTTTGCTGGTCCAGAAGGTACTGCCATTTTGAAGGTCTAAAAGCAGCTTCACTATTTTGGATATTTAAAGAGACAGCACTCTTGGAGATCCAGCAAGATGGCGGACTAGACAGAAAGACTGCACAGACCCTTTTCAACAAAGAAAAGGGAAACCAATTAACACAGACACAGAAGATAATCCTGGACCCCTGAGCCTTGAAGGGAAGGATATAGAAGTGGACTAAACCCCAACTAGCAGAAAAATTTGCATGGAAATACCAAAAAAGGAGACAGACGGAGCTGCAGACTGGCAGCGATCCTGAGCAATCCTGATGGCACAGACAGCTTGGAGATTCCCAAATGTTGGTAGGACCTAAGAATTAACCTAAAAATCGACTTGTTAGCCAGGGACTACATGGAGGACTGTGCATGGGGGCTGGGGAACAAATGGAGAAGGTGAAGAGAAAGGTGGGCTGAGCTGTGGACTTTGCCGGTCCTGAGGATGCCACCATTTTGAAGGTTCAAAAAGTGGCTTGACTATTTTGGATATTTAAAGAGACAGTGCTCTCGCAGATTCCTGGGGCTTAAGAACACATTCTACTTTCCAACAACCCCAAGGACACCCGGGACCTGCAAGACTGACAAGGTACAACATTCCTCTTGTTATTCTTATACCCCACACCCGCTAGGTGAATGGAGGTGCAGCCACCCCCCACTCCCACCTACCTTCTGGGCCCACAGGAACTCCATCATGGTCTGTGTGCTCAGACGGAGCCTGGGTGCCTTACACTGTCCTCCACCAATTTTTTTTCCCCTCTTTTTTAATTTTAATTTTAATTTTTTTCTTTTTTGCTTTCTTTTTTCTGGTCATTAGTTTGCTTGTATTTGTCTGTTTTAAAACAACTAATATTATTAATACTCTTGCCCTTTTTATTATTATTCTTAATCTTCCCCTTCCCAGGTCCTAGTTCCCAGCATTTTTCTTTTCCCTGTGCCTGGTTGAAGTTTTATTTTTGTTTTGTTTTATTCTTT
>NW_006921626.1:4359022-4359505 GCF_000298275.1 Orycteropus afer afer | reverse complement strand
CTATGAGTCGGGGCCGACTCGATGGCAAACAACAACAACAACAACAATAATTCTTCGTTGAAAAATTTTCTCTTTCAGGTTTTCATATATACCATCCCGTTGCCTTCTCGCTTGCATGGTTTCTGATGAGAAATCAGAGCTTATTCTTACTAGCTGTCCTTTGTAGGTAACTTTTTGTTTTTCCCATGCATCTTTCAGGATTCTGTCTTTGTCTTTGGTATTGATGAGTTTGATGATGATGTGTCTTGGTGATTTTCTTCTGGGATCTCTCTTGTTTGGGGTTTGTTGGACTTTCTGAATTGATATATTCCCCTCTTTCATTATATCAGGGAATTTCTCCTCCAGCATAAATGTTGGAAAATTTCCTCAGGGGTTTTATCTTTCTCTTCCTATTCTGGAATTCTAATGACACGTAAGTTATTCCTTTTGATGGTATCCCACATGAACCTTAGGCTTTCTTCATTTTGTTTTGATTTTTTTTTT
>NW_006921626.1:4355453-4356688 GCF_000298275.1 Orycteropus afer afer | reverse complement strand
AGGCTCAGGGGTCCAGGATTATCTTCTGTGTCTGTGTTAATTGGTTTCCCTTTACTTTGTTGAAGAGGGTCTGTGCAGTCTTTCTGCCTAGTCCGCCATCTGGCCGGAAAACCTCTCACCATTAGATTTGAAGGACAGTTTTGCCGGATATATAATTCTTGGTTGAAAATTTTTCTCTTTCAGGGTTTTATATATACCATCCCATTGCCCTCTTGCATGCATGGTTTCTGCTGAGAAATCAGAGCTTAATCTTACTGGTTATCCTTGTATGTTACTTTTTGTTTTTCCCATGCTGCTTTCAAGATTCTTTCTTTGTCTTTGGTTTTGATGAGTTTGATGATGACATATCTTGGTGATTTTCTTTTGGGGTCTATCCTGTTTGGGGTACGTTGGACTTTCTGAATGGATATATTCTCATCTTTCATCACATCAGGGAAGTTCTCCTCCAAAAAATCTTGGACAATTTTCTCAGTGGTTTTATTTTTCTCCTCCTGTTCTGGAATTCCAATGACATATAGGTTATTCCTTTTGGTGGTATCCCACATGATCCTTAGGCTTTTATCATTTTGTTTTCATCTTTTTTTCTGATGGATCCCTTTCCAAAGAAGTATTCAGGTATTTGTCTTCAATTTCATTAATTCTGTCTTCCATTGCATCACTTCTGCTCCTTAGCCCTTTCAAAGTGTTATCTATTATGGACAATTTGGTATTAATCTTCTGGATTTCTATCTGTGGATTTAGAATCATTTCTAATTTTTCATTGATTTTGTCATTTTGTTCTTGTATTTTCTTCCAAAATTTTTCTACCATTTTGTCTGTGTTTTCTTTGGTTTGTCTCTCGATCCTTTGAAGATACCTAAATATAATTCTTTTAAATTTCTTACCAAAGAGTTCCAATGCTGCTTCTTCCTCAGGGATGTGTTCTGGGTCTGTATCCTGCTCCTTTGTTTCTGTCATTTTATCTTGCTTCTTTGTGTGGGTTGTGATGGTCTGCTGTCTCCAAATCATCATGGCATTATTGTATTTAGTTCTCTGTTAACTGTTTGTGAAGCACAGCTTAAGGTAGATCAGGCTCTTCTTGGTGGTTGTTTATTGTTGGCCCATTGGTGGAGAAGGAAGTGATGGTTCTCACACAGTAATTGAAGCTGCAGGAGGTGTGGGTATTGTTGTGTCATATGTGGACTGTTGCTGTCTTCCACTCAGACAAAAATAACAATTGAATAATCATCAAAAAA
>NW_006921626.1:4352169-4354858 GCF_000298275.1 Orycteropus afer afer | reverse complement strand
CTGGGAGGGGAAGAATAAAGAATAATAGTAAAAAGGATAAAAGCAATAATAATAGTAGTAGTTTTAAAACAAACAAAAACAAGCAAACTAAAAAACAGAAAAAAGGAGAAAAATATCAGGGCAGTGCGGGGCATGGCACCCAGGTTTCATCCTAGCACACAGACTGGGATGGAATTCCTGCCAGCCCAGTAAGTGGGTGGGAGTGAGGAATGGTTGCACCTCCGTTCACCAAGAGGGTATGGGATATAAGAATAACAAAGGGAATGTCGCACCTTTCCAGCCATCTGGTCCGGAATGTCCTTGGGGTTTCTGGCAAGTGGAGCCTGTTCTTAAGTCCCTGGAATGTGGCAGAATGCTTTAAACATCCGAAATGTCAAGCTACTTGTGAACATTCAAACTGGTTGGCCCTCTGGACAGAGAAAAGTCCACAAGTTCTACCCACCTTTCCCTTCGCTGCTTTCCTTTTTATTCCCCAGCCACCAGAGCAGTCCTCTGTGCAGTCCCAGGCTAGAAGTTCTGATTTTTAGGTTTATTCTTAGGTTCTACCACCACTCAGCAATATCCAAGCTGTTTGTGCCATCAGTATTGCTGCCAGATCGCAGCTCCATGTCTCCTTTCTTTGTGTCTTCATGCAAATTCTTCTGCTAGTTGGAGTTTACTCCACTTCTATATCCTTCCCTTCAAGGCTCAGGGATCCAGGACTATCTTCTGTATCTGTGTTAATTGGTGCCCCTTTTCTTTATTGAAGAAGGTCTGTGCATTCTTTCTGCCTGTTCTGCCCTCTTACTGGAACTCCATTTTTAATTCTTAAGGAGCTCTGGTGGTGTAGTGGTTAAGACATTTGGCTGCTAACCAAAATGTCAGTGGTCCAAACTCAATAGCTACTCCACAGAAGAAAGGTGAGGCAGCTTGGAAAGACTGACAGGCTTGGAAATCCTAAGGGGTCACTATGAGTCAGAAGTGACTTGATGGCAGTGAGTTTGTCTTGGCTGTTTATTTTTAATTCTTAAGTATACAAGAATAATGTATTTATGTTTTTTTAATTCACCTACTTTTCCTTTTAAAAATAATTAAATACTCATATTCTTCAAAGTGGGAGCCAGTGTCGACAGCCAGAACAAGTATGGGGAGAGCCCCCAAGTAGGAAGCGGGAGCCAGCAGATGACCAAAACAGGTAGGGGGAAGGCCAGGAAGTGAGTGGAGCAGTTTGGAACAACTAAGGGAGACGAACTTGTCTGTCAGTTTGTGATACTGTGATGGCTTGTATGTTACTGTGAGGTTAGAGGCTGTGCCACCACTGTTTCAAACACCAACAGGGTTTCCCATGGTGGATGGGTTTCAGCGGAGCTTCCAGACTGACACAGACTTGGAAGAAGGAAGAGATCATCCACTTCTCAAAGAATTGGCCAGTAAAAACATTATGAATAGCAGTGAAACACTGACTGATATATTACTGGAAAACTTTATGAATAGCCCTGAAACATTGTCTGATACAGTTCCAGGAGATGAGCTCCTCAGGTTAGAAGGCACTCAAAATATGACTGGGAAAGACTACTTTATCAGAGTAGAACAACCTTAATGATATGGATAAAGTAGAGCTTTCAGGACCTCCATTTGCTGATGTGGCACAACTCAAAATTAAAAGAAACAGTTGCAAACATCCATTAATAGTTGGAACATGAAATGTACAAAGTATGAATCTAGGAAAATTGCAAGTTGTCAAAAATGCAATGGAATGCATGAAGATTGATATCCTAGCCATTAGTGACCTGAAATGGACTGGTTTGGGCCATTTTGAATCAGAAACTGTATGATCTACTATGCCAAGAATGACAAATTGAAGAGGAATGGAGTGGCATTCATCATCACAAAGAATGTCTCAAGATCGGTCCTGAAGTACAATGGTGTCAGTGATAGGATACTATCCATACACTCACAAGGAAGGCCAGTTAATACTACTGTTATTCCAAATTACACACCAACCACAAAGCTGAAGATGAGGAAATTGAAGATTTTACCAACTTCTGCAGTCTGAAGTTGACCAAACATGCAATCAAGATGTGCATATTATCACTGGTGACTGAAATGCAAAATTTGGAAAAAAGAAGAATCACCAGTAGTTGGAAAATATGGCCTTGGTAATAGAAATGCCACTAGAGATTGAGTGATAGAATTTTGCAAGACTAATGACTTATTCATTGCAAAAACCTTTTTTCAACAACACAGATGGCAGCTGTACATGTGGACTTCACCAGATGGAGTACACAACATCAAATTGACTACATCTGTGGCAAGAAACAATGAAAAGCTCAATATCTTCAGCCAAAACAAGGCCATTGTGATTGTGGAACAGACCATCAACTGCTCATATGCAAGTTGAAGGTAAAGGGAAGGCAATTAAAAAAAGTCCATGAGAGCCAAAATATGACCTTGAATATATCCCTCCTGAATTTAGAGACTTATCTAAAGAATAGATTTGATGCATTGAACAACAATGACCAAAAACTAGGGGAATTGTGAGATGACATCAAGAACATCACCCATGAAGCAAGTGATAGTTCATTAAAAAGACAGGAAAGGAAGAAAAGACCAAAAAGAATGTCAGAAGAGACTCTGAAACTTGCCCTTAAACAGAGAGTAGCTAAAGCAAATGGAAGAAATGACAAGATAAAAGAGCTGAACAGAAAAT
>NW_006921626.1:4331448-4352069 GCF_000298275.1 Orycteropus afer afer | reverse complement strand
ATAAAGCCAATTATTATAATTAAATGTGAAAAGACATGGACTTGGAAAGCCAAAAGGGAAGAACATGCTCAGCATTTCTCAAACTGAAAGAAGGAAAGAAACAACTTAAGCCTCAAATTGCAATACTGAAATATTCGATGGGCAGTATATTGAATGATGCAGGAAACATCAAAAGAAGATGGAAAGAATACCCAGAGTCACTATACCAAAAATAGTTGGTTGATGTTCACATCCATTTCAGGAGGTGACATATGATCAAGAACCAATAGTGCTGAAGGAAGAAGTCAAGGCTGCACTGAAGGAAAAAGTGAAAAACAAGCCTCCAGGAATCTACAGAACACCCACTGAGATATTTCAACAAATGGATGTCGCATTGGAGTTACTCACTCAGCTATGCCAAAAGATGTAGAAGACAGCTACCTGGGCAACTTACTGGAAGAGATTCATATTTGTACCCATTCCAAAGAAAGGTGATCCCACAGAATGTGGAAATTATCGAACAATATCATTAATATCACATGCAAGTAAAATCTTACTGAAGATAATTAAAAAATAATTGCAGCAGTATATTGACAGAAGAACTTCCAGAAATGCTAGCTGGATTCAGAAGAGGACGTGGAACAAGGGATATCATTGCTGATGTCAGATGGATCTTGGCTGAAAGCAAAGAATACCAGCAAGATGTTTACTTGTGTTTTATTGACTAGCCAAAAGCATTTGATTGTGTAGATCATAACAAATTATGGACCACATTCAGAAAAATGGGAATTCCAGAACACTTAATTGTATTCATGAGGAACCTGTACATGGGCTGTCATTCAAACAGAACAAGGGGACACTGCATGGTTTAAAATCAAGAAGAGAGTGTCAGAGTTGTATCCTTTCACAATACTTCAATCTGTATGCTGAGCAAACAATCCAAGAAGCTGGAGTATATGAAGAAGAGTGTGGCATCAGCATTGGAGGAAGACTCATTAACAATCTATGATACGCTGATGACACAACTTTGCTTGCTGAAAGTGAGGATGACTTGAAGCACTTACTGATGAAGATTAAAGACTATAGTCTGCCATGTGGATTACATCTCAATATAAGAAAATAAAAATCCTCACAACGGGACCAATAAGCAGCATCACACTAAATGAAGAAAAGATTGAAGCTATCAAAGACTTCATATTACTTTGTTCTACAATCAACACCAGTGGAACCAGCAGTCAAGATATCAGATTACATACAGCACTGAGTAAATCTGCTGCAAATGACCTCTAACAAGTGCTGAAGAGCAAAGATAGCTCCTTGAAGACTAAGATGAACCTGACACAGCCATGGTATTTTCAATCACCTCATATACATGTGAGAGCTGGACAATGAATATGGAAGACTGAAGAAGAGTTGATGTTTTTGAGTTGTGGTGTTGACAAAGAATGCTGAAAGTACTATGGACTGCTAAAAGAACTAACAAATCTGTCCTGGAGGAAGTGCAGTCAGAATGGTCCTTGGAAAGGAGAAGGGCAAGACTTCGTCTCACCTACTTTGGTCACGTTGTAAGAAGGGACAATTCCCTGGAGAAGGATATCATGCTTGGTAAAGTGGAGGGTAAATGAAAAATAGGAAGGTCTTCAACAAGATAGATTGACACAGTGGCTACAATGATGGGCTCAGGTATATCAAGGATTGTGGGGCTGGCACAGGACCAGGCATTGTTTTGTTCTGCCATACATAGAGTCCCTATGAGTTGGAGATGACTCAATGGCACCTAACAACAACAACAACATTCCTTAAAAATGCTCGAATCTATGAATTCTATATAAGCTAGATATTATTATTATTATTATCATTATTAATGAGAAACTCTTTCCATTCTTGGTTTTAAGAAATGTGGAAGTGCTTCCTAGGCTGAGTTTCAGATTCTAAACCAAAGGGCCTCAAGGACTTTGGCTCAGCATTCTATTATCATTACTGAGAGTAAATCAGTGAAATTTCACATAAAATATTAAAATATGAATCATATTTTTAAAATATTTCTATGTAATGACCCATGTACATTTTCACTAATATCTTTCATTTATTTTATATATAAATATAAATTGTATATATATATACACCAGAAAAAGACAAACTTGCTGACATCAAGTTGGATCCAACTCATAGTGATTCCTCCTTGGATTTGCAAGGTGGTATTACTACAGAAGTAGATTGTCCAATCTTCCTTCTGAGAAGTGGCAGATGGGTTTGAATCACCAGCCTTCTGGTTAGCAGTTAAATGCCTTTTGCACTATCCCACCAGAGCTCCCATATATGGATACATACATGTGTATATATGTATATATATATATATATACACACACACACATCCACACACACATACATACATACATATATATGTGTGTGTGTGTGTGTATATATATATATATATATATATATATATATATATATATATACGTATACACACACACACACACAAGAAGAAGGCTTACTTCTTATATACATACATACATACTAAGAAGACTTGCTTTGAAAGCTAGTAGTGGCTCACTGGGTAAAGTGAGGAAGTTTTTGGCAATTTAAGTGCTTATCTTATAATTTGTCCTTTAAAATGCAGAGAATCTTGAAGTGCTTTGTAAAACAGAGACACAAATTGAACCTATAAAATGTTAAGACTAGAGTTTAGGAAATCAAGTATCTCTCTTTCTTAAAGTACCATAACCAACTCGTCTATCACCCCAAAACTTCATGGCTTGAAACAAAAATTTATTACTGCCTCTTGATGTTTCTGTGGTTTGACTAGGGTCCATCATCATGGTCTTCCTTGGAATGTCCCATGGAGTTGATTGCATCACATATCAGATATAATGTATCAGTCTATAATTTGAAGTTTCAACTGGACTGGGTATCTAAATGGTTCCCTCATCTGTCTGGCAGCTGATGCTGGTTGTTTTCTGGAAGCTCAGCTAAGGGACCTCTCACAACGTGGAGGTAGGCTTCAAGAAAGGAAACCCAAGAAAACCAAGCCACCAGGAGACCCAAGTAGAAGCCGCAAACTTCTTCTGAAGTACCTTCAAAAGCTCCACAGCATTGTTTATGCTGTATCCTACTGAGTCACTAAGAACAACCACAATTCAGGGGGAGAGGAATCAGACCTGACCTCCTGAGGGGGAGTGGTAGGGTCATATTGCACCACACTTGGGATGGAAGATGTTGTTAGGGCCATCTTTGGAAAATACAATATGTTTCATCAACTCAACCCACCTGGAACTTAAAAGAGATAGAATTCTTTCCCAATAACAACACTGACTGACCAGGGGGATAAGCAATGCTCTGAAGCTGCTTGACCACTACATTGTACCCAGCATGATGTGAAAAAATAGCAACAGTAGATCAGTGGATTTGACCTTTCCCCAGGAAGTACACACACCCACAGTAATATTGACCTTCTTCTTTGTAGACATTAACCCAGGCTACCTCAACACAATTTCAAAATATGTAAAGAGATTTTCCCCAGAACCCAATAAAGGATCTGAAAATGCTTAAAGTACACTTGCCCACTAATCTTGATTTGCATGGTTCCTCTCTCTCCCCTTGTTTTTCTTCCTCCCACCTAATTTTAGAAGCACTCTTTTTCTTTTAGGCTTTGCTGCTGTCCTTACAAAAGGTCTTTGTTTTCCTAACTGAGTTTCACAAAATGGCTGTTAGCTATGGTTTGGCAACTTGCAGAGGGTGAATCAAAGAACTAAGGTGGATTTGGAACACCAACATTTAAAGAATCATCAAACACTGGCAAAGAAGACCAAAGCCTCCTGAAGAATGCATATTTAGTACCTGGCAGTTTCCTGAGGGTGAGTCTTTTGGTTCCATAGTTAAAACTGAGATTCCGCCCAGATGTTAAGGGGGCAGCATTCTCCCAGGACCTAGAATCATTTCAGCTGGAGATTATTAAAAGTTGTCAGCATGCGTGTTGACAAGACTCTGCAGGTGTGTTGATTAGCACCTGCAGGCCATTGTGTAGACACCACCAAAAAGGAAGACCTCAGCAGGGTGCCTTCAAAACCCTTCCCCCTAAAGCAGGGAGAAACTTTGACTTGTCATAGCTGCTCACAAAGAGAAATCTTACCTCTTGCTCATCCAAACTCCTCTGTTATGTTGAGGTCTAGTGTCTGGCTTCTGATCATGATACAAAGCAATTCTTGTAAGCACACCCTTCTTTAGTAAACAATGTTATAAATGTATTGTTGGCAAGCTACACAAAGGTGACATTATATAACCAGGATTACTTGTGACTCTGCTTGTTATAAATATTTATTGAACACAATAGAGTCTAAATGAAATATTCCAAGGAAAATTGGCAATTTCTCACTTTCAGATGAGGAAAGAGTATTATCTCTCACATGAAAAGATAATTTTTCTCCAATTAAATAGCTGAGTGACTCTATGGTAAATCAGATGGTTATAGACTATGAAGAAATCTTACAGATGCTCTCGTTCAACCTCCATATTTCACAGATGAGGAAAGAAATTTCCAGCAAATAGAATAGCACCCAAAGCCAGTTGATGGCAGAGTCCTGAGGGCTAAGAATTTCCACATGATAGACTCCCAGCTCTGGTAGCATAGTGCCTAAGGCATTTGACTGCTAACTAGAAGCTGATGGTTCTAACCCACCAGCCACTCCTCAGAAGGAAGGTTGGGCAATCTATTTCCGTAGTGATACTGCCTCAGAAACCTAAGGAGGGGTTGTTATGAGTCGGATCCAACTCCACGGCAGTGGTTTTGGTTTTTCATACTCCAGGATCAGACTCCTTTAATGTTCACATCTATCTAGCATCTTTGACCAATCAATAGACTTGTCAGCTATATTGAAGCATTTTTATTTTGTTCTATTTTCAGTTTTATTTTGTTAAACTTCTCATAGAGGTATAAAAGCTGCAACAGCTTAGAGTATAGCTTACGGGAGACACAACAAAGTGGACATCTTGGTTAAAACACTCTCTCCAACCTTGCTTACTATATCTATGTGCAGGAACAGGATTAGCAGTTATAAGGATATCTCATTATACGTCTCTCACTGTACTTTATGTTTCAGCTGAGAAACATGTTACATGGGACTTATGTCAAAAGTTAGACTTTTAGCATTCTCTGTACCTCTTGTGGAATGGTGCCTAAGGCACTTGGCTGGTAACCAGAAGGTTGGCAGTTCAAACTCACCAGCTGTTCCACAGAAGGAAGGTGGGGCAGTTTACTTTTGTAGAGATTTACCACCTCAGACACCCAAAAGGAGATTGCTATGAGTCAGAATTGACTCAATGGCAGTGAGTTCAGTTTTAGTTTGGTAGTTGTGGAAGAGGTGGCATAGTAGTTAAAGCACTCAGCTGTTAACTGAAAAGTCAGTGGTACAAAACCACCAGGAGCATCACAGTAGAAAGATGTGACAGTCTGCTTCCATACAGATTTACAGCCTTGCAAATTCTATGGGGCAGTTCTACTGCATACAGTAGGGTCATTATAAGTCAGAATCAACTTGACAGTGGACTGTTTGATAAATAACTGTGGAGATGTCAATGATTCACTATCGTCATTTTTCATAAATGGAGAAAATAATACCCTTCATTTGCTAGAGGTGATTTTGCATAGTTTATGCTTTTTGAAAATAGTTGGCATCATTGTCATACCTATGATGAAAGTCCTTCCTGACCTAAGCACTCTCTAACATGTTCTTCCTTAGTCAAAATCAGTTGGATAATGAATATAATATTGTTGGTGTGGAGTGGTGATCCTCAACTTGACTGTGCATCAGAATCTCCTGGAAGATATATAAAACAGACCACCGGTCCCCAATTCCAGAGGTTCTGTTTCCCTAGATCTGAGGTAGTGGTGGTTGTTGGAGGCTGTCAAGTCAATTCCAATTCATAGTGACAAGTAAGACCCAAGAATTTTAATTTCTAACATGTTTCTAGGTGATACTGACAAAGTTAAGGGAACCACAATTTGAGAATCACTAGTGTGTTAAACTCAGAAAACAGAAGCCAAACTATCCTTTTATATAAATTCACCAGCTTCTCACATGCACACATATCTGAAAATGGCACACAGTTATGACATCTCACTTCTGTGTCCCTCCAAAAAGCAAACCAAACTCACTGCCATCAAGTTGAATCTGACTCATAGCAACCCCTCCTTAGGTTTTCAAGGTGGTATCTCTACAGAAGTAGGTTGCCCAGTCTGTGTCCCTAGCTTCTCTTATTTCCTTTAAATTCAGATAAAATGAGAAGAAGGAGGGCAGAGGAGGGCAGGTGAAGGGAGAAAAGTAGTGGGGAAAGGGAGAGAAGAGAATAAAAGAGGGAAGAAGAAGGAGAAGAGAGGGATTTATGGAACCCTTAAAATCCCCACCTAACCAGAAAGGTTAGACATCAGCTTGTGTTGTGTCTATGGGTGAATATTGTTCACTCCCAAAAATGGCAGTCTAGACTGAAAATGAAGTGTCTATTATGAGAAGATTCATTCAAAGTAGCTCTACAATCTCCATGAATATCTAATTTAAAAAGGAGAGAGAGACACTTTATTTCTCCCAAACTGACTTTCTTCAAGACCAGCTAAATGTCTCTTGAGTATTGAGCAGAGAGCACTTGACCTAACTTTTATGTCTGTGAGGAAAGAGAGTGGTGAACAGGTTACCTTTCCTCTTGTGTTGTTGTTTGCTGCCACTGAGTCAGCCCGTGACTCATGGTGACGCGGTACACAATAGGATGGGATCATTGTGACCCAGAGTTTCACTGGCTGATTTTCAGAAATAGATCTATAGGCTTTTCTCCCTCATTCATTTTAGTCTAGAAGCTCTACTGAAACCTATTCAACAGCATAGGAACATGCAGGCTTCCACTTACACACTGATGGTGCCTGTGCTTGAGGTGCATTGACCAGAATTTGAACCTGTGTCTACCTCATCAAAGGCGAGAATTCTACTACTGAGTTACCTATGTTTCATGCTTCTGTCCTTCATCATCATCAGTGATGGAGCAGTCCTCCCACCCATCTGTAATGCTTCTCAGTCCTCACCATCTTCCTGGTATTTGCCATTTGAAATCATGTTCTTCAGTGGTGCATTGGCCAAAGTCAGAGTTCTAGGCAGCAGGGTCCAAATGGAGCTTTAAATGAAATAACAAATATATTTTAAAGAAAACTAATTCAGCTTCCATTAGTATCCTTATAGCATAATATGAGCTCCACATGGGCCAGTGACCTGAGCAGTCTCTCTTTCTGGGCTTTATTGCCCGAAGAGCTCTGTGCACTTTAAAATCTAACAGGTGCACTGCCTAGGTTATTTGTCTTCCATAGCTCCTGAGGAAATCATAAACCAAATATATTATGAGAGGATGGTTTCTGGGGTGCCCTATAAGCAAACAGAGAGAAAAGATGGATCAACAGCTAACCAACAGGGACAGTAAATCAACAGATGAATGGAGGAGTTTCGATAGGCTCTCACAGGCCTCCAGGGCTCCGCCAAGGACAGGTCCCCTGTCTGTCAGGGCCTGAGCATTAATGTCAAAGCCAGCTGGTTCCGGGAGCTCTCTGGCCCTAAGGAAATGATTGAGCCGTCTGTCAGTTGCTTGTGAGCCACTAGAGGCCAATGTGATGCCGAGTGAGGGTGGTGGTTCTCCATGCTGAGCAGAACTTCCCCCAAAGCTCTCAATCTGTGTTCACATTGATCCCACTTTGCTCAGTGTCTGCTAGTCTCAGCTCTTCAGAAAACAGCTAGGAAAGGAGATGAATAATCATTCTTACATCAGAGAATGTGACAGCCCCAAGATTGATTTGTTCAGGTCATATGTACTGCTTCCAGGCAGATGAAAACCATTTTCTTTGCAGATTGCAGGGGAACTCGGCACAGAGGGTTACTGACATTGAGGGAAGTTGGGAAGACAAAGAGAGGGAGGGTTTTCCTGCCAATCAGAGGGTTTTCCAGGAAACTCTCTCCCAAAGATCATGAGGTTAGAGTCTATGCAAGTTGACGGAGTATTGGACACAACCTTACACTTTTTCCATCCATAGAGATGCTGCCCCAAATGAAATGGACTAAGGAGAATCAGATAAAGTCCAAGTCAATCTTATTTATTTCTTAAAGACACAATTAGATGGATGATCTTAAAATCAAACAGTTCTTAATACCTTAGCTTCCTCTTTATATAGAAGAAAGTAATTCCCATGACCATAATACTACTTAACATTTACTTGGTATTTTCTGTGTGCCAGACACTGTACTAGGCAATTTGCTTGTGCTAATTCTTCACAGGGAGCTCTGATAGCATAGTGCCTAAGGCACTGGACTGCTAACCAGAGGGCTGGTGGTTCAAACCCACCAGCAACTCCTCGGAAGGAAGATGGGGCAATCTACTTCCATAGTGATACTGCCTTGGAAACCCAAGGAGAGGTTGCTACAAGTCAGGTCCAACTCGACGGCACATAACAACAACAACAACAAATTCTTCCTGGTAGTGTAGTGCCTAAGGCACTTGACTGCTAACCAGGAGGCTGGTGGTTCAAACCCACCAGCCACTCCTCGGAATGAAGGTTGGGCAATCTACTGCCATAGTAATACCGCCTCGGAAACCCAAGGAGGGGTTGCTATGAGTTGGGTCCGACTCAATGGCACATAACAACAACTTCAAGGAATAGTTATTATTCTCATTTTACAGATAAGAAATCTGCGGCAACAGGGGTTCAAGTGCTTTGCCCAAGATTAACTCCATGCTCTTGATCACTTTGCCATATCTTCATTCCTTTATTCAAGAAATGTGTGTTGAGCTGCTACTCTATGCCATGGACTAGCTACTAATCAGCTTTAAAACTTGTTGAGAAGATACACACAGTCCTTTAAACAGTGATACCTTTGTGCCCATTATATCTTGTGTTGAAGGAGACCCAGACTATCCTTCAAGAAAAAAATTTAATAAAACTAAATTTACAAGTTTATTTATTTATTTATTTGTTTTCTTTACTTTGCTTTGCTTTGTTAAATAAGAATTTTTACAATGGAAAGATTGTAACCACAGCTCTATTTGTCATGTTGATAAAAGTCGATTTAAAAGTGAAGGAAATGATGAAGTATGTGGGATTAGGCAAAGCATGAACCCTAAAGACATGGCCTCTTAGTTCACCCTAAAGGCTGGATGAATATACATATCACACCCCACACACACACACAAACACACCACAACCACCACACACCATATCACGTTATACACACACTCACATAAAAAACACACACCATACACATACATGCATGCACACACATACATGCACCAACACACACACATACACCACATAGACACATGCACATACATGCATGTACACACACAGACATGCACACACACTTACCTACACCTGGTGATGACCTATGTTTGATCCTAGGAGCATTAGTCCAAGCTCTTAAGCTATCTGTGTTATTCTACTTCAGTAATTTCTGGAATTGGGAGACCACAGTATCAAGGGACCATGCAAACATCAGTATTCACAGCCGCAGTCTTTGACTTATGGCCACTGTGAAAATGTTTTGCAATAAATTTGGGAAAATTTAAGTGTGAAGGAGCTGAGCCTAACTGTCCAGGTCTCCATTTTTCCATTGTATAAGAGTGAGTGTTTGGAGGAACTTGGTTACAAATGTCTGTCAGTAGTAAGTCTAAAACTAAGAAAAGAAGGAAGTCCTGATTTATGACCCAAAGTCCTGAGTCTTATTTCAGAAATGTAAATGCTGTAGGCATACACATACCACACATACATGCATGCACACACATTACTCATACATACACTCACACATATACACAAATCCATACACCAATCATATGCACACACACATACTACCTACCTACATATATACATATATCCACACACATGTACACACATATTTAAAAAATATACCCTGAAATACATATTCAAAAAAGATCTGGAGATAGCTAATACTCAAAAGCAGATGAACATAGATGATCAATGACAGGAATGCAGGATTTAGTTTTAGACTTTCTTTGCGATTTCAAATGAGAGTTATAAAGAGACTGTATTATAAAATGGAGACCATGCAAAGAACTTCTCTACCTACCAGTGCTAAAGTAACATACTCAAGGGTAAAGAAATAGAACAGTGATTATCATATGTATAAACCACTTACTAAGTGCTTGACCATCATTATACTTAGCTCAGTTTATACTTGTTTGTTTAGAGGTTTGTGTATATGTGAGAAAGGATGGTAGATAATTATTTTCATTGGCTTGCTGAAATAATTATCTTGTGTACAGGATAAAAGACATATACCCCATTACCTGACTCCTTGAGGTTTACAAAAAAAAAAAAAAAAAGCCTGTGTTTAGAACTTTATTGCTCATCAGAATCAGGGAGGAAGCTCCAGGGATAACAAGTGATGTGATTTCTATCTTTTATAGGTTTCAGTTATGCTATGAGATTCTAAAACCCTAAATCTCTTCTCTGGCACATTTTATGGTTTCCTATTTCCTGTAGAAAGTTTCGGCTTTTTGTTTATTACTTTAAACTTGGTAAATTTAATTGTTTTTAATCTAAGTCTGATAATTCCAAAATTTCTCTCTGCTAATCTATTTCTTCTACTGCCTATTGCTCTTGCTAGTTCTCACTCCTACTGCCTTGTTTCCTTGGGTGCCTAGTTACCTTTGAGTGCATTGCATGCCAATCAGTGTCCTTGAAAACAATACAATGCAGGAATAATGAGACAGTATTTACTTCTGCTAGACCTGGGCTCCCTTATAGTCAGTGACCACTTCAAATAAAGGCTTGAGGTTTTAGAGTTCACTCAAGATATGTATGTCCTGAGTACAAATATGTACAGTTTATGGCCACATAAATGTGTGTAGGGGTCTGTGTGTGTGCATGTGTGTGCATACACACACTACATATCTCAGGGATAGTTTAATTTTTCTCCTTTCCTATTCTCTTCCTGTTTTACTTAGCACTGATGCAGTCTTTTCTATACTGCTTAGGATTAAGGAAGAGAGGGTTGGTTTACTTCTGGATCAGCCCTGAGTATATAGCTCTTTGTGTCCCAGCTTAATAAGAAAGGGTCTGTCACAAAACCTCCCACCTTCAGCATAGCTTAGGCCTTGACTTCTGTCTTTCTTGCACCACTGAGGCACTGAATCAAAACCCAAGGCTGTTGTATGGGCAAGTGCTTTAACGGCATAAGCAGAAGGGTTCCAATCATCTATCTACCTTTTACTTTTTGATATTGGCTTTCATCCATAAATTGACCTGGCATTTCCTCCATCACTTATTTTTAACACTTTAAAGCTTTTAAGTTGATTTTTAAATAAAATTTTACCCTGTAGTTTCTATTATTTTTAACAAGAAGATAGGTGTGGGTATTCCACAGCTGCAACAATGACTCGAACATACCAGTGATCATGAAGTTTGGCACAGACCAGGCGGTGTTTCATTCTATTATACGTAGTCATCATGAGTCAGCAATCACACAACAGCAACCAACAACAACAGGTCGGAACAACCTAGACCACATGTACAAGAAACAGTATGTCAAAGGGTATTTTGAATTTGGAAATTAAATTGGAAATCTCTTATTTAAATTAACTTAACTGCATGTCTCCCACAATATTCTGTGTTTTATCAAAGGGTTTTGTAGTGCTTTGTGGATAAATTTAAGTTAGTATATATCTGAGATTGTTTACTATACTGACTATAAATGATTTATAGATAGACAGATTGGGAAAATGTCATATATATTCTTCCCCTCAAAAATAACCCATTGCCTTTGAGTCGTTTCTGACTCTTAGCAACCCCATGTGTTACACAGTAGAAATGTCCTGTAAGGTATTTTTGCCTATAATCCTCATGGAGGCGGATCACCAGACCTTCTTCCATAGCACCGCTAGGTGGATTGGATCTGCAAAACTTTAGGTTAGTAGTTGAATGCAAAATATTTGTGCTGTTCAGGGACCTATACTCCCAAAAGGCCCATGTTTTCTACATTTTATACATTGCATAGCTCCATAACAAAATATCTAAGTCTATTGATAAGGAGCGCATGTTATTTTCCAGTTGAGGAGATTTTGAAAGCACAATGTGAGCATTTTGCAAAACAGTCTATTTTATGGTCACTTATCTGTTCAATACTTCCCCCAAATTTATCTTAGATAATGTTTTCTCAGATAGCCATATGGTCCACTTTGACTCATTTAACTAGTAATTCATTGAAAAGGCAGGCATATAATTGCAGCTTACAGGAAAATATCTGTGGAATTGAATGACTTTTTTTAAAAAATGAACTAATATTTGGTTGTTTTCTTTTTTTTCCTTCCAGTTCTATTGTCAAAGCCAGTAGTCCCTGAATAAGACAAACACCAAAGAGTGAAAATAGCCAATGAATTTGAATTGTAGAAACACTTTTAAAAATAAGAATGGACTGCAATTTAATAACTGAACCATATTTTAATTCTATCTTGCCTAGGGTTATTGCACATATGATTTCAGTTCTCCTTAGAGCATTTCCATCTCTTCCTAAGAGATAGAAGAATTTATTGAGGCAAAACAGGCAAAGACATTTCTTGGATGTCCAGAATGACATCTTGGAGATTATTTTGTCCTCCCTGGTCTCATATAAGTCACATTGATGCAGTAAAATATTTGTAAAATTCATAACCAAAGTGTTCAGTTATACAAAAAAATTAAGTACTTCCAGCCAAAGTCCTAATGAGACCAGTTCCAGTTTTCCATTTACCATGACTAATGAAAATGCCCCTCTTGAGAAAGTATGAGATTTTGATTTTATTAGCCCTGGTACTGGAAGAATCCTCTCATGAACTCATCTTCACTTTAAGGGGCCTTTGTGATTATTATTGGGTAAGTCAGGACTGAGCATTTGAAAATATAAGGCTTTTCATAAAGTAAAGCACTTAGCTCTTTAATCTATCTCAGTCCTAGTTTCTAACAATGACAGTCACAAAAAGACAGATCCCATCAATATGTCAAATTAGAGAACAAGAAACTGGATTCTTTGATTTACCTGTTACCGCTGCACATTTCCAGAAAAGCATGCTTTTACAGAGCACATTAGGATCATAAATGTGTTAATGCATAAAACATCCCATTATTCTTGTTATCTCCTCCAGAGAAGGAAATGGTGATAGAGAGAGATTAATGGATAGACCCAAAGTCATCCAGGAAATTAGTAGCAGTTCTGGGGTTAAACTTCTGAGTTCCTGCCACCCACTGTTAAGTTGAAGTCAATAGTCCACACAGCCTCTCCAGATTCATTTAATGCTGTAGTGGAGATGGGGGCAGGGAGGGCACTGCTCAGTAGCCTTGGCAGCTAGGTACGCAAATCATCAACTAAGACACAATGGTGAAAACAGTCAAGTTTCCATTCCAAGTTACTTAGAAGCCACCTGCTGTCTCAAAGATGTCATCCCAACAAAGGAATCTGAAGACTGAGCATGGAGAAATGCTGAGACTATTTGAACTGCAAATCCCCAGAGTATATTATTTTCATATCCATGTTGAATGATGCTATGAATTTTCTCACAGAGGAGGGAAAACCTTGAGAGTCATCTTAAAGTCATAAACAGAGTGTACGATGGGGAGATGGGGGCCTAGGATTGCCTCAATGGCCCCTCTATTAACTGTTTTATAAGATGGCAACTGATAGCTCGCAATGGGCCCATATCAGTCTTACAGGAACATGGGCCAAGGGCCTTACAGAAGGAGAGTTCTTTATGAAACAGAGAAGAAGGAAAAGGCAGGGGTTAGTCAGTCTGTCACTTTGCAGCAGGATTACCTTGGGCAAGTTGCTTACTCTCCTGTGACTTCATTTTTACCATCTGTGTCTAGAATTACATACAGTTACTGTGAGGATAAAATGAGATGACAGAGAGATAGTTGCTTACAAAATGGAAAGCTCTAAGCTTATCGTTCTTGTCAGCTGGCATCAAGTCTGCACCCAACTCATGTTGCCCTCATGCACAACAGAAGAAAATGCTGCCCGGTCTTGTGCTATCCTCATGACCAATTATGCATTGAACCATTGAGTTCTATAGGGTTTTCATTGGCTGATTTTCAGAAGTAGATTGTCAGATCTCTCTTTCCAGTGTATATTATTCTAGAAGGTCTGCTGAAACCTGTTCAGTACAGCAACACACAAACCTCCAGACAGATGGTGGTTTCACATGATGCGCAGTGGCTGGAAATCAAATCCAGGTCTCCCTTTGAAGGTGAGAATTCTACCACTGAACCATCAATGTCCTCCCCTAAGTCCATGTTGATGTTGGTGTGGTTGTCTTGTAGTTGATTCCGACTCCATGGTGATTCCATGTGTTACAGGGTAGAACTGCTCCATAGAGTTTTATTAGCTGTAATCTTAATGGAAGCAGATTGCCAAACCTATTCTTCTGTGGGAGCTCTGGTGGTGTAGTGCCTAAGGCATCTGACTGCTAACCAGAAGGCTGACAGGTCAAACCCACCAGCCACTTCCTGGAAGGAAGGTTTGGCAATCTACTTCCATAGTGATATCACCTCGGAAACCTAAGGAGGGGTCGCTATGAGTCAGACCTGACTTGATGGCAGTGTTTCTTTCTTTTTTTTTTTTCCAATTCTTCTGTGGTTTGAACCACCAACCTTTAGGTTAGCAGTTGAATGCAAACCATTTGCACTACCCAGGTACTTTGTAAACCCATAGAGAGATTATAATAGTTGAGATAAGTTCATCCAGAATAATTTTTAAAAATGCCAACCTCTTTAAGGAGCTGTGTGTTTGTATGTTTGTCATGAGCTGGATGTTCTGTTTGTTTCCTCTTTGTTTGATTGCTTTTAGCATAACAGTATGTTTGCTGGCAGAACCTGATGCTTTGGAACCAGATTCCTGACTTCAATTCCTGGTTTTACTACTTAATAGCCACCTGTCCTTTGATTAGTGAGTAGTCTTTATGAGACTCTATTTCTTCATTTGGAAAATGGCAATGTTAATACCCACCCTGAAGGGTGCTGTAAGAAATCATGATAATGTATGCCCTGATTTGAAAATTGGCACATAGATACATAAAATGAGTTCTGGTGGCAAATAAGACATTTGACTACTAACCAGAAGATCAGTGGTTTGAACCGACCACTGTTCCACAGAAGGAAGATGGGGAGATCTACTTCTTTAAAGATCTATAGGCTTGGAAACCCATTGAGGATTGCTATAAGTTGGAATTGACTCAAAGGCAGTGAGTCAGATACATAAAATATAGTATGCTTCTTTTCAGAGAGAGTTACATAAAACTCTGAACAGGTAACAACATGTCAGTGTCAACAGCTCCATAGGTCATTGAGCTCAGGGTTCTGTTAGAATACAGAGGCCAGTTTTGATGATCTGATTTACAAGGCTGGCTGACCACACTAGATAAAGGAGTGTAAATCTCCTGTAGTTGGTGGTGGGAGAGTTACCCTGGGGTAACTCTGAAAAGCCAGGATTGTGGAGACCGGGCCAAAGGACATAGTCCAAAACCCAAACTCATTGCCGAGTCAAATCCAACCAATAGAGGTCCTATAGGACAGAGTAGAATTACCCCATAGGGCTTCTAAGACTGTAAATCTTTCCAGAACCAGGCTGCTATATCTTTCTCCCATGCAGAGGCTGGCAGATCTGAATGACAGACCTTTTGGTTAGCAGCCAGGTGCTTTAACCGCTGCATCATCAGGGCTCTTAGGGACACATCAAGTGCACCCAAATCAAGACCTTTCAGGAAGTGAACTTATGCCAATATAATCATTGCAGAACCTCTAATTTGAAGCACCCTTTCATTTTTCCATCAAGTATATCTTAAGCACATTTTATATATATTACATTGTGCTAAGAACAGAGAAAGATTTTTCGAAAGAAATATTATAAATTTTTTAAGTGTAAGGCATGACTTCTGCCTACCAAGAGCTCATAATCTAGTCAGAAAAACAAGATCAACACCCATAAAACAGCTAAATAATATTCTCCTTCTGACCTCAGCCAACGTGGGACCACCCAAACCACTGTGTCACTCCGCCTCTGTAGGTCAGAAGGCAGAGTTCAGTCCAATCATACCACTGTTGTACATATCAAGATTTATTCCAGTCTATGGACCAAACTCTTGCTCAGATTCAGCAGAATCCATGTGTTTCCATCAAACTGGATCTCATGGAATACAGTTCTATTCTAACACAAATGATGTCACCGTGAATCACAATCAACTTTACAGCAACTGGTGATGGTGGTGATAGTAGTTGTGAAGACATAGAAGTTGCACAGAAGATTTCCACCTGAAATCACTGAGTATCCACATGAAGAGATACTACGAGGGGCAAACATCATTTGAAGCCAGGTTAAAACACACAAACACACATATGTACACACACTTCCAGCTGCTTCCTTTAATATAATTCAGTACCACCTGGGAAACCCAAGGAGGGGTCTCTATGGGTCAGATCCGACTCCAATCCCTCTAAGCTAGTGCTCACATAAACCAAGCATGTATCCTTAGTTCAAAGCATCAAAATATTTGGCCACTGAGAGCAGTAACTCCCCTATATTTTCATGATATTTCAGTTATTTTCTGTTTCACTAATTAGAACTTTCCTGCAGGTTCAGAGTCACAGTTATTTTTTCCCCTTCTGTCAGCTAAGATTCTCAGTTCTCCTCCCAGCTCCTCTTTGCACTGAATTATTGAATTACTTACTTTTATTAAATGCCAAAAAAAAGGAGGGGGAGGTGAAAGACCAAAGAATTTGGAGAAGTATAGTCTTTTGCTAAGCCTGACATTTTAAAGTGATTAGCCAAGGTTTGAGAAATTTCGCAGAGTGACTGTAGGGTGGAACCAAATAAAAAACCACAGAGATATTTGTAGTTTAAATGTTCTTTAAGTAACTGCATTATTACCACAGCACCATTGAGGCTTCCCCTTTTTGCAGATTGCACATTGTCACCACTTCCTAAATAGCTGGCCTTATTAAAACACTACAGGCTTTTATAAAAATATCTCCTACTTTGAATAATTTAATAAATGTGTTGGAAGGGGTTTCATTCTTACAAAATCCTATCTTTGGGTTTTACCACCTGAAAGAAATCAATCGATTTAAAATATGTGTATGAAATATGTACTTTGTGCACAAGACCATGCTTGACACACAGGCAGATGGAGAAGAGCTTACCAATGTGATGGAGAGATCACTAACACCTTCAAAATGATATAATGAGAGTTTCAGGGATCAGGTTACTCTAAGCTTCAGAAGGAAAAAACATAGGTACTATCGTCCTCTCCCAGCCTCTGTTCACTGTTGTTCCTCATACATAGTATTTTACTCTCAATTGTTCTAATTGGAACCAATTCACCACATGCTATAATGGGGTAATATTTTGAATCAATTGTGGTCTAGTACGGTATTGTCACATGGCATTTATTGGTGTCCCTCCAAGATTTAAAGGTTGTCAGAATGCCCAACTAAGTACCTGCTATCACTTGAGCCAGAAGCAAAATACATTGAAGGATGGAGGCCCATTGCTATAGAAAGAAATGTTGATCTTTTTCCTGGCAGCTTATGTGGGACTTAATGACTCTGCAATGTGGGCTTGTTTCCTGGGATAAAGTATACCCTTAGAGCAGGAGTGTGGGACAGGGACATTCTCTGCCTTCATGGCAGAGTATTGTCCTGTGGGCTTTTTTCCCTTTCTACTAATTCTTGGACTCTGCAGACAAAAAAGCACTTCAAGCACTTCTCCCAGAGGCAAATGCTGTATAACAGGAGGCTCAGACAGAACTCCTCTGCCTGAGTCCGGGTCTGGGTCTTTGATCCACAACATGCTAGTTAAAATTCTTATCATCGCCCGATGACAATCAGTCCCTGGGAATTGTGGAGTGGTTGCAAACCCGCCATTTCCTGCAATTCATCAAAACCTGGTCTCCAAATGGTTTTGACTTTCTTCAGAAATATCATCATACATCACGGTCATAGGAGTCCCCTGTGCTCCTCTTCCCCATTATGGCTGGGTCACCTTTCAGAGCATTCATTTTCACCAGAGGAAAATGTAGGATGGAGTGACCTCTGATGAGACATGTCTAATCTAAGAGGGATAGTTGTCCATGATCTAAATTGCAGATAAATTGAATGAGCTTGTCTCCCAGAGAAGCTAGGGCCCAATACAAAACAACAAAAGGAAAAACAAGTGAAAGAAAAAGTAGGGAGTATTAAAACAGCCTGTGGTGTAAGGAAGAAACAAAAATGACTAGACTGGGTGAAATCAGCAAAAAGTTCATGCAAGCAAAACCTTCTCAGGGCAATGTGGTGGAAAGAACACTGGATAGAGAAGGAATCTGGATGTCAGGGTTCTTGTTTCAACCTGTTGAGTAGATTCTCTCTGGTCTGTTTCCTCAGACCTAATATTCTATGATTTAAGAAAAGAAAGAAAATAATTCACTGTAAAAACTTCTCAGAAGTCTCCATCAACACAATGGAAAGAAAGAGTACAAAATCTGATACTGCATTGAATAAAATAGATTCTTCCCATAGACATGGTCGTTATTCACATCCTGAAGTCAGTCTTACTATCTTGTGCAGGGATGCTTCAGAATCTACTTAAACTTTATTGGAAAAATAAAAACAATTAAAATCTCTATTCTTTCAAAAAGGCCCATGAGACTCTTCCTTCTGTTTCCAAGCTAAGAACAACCTGCATGCAGCCCCTTTTTCCTTCCATCCTTTGATTTTTCATTTCTCATTGTTAGTTGCTATTGAGTTGATTCTGAAACGTGACAACCCCAAGTGTGCAGAGTAGAACTGTGCTCTTAGGGTTTTCAAGGGCATGACCTTTCAGATGTAGGTCACCCGGCCTTACTGCCAAGGCATCTCTGGGTGGGTTTTAATGTCCAGCCTTAAAGTTAGTAGTCCAGGGCTTAACCATGTGTGCCAGCCAGGGACTCCTTTCCTTTCTTCAACACCTTCTATGTTTCATTCCCACAAGTAAACATGTGGCCAGGGTTCAAATTTGGAACCTGTTAGAGAAGTATTCTAGACCTCACAGGTAAGCCCACTTGGCATTTCTTCTGGTCCAAATCCATGAATCCATTTCCTTCATTCGGTTCATCCTCACTTCTGTCCACTGTGTGCAGAATCTTGCAGGAAGCACCAGAAGATTGAATTCTATGTACAAGGTGGATGCCATTTAGTTTGGGGAAGCAAAGTGGAGGAAACAACGACCTCTGGGCAAGGAGAACGTGTCTCCAAAATACCAGCTGACTCCTACTGTTGGGAAGAGCAAAAAGCAATTAACAAATGTATGAATTGTACGTATTTTTATTTATATACTGAAGATTCCTTAAAGCCATTAGACTCATAGAACTGGAAGGAGCCTCAGAAACAATCTAATTACCTATCTTAAGTAACAGTGTTTTTAAAAAAACTCTGGGTTCTTATTTACATATGTTCTTATGCAAATCTGTAACATTTTCAAGTATGCCTAAATTTAATATTTTTTCTAATTCATACCTGGGAGTCAAGTTGAGTGATTATTTAATGCACACAATATCTTTAACTATGACCATAATTACACAAACTGTTTAATTTTCAGAGTGGAAGTTAAGTCACAAACACAATTAATATATATGATAATTATTGTTTTCAGCTAGCATAAACTGTAGAGGATATTAGACTACAAAGAGAAATGGCACTCTCTTAGTAAGGAAATCTGCATATTATATGAAGTACTAGACTTCTTTAGTGGCTTCTGCTTTATTTTCTAACTCTCCATGCTCTTCAATGTTGTCCTATTTTCCATTTCTTTAGTTAGCCTTCACTTGTTACTTGTACAAATTGGTATGTCTTCTGATTAATAATTTTATAACAGAGCTCAAAATCTCAGTAACATGCAGGAGAGCTTTATTTTGTCTGAATTTGTTTTTATTCCGTTTGACCTTTGTAAGTCCACATGTAATGCTACCTGAAACATGAGTCACATGTCAAGTCCACTACGTCTAACCCCTCAGGATCCCCTCATTCCATGTGGGAAATCCCTGGCCTCACACAAGACCTTTGCTGTAGTAATTTACTGGCTGATAAATTAGAAAGCCAAAGCCTTGACTTGCTTAGTCCTGGGCTAGGAAAGGGGAAGTTGCACTTGATTAAACCCATTCTAAAAAAAGGAATGCTATCTAATCTATATTGCAGTGGGGCCCTGAACCCAGCTGGGGGACTTATCCACCACAAGGCATGTTTCAGGAAGTCATATCACATGCCAGAGCAACACTCTTGTTGGGATTTGAAGGTTGTCGTTTTAATATGGCAAGTTGTGAAAGAATGAGGTTTGTAGCTCAGAATAAAACTGTAGAGGAGTTTCTTCACCCATTTAAGAACTTTAATTGAATGTCCACAATTTGATGTACTGGACTAATTGTTGGGAATACAAAGGTGAAATGAAAAGATTTTGGGCCCCAAGTAGCTCACAATATACGGCATCTAGTCCTGAAAGGTAGGCATATATATACTTGAAATTTTCTAATCAGAAACCAGTTCTAAAGCAAGGCTAGGTCACACTGGTTCTTGGTTGTAATGGAAAGAAAGATTCTGTGAAATAATTGAAGTCAGCTAATAAAGAACA
>NW_006921626.1:4324554-4331118 GCF_000298275.1 Orycteropus afer afer | reverse complement strand
TTCTTCACTCAGACAGCTGCTGGCTGCTGAGGCTGCCAAGCCCAAGGTTGACAAGTAAAAAGGCACAGTCCCAATGTTACCAAACCACATGGCAGGCCATTAACTTAAGTCCATTGTAAGTCCCAAGGTCAGCAGAGCATGGCAGACTGCTGAACAACGACATGGCTACATGCAGGGTCCAAGTATGCCATATGATAGAGACCATTCCCAAAGCTTCTTCTTGTATACAGGAAGCAGACCATATCCCAAAGGCAGCTACTCAGCTGCTTGTGGTAGATTCCATCAGGGAGATGTTTGCCAGTCTCATCATGGGGAATAACTAACACCAGCTACCCAGCCACTCAACCAGGCCCAGCCAAATTGACACACAAACTGAACTAAAACAATGCAAGAAACTGTCAGGGAAAATTCTACTCTGTTGTATGGGGTCACTGAGTCAGAATGGACTCAACAGCACACAACAACAATACACAACAAAAAAGAACACAACTTTATTAAAATCTTGTTCTTAGAATGCCCCCAGATACTAAATCTTTTTTAAAAAAAAAAAACAATTATTTTTCAAATTATATAAAATATATTTCTATTTCACCTGTGATTGGGTGAGCTCTTGGTTGCAAAAGATGAAACATGTATGTGTGACCTCAAGGTTTCAATTCCTTCTCAATTTTTGCAGATCTCTGGAAAGGGGTATTTGAGTACTGGACTTATGTTTTGTTTTTATTATTAGGTGCCACCAAGGTTTCAACTCATATGTACAACAGAATGAAACTATCCCCAGTCCTGCGCCATCCTGACAATCACTGCTATGCTTGAGGCCCACCTTGGAGTCCTGTGTCAATCCACTTCATTGAGGGTCTTCCCTTTTCCACTAACCTGCTACTTTATCAAGCATGATATCCTTTTCTAGTGCCTGGTCCCTCTTGATAACATGACCAAAGAATGAAAGATAAAGAAGTCTGGCTATTCTGACTTCTGAGGAGAATTCCAGCTGTACTTTTTCCAAGACAGATTTGTTCATCCTTCTGGCAGTCCTTGGTATATTCAATATTCTTCACCAGCACTACAAATGCATCAATTATTTATTCTTCCTTATTCGTTGTCCAATTCTCATGTGTATACAAGGTTATAGGAAAGGTAATGGCTTGGGTCAAGTGCACATTAGTTTTCAGAGTGACATCTTTGATCTTTAACACTTTAAAGAGGTCTTTTTCAGCAGATTTGCCCAAATCAATACATCCTTTGATTTCTTGACTGCTGCTTCCATGGATGTTGATTATAGATCCAAGTAAAATGAAATAGTCTGGTGGTGTAGTGCCTAAGGCATTTGACTGCTAACTAGAAGGCTGGAGGTTCAAACCCACAAGCCACTCCTCAGAAGGAAGACTGGGCAATCTACTTCCATAGAGATACCACCTCAGAAACCCAAGGAGGGGACCCTATGAGTCAAATACACTCAATAGCAGTGAGTTTGGTTTTTTGTTTGTTTTGATCTTTTCTCCATTTATCATGATGTTGCTTATCCATCTAGTTGTGAGAATTTTTTACTATCTTTATGTTAAAATGTAACATACAGTCCATTCTATGGGCTGTAGTCTTTAGTCTTCATCAGTAAGTGTTTCAAGTCCTCTTGGCTTTCAGCAAGCAAAGTTGTGTCATCTGCATATTATAGGTTATTTATGTGTCTTCCTTCAATCTTAATGCAGCATTCTTCTTCATATAGTCCAGCTTCTCAGATTATTTGCTGGGCACACATATAAAATGAGTACAGTGAAAGGATATAACCCTGATGAACACCTTTCCTGATTTTAAACCATGCTCTATCTGAACCCCTTTCTATTTTTCTGTGTACAGGCTCCTTGTGAGCACAATTATGTGTTCTGGAATCTCCATTGTTTGCAATGTTATCCATAATTTGTTATGATCCACACAGTCAAATGCCTTTCCATAGTCAACAAAAGATAGGTAAACATCTTTCTGGTATTCTTTGCTTTCAGCCAAGATCCAACTGACATCATAAATGATATCCCTCATTTCATATCTTTTTCTGAATCTAGCTTGAATTTCTGGTGGCTCCCGGTCAATGTGGTGCTACAACCATTTTTGAATTATCTGCAGAAAAATTTTACTTGCATGTGATATTAATGCTATTGTTTGATAATTTCTGCATTCTGTTGGATCACCTTTCTTTGGAATGGACACAAATATAGATCTATTCCTGTCAGTTGACTAGGTAGCTGTCTTCCAATTCCTTGCAAAAATAATGAGTACTTCTAGTGTTGCATCTGTTTGTTGAAACATTTGAATGGATATTCACTGAGTTCCTGGAGTCTTATTTTTCACCAAATCCTTCAGCTCAGCTTGGATTTTTTCCTTTAACACTATCATTTCTTGATAATATGCTACATCCTGAAATGGTCAAAAAATTATTTTTCTTGTTACATTCTTTTTTGCTAGTGCATCTCTGTATTCCTTCCATCTACCTTTTGATTTCTCCTGCATCATTCAATATTCAATGTTCATTCATCCAATATTCATTCAATATTTTGCCCATAGAATCCTTCAATATTGCAACTCAAGGCTTGAACTTTTTCTTCAGTTCTCTCAGCTTGAGAACTCCTGAGCGTGTTCTACCCTTTCTATTTTCTAACTCTAGATCTTTGCACATTTCATTATAATACTTTCTTTCTTTTGTCTTCTCCAGCTGTCCTTTGAAATATTCTGTTCAGTTCTAATACCTCATCATCTCTTCCACTCGCTTTAGCTACTTTCCATTGAAGAGCAAACTTGAGTCTCTTCTGACTTCTATTTTAGTCCTTTTATTCCTGTCTTTTTAATGACCATTTGCTTTCTTCATATATGATGTTCTTGATGTCACCCCACAATCCCTCTTGTTTTTAGTCATCAGTGTTCAATGCATCAAATCTATTCTTCAGATAGACTCTAAATTCAAGTGGGATATACTCAAGGTCATGTTTTGACTCTCATGGACTTGTTTTAATTTTCTTTGTCTTCAACGTAAACTTTCATATGAGCAATTGATGGTTTGTTCCACAGTCAGGCCCTGGCCTTGTCCTGACTGATGATACTAAGCTTCTCCATTATCTCTTCTCTCAGATGTAGTCTATTTGATTTTTGTATAGTCCATCTCATATAGTTCATGTATACAGTCACTGTTTATGTTCATGTATACAGTTACTATTTAATATGAAAAAAAGATATTTGCAATGAATAAGTCATTGATCTTGCAAAATTCTATCATATGATCATCATTTCTGTCACCAAGGCCATTTTTTCACAACTACCAATCCCTCTTCTTTGTTTCCAACTTTTGCATACCAATCCCTAATAACTATCAATAAATCTTGATTGCATGTTTGGTCAATTTCAGACTGCAGAATTTGGTAAAAATCTTCAATTTCTTCATCTTTGGCTTTAGTGGTTGGTGTGTAAATTTGAACAATAGTAGTATTACCTGGCCTCTCTTGTAGGCATATGGATAATATTCAAACACTGACAGCATTGTACTACAGGATACATCTTTCAATGTTCCCTTTGGTGATAAATGTGATGTCATTCCTCTTCAATTTCTCTTTCCTGAGTTATAGCTGCTTTCAGATTCTTCTTTTAGGTTACAAACATAAAAATGGCTCTATCCACATTTTTACCAAGTGGTGTCTACTAGCTGCTTGTGAATAAACTACTGGGCAAAGATCTGCATTTGGAAATGGGAAATCACAATTCTAGTCCCAGCTGTTTTGACTAGCTTTGTGATCTTATAACTTGTCATTTTGCCTTTCTATGACTGAGTTACATTAGACAATCTCATCACTCTGTTTACATTCTATGAGTGTAACATTTGTAAATGTTAGAATAATCATATCTCTTGGGCAAAGTAGGATATCAAGTGTTGGCTTTTAATCTCCATTCATATCAGAAACAGGCAAGTATTTTGAGTTACTAACCTTGTCTAAGGAGCTCTGGTAGCATAGTGCCTAAGGCACTTGACTGCTCACCAGAAGGCTGGCGGTTCAAACCCACCAGCCACTCCTCGGAAGGAAGGTTGGGCAATTCTACTTCCGTAGTGATACTGCCTCGGAAACCCAAGGAGGGGTCGCTATGAGTCGGGGCCGACTTGACAGCAAACAACAACAACAACAACAACAACCTTGTCTAACTTATCAATAGTATCTTCCATTTTCTATAAATACCCTTAACAACCAAAGAGTCCCAATTCACCCTTTATTATCCCTCTTCACTCCATAAGCCCCTCTGCCAACCAATTTCTGTCTTAACACTTAATCATATTCCAGGACTCAGCTCAAAAACTCCTTCTCTCAAGAAGTCTTCCTCAGTTTCCTAAGTAGAAAAAACAATAATAATAACCCTCCTTCCTTTGCATTCTACCCTCATTGTGCTACCCTCTTTCATGCCAGTTCACTCTTTCTATAGTGTTTTATAATAAGAATGGGTATGTTAAAATATTCTTGGGCTACCTAGCAGGAAAAGCCATGAAATTCCACTCCCTAGGATCTTGCTAGGAGTCCCTGAGTAATGCAAGCATTTACACATAAATGTGTTACGCATTTGGCTGCTAACTGCAAAATTGGCAGTTTGAACCCACCCAGGGGCACCTAGAAGAAAGGCCTGCCAATTTGCTTCTGAAAGGTCACAGCCATAATCATCCTTAGCACAGTTCTATTCTGCAACACATGGGGTTGCCATGAATTGGAATCAACTCAATTGTAACTGGAGGTGTGGTGATGGTGGTAGTGAGCTCTTGCTAGCATATCCCAGGCTCTGGAGTATGTTCCTCCTAGACACCAAGAAAATGTGTAAGACTTCCTCTAACTAGTGGTGCCTTTCAAGGTCGTAATATTTCACAGCCACAAACAAGATCACATTCTATATCTAGTTTGATTCTCAGTCACTTACGGTCCTGTGTCTACAAATGACCAAGATCCCAAAGGCAAACTAAATGACCAATAAATGACATTCTGTGTGAGACCTAGATGTCTGGACCAGGATCCCTAGAAAGCCTACCTTCTTCCTATTTTTTTATCTTTCTTAATTATTTCTTTTCTTAATTATTCCTTTATTCCTTCCTATCTCTCTGCCTTCCTTCTTTCCAGCATTCCTGCCATCCTTTCTTTTCTTTTTTTTTTCCTTAAATAAACACAATCATAGTTTTGCTTTTCATTGCAGATTCTGACCCATGTGAAGAGGAAGTCAAATCCTGAAGGTATTCATGGATTGGGCTCCAACTGATTGTACCAAATAGCTAAAGATTTACTGAAGCTGATAGCTCATCTTCCAAGTCTTCATCACGAAGTCAGCTACACAAGCAAAAACAACAAATAAGCGCAGGGCCGAGCAGCAAGGAACACTTGGACTTCTGTGTTTTCAATTATTTCGGCCAAAATGAATCACTTGCTTTCTTTTCTTTTGGAAACAGTTTTACTTCCCGTTTCCTCACTGGACACATAATTTTGATTTATAAATTTAAAAATCTTGAGTAAAAGGAAGTTTTAAACAAAGCTAATGCCCCTGCCTTGGGTACTTTTTCTCATTTCCCTGCAATATTTTCAGAAAACAATTTGGAAGCATTGAAGATGCAAATCCAACTTACGCCCAGCAAACCTCCTGAGTCTGACTCCCCCAGGCTCCTGAGTTCTTCTCATTCAAGGGCTTCTTCTTATAAATTCCACTTGCTTTAGCTGCAATACACTTTCAACTGGGATAAATCTGTCTTCCAGTATTAATGTCCTATAAATCTCACTTTGCAGGGGTATTTATAATCCAGCTACTGCATGCTTATTTTATTGACTAAGAATGAATAAATCAGTTTTTCATTTCTATCTATTCTCTGTTGTTGATATTTTGATTTGGAGGTTGTTCAAAATTCTCTGGTCAAGGTACATAATTATAAAAACATCTCTTATTCTGAAAATTATTTAAGAAACAGACAGTGAGATTTACATCTTTTTTGCAAGATTCTTAAAATGAATCTCTCCATTGTGGAGTGGAAGGGTAAATGTTAGTTGAGAAGTTACCACAACAGCCTAAAGATATCACATACATTGCAATTGGAAACTGATTACAAATAACATTTTTAAACAAAAACAGTTGCTGTTGAGTTGATCCTAATTCATGACTACCCCATGTGGGTCAGAGTTCCACCACAGGGTTTTCAGTGGCTGATTGTTTTGGAAGTAAATCACAAGATTTTCTTCTGAGGTGACTCTCAGTGGACTTGAACCACCAAACTTTTGGTTAGTAGCTGAGTACCTTAACTGTTTGTACCACCCAGTGATTCCAGATAACATTTACTGAATGCTAATTATATATGTCTGTATTAAGTCATCTAATGCTCACAATTGTTATGTGCGTCGAGTCAGCCCTGACTCATAGTGACCCCTCCTTGGGTTTCCAAGGCAGTATCACTATGGAAGTAGGATTGCCCAACCTTTGAAACGTTTGCAGCAGTATATTGACAGAGAACTTCCAGAGGTTCAAGCCGGATTCAGAAGAGGACGTGGAACAAGGGATATCATAGCTGTTGTC
>NW_006921626.1:4318713-4323569 GCF_000298275.1 Orycteropus afer afer | reverse complement strand
GGGGCTGGTGCGGGATCGGGCAGTGTTTCGTTCTGCTGTGCATGGGGTCGCTATGAGTCGGAAACGACTCGACGGCACTTAACAACAACAACAACAACAATGCTCACAATAATCCTTTGAGATAGGTGCCTCATTCAAAACTCACTGCCATTGAGTCAGTCCTGACTCATAGAGACCCCTCCTTGGGTTTCCGAGGGAGTATCACTACAGAAGTAGATATCTCTGATCTTAACCACAATAGTAAGCTGTCTGTCTAATTTTACTTTAATTAAGTGTGAGCTCCATTTGATATTTCTGAACTTATATAATTACTTAATGCTTTTCAGTCTATTGACCCTTATCTTACTTTAACTTCACAAACTAGGAAGCAATATTATCTGCACTTAACAAATGAGCAAATTAAGCCTTACAGAAGTGTAGTGACTTGCTCAAACACTAAGTCTTCAAGAACCCAAGTCTTCTGGCTCACAATATGGTATACATTCCTGGGCTTCAGTTCCTCATCTATATACAAGTAACCAAGGACAACTCTAAATCCCCAAAGTGTTGGGTCCCAAAGAACTCTTTCATTTATTTATTGCATGCCTTCTCCAAACTGTGGGGTCTATGACAACAGAGGAAGAGACTGTCATGTTGCCTCTTGTGACCCTTGCATCCACCTATAAGCAGGTATTCAAGAAACATTTCTTGTATGTATAAATGTACCCAGCACAGTGCTAAGTGCTTAGGGTGCAAAAATGAATGCAGTATGGCCCTTAAATCACAGGTAGGGCTACCCAAGTGGTCCCTTGCTGTCAAGTAAGTCATGCAAGCCCCACAGTCATTATTTGTACAATGGCTTCCACTGTGTTGTAGTCCACCAAGAGATAATTGACCGTGATGTGAGTTATGTGTCCCAAACTGAATGATATCAAGGTCAATCTCCTAAAATAAGGGGATGCAGCATAGAGGACCATTTCCATTTCTAACGTGGGGTTCATATCATTAAAGTAGCATTTAGAGATTTAAATTTAATCTATATGATAGATTTCTAGGGCTGTGCAGCTATAAAAGTATAATAACCTGTGCACTAAATACATCTCCCCAAGCTCTCAACACAACTTGGAGAACACTAGGAAATATTACTGTGATTGATAGAAATGCCATATCTGATCTGCTTAACTGAGTCCCAAGACAAATTTGATTAGCATTTCTTCTCTGACCTGAGAAACCTAAGACATGTTTTTGGTTGTTTTTTTTTTTCCCAACCATCTCCAAGAGATGAAAGAATAATTTTTATGGTATTGGCATGTGGGTTTGAAGCTCAGTTCATATAAATTACAGGACATCCATTTAAATTGGAATTTCAGATAAACAATAAATAATTTTTTTAGTCCCACATATATTCCATGATATATTTGGGTTATAATAATAATAATGACAATAATGAAAGATTTACTCATTACCTGAAATTCAAATTGATCTGAGCATTTTGTGTTTTTAGTTGATAAATCTGCAAATCTTATATTATTGCAAAACTCAAGCAAACAAAAATCTTCCTTGTATGAATGACCTCACCTATATGAAATTGAGTAAGATATAGAAGTCAAGGGAGCTCTGGTAGCATAGTGGCTAAGGCACTTGACTGCTAACCAGAAGGCTGGCAGTTCAAATCCACCAGCCACTCCTCTGAAGGAAGATGGGGCAATCTATTTCCATAGAGATACTGCCTCGGAAACCCAAGGAGGGGTCGCTGTGAGTCGGGTCCGACTCGACGGCACATAACAACAACAACAACATAGAAGTCAAAGAAGAATGGTCCTTAGAGTGTAGACCCTGGGAAGGGGTTGTCTCTCATTTGAGGACACAGAAGTATTGCCGCAGATTCTGTCCCTGGCAGTCCTGGCTGCACCATAGTGAAGGGTCATTTCAGGTATTTAAGGGTGGTGATGAGGAACTCTGGTGGTGCAGTAGTTAAGCATTCAGCTGCTAACTGAAAGCCTGGTGGTTTGAACCCACCAGTCACTCTACAAGGTAAAGATGTGGCATTAAGCTTCCTTAAAAATATAGTCTTGGGAAAGCTATGGGACAGTTCTATTCACTGTGATTTGGAATCAACTCTATGGTAATTTATTATTATTATTTTTAAATGGTAGTGATTAAGAAGGGAGCTCTAGAATCACACTCAATTTGAAAAAAAAAAAAAAGAACTCACTGCCATCAAGTCAGATCAGACCCATAGTGACCTCTCCCTGGGTTTCTGAGGCAGTATATCTATAGAAGTAGATTGCCCAATCTTCTTTCCAAGGAGTGGCTGGTGGGTTTGAACTGCCAGCCTTCTGGTTAGCAGTCAAATTCCTTAGGCACTATGCCACCAGAGCTCCACATTGCTAGGACTGAAATCCATCACCCACTACCAACAGTGTTACTTCCATTTTGCCTCAATTTCCTCTTGTGTATAGTAGTTTGTGAGGATTAAATGAGTTATTTAATGGCTCAAAATATGTTTATCAGCATCACCATTATCATATATTCATGTATTAATCTGTAATTAAAAGAAACAAAGACAGAGGCAGAGACAAGATGGTGTTCCACTAACACAATCCATTCAATCCCTGTCCAACAGAGACCCAGAAAAACTGAGTGAAACATATACATAATGATCCTGGAATTCTAATGAGAAGATAATGTATTAGATTGAGTGAGGTTAGGAAAAGGAGATGGAGTGAGGACAGTGACTGGGAAGAGAAAATAAGCCAGATCAGCTGAAGAGTAGCCATTACAAACAGAGAAAAGTGAAGGAAAAAAAAAAAAAAAACTTCACACAGCATTAAAGACACAGGGTAAACCAATCAGGAGGATTTCAAGGTGAGCTAAAGTGTTGTGGGAGCAGGAAGAGGAACTTAAAGAGAAGTGGGTCAGAGATGAAGTGGAACTGTCTCCTGAGGTTTCTAGAGCTGTGGATCTTTGCAGAGGAGGACTCCTTCATCTTTCTCCTGTAGGGCAGCTGGTGGGTCCTAGCTGCAAGGCTTTGATTGATAACCAAACACCACTCTCAGCAAACTACTCCAAACAGACAGAACCAGGGGCTGCAGCTATCCTTTCCCACACCTGCATCACTGGCTGATCTTTCTCACACTAAGCATAAGAGACACACACCTAAACCCTTTTATATTGAAGGCATCCACTTGTGCCAGGCACCTTTCACCTACATAGGCATGAGCTCTGGAGGATCAGTGGATTGCACCACAACTGCTTGCTTCTACAGCTTCCAGCTGACCATAACTAAAAAGGTCTCTCCTCCTCAATTACCTTATTTTCCCCTTATTTTACTCCTTTCCTTTTCCTCACTTTTTCTTCCTTCTTATATGTTCATTTCATCCTCTTCCTCTTCTTCTTCTTCTTTCATTTTCACCAATCTTTCATCTTGCCCACCTCCCATTTTTCTTCTTTTTTCCCTTTTTCTCTATTTTTCATCTTGCATTTTTATTCTATATTTTCCTCTTGTCCATCTCTTCTTCTTCTCTTGTCCCCTCCTTCTCTTTCTTTCTGTCCCATCCAAAGGGAGGGAGACATTAATTCTCCACTAGTCAGTCATATCTACTGCACTAACTACCTTACCCAATGGACAAGCATCACTACCAGCTTCCACACCATTGGATCAATGACAGATTGTAAACAACACCTTCTCATCACAACTACAGCTCCTCCTTGTGACAAACAGAGACCTGTACCCACATTCAGACCAGTTTTCACACCAAACCAGAGACAGCTAAGAGAGTGGCCCACTACTGCCAAGCTAACAACCAAAGAAGCATATCTGTCCTCATACCTGTATATATCAAAACAAAGCAAAACAAAAAAACAAGGTGAAACAAATCAGTACATAACCAACAAATAAAGACAAAACTTTGAAATGTTTCAGAAACAACAGTCAACTTCAAGCGAAACAAAGAAACAGGACAAGGTAGTGGAAGCAAGTGCCCCAACTAAAGAACTAGGAAATCTCCCTGAGGAAGAACACATAATAGAAACACCTGGTAAAGAATTTTAAAAAAAAACTTATATATAGGACCTTCCAAGAGCTCAAGGAAACCATAAACAAAAGGAAGGAGAAGACAGACAATGCTCTTGAAAAATTAAAGAAAATCAAACAAGAACAAAATGACAAAGTAAGTAGCCAAATAGAAATCATATAAAAAAAGCAATTAGAAATCCAGAATATGAACACTAAAATTGTGAAGATAGAAAACATATCAGAAGTATAAAAGAGTAGACTCAAACTGGCTGAAAAGTGAATTTTCCAGCTAGAAGACAAATCTCAACACCAACTTGTATGAGGAAAAATTAGAAAAAGAATGAAGAGAAATGAAAAAACTTGAATCACATAGGATGATATCAACAGAAATAACATATGCCTGATTTAAATTCCAGAACAAGAAGAGGCAAAACACACACACACACACATAAAGGAAAATGCCAAAAACATGCTAGCAGAAAACTTCCCCAGTATCATGAAAAACAAAAAGATATCCATCCAAGAAGCGCAACGAACCAACACAACATAGACCCCAAGAGAAAATCACCAAGACATATCATAACCAAACTTTCCAAAACTAAAGACAAAGAATCTTGAGAGCAGCTTGGGAAAATTAAGATGTTACCTACAAAGGGCAAGTAATTATACTAAGATCTGATTTCTCAGCAAGAAGGCAATAGGATGATATATACAAAACTTTGAAGTACAAAAATTGCCAACCAAAAATTACATTGTTGTTGTTGTTGTTATGTGCCGTGGAGTTGGACCCGACTCATAACGACCCCTCCTTGGGTTTCTGAGGCAGTATCACTACGGAAGTAGATTGCCCCATCTTCCT
>NW_006921626.1:4297216-4318102 GCF_000298275.1 Orycteropus afer afer | reverse complement strand
TCTGGTTAGCAGACAAGTGTCTTAGCCACTATGCTACCAGAGCTTCAGGGTAGCCACAAAGAAAATTAGCAATCCTTGTAACTAAACTAAGAAAGAAGAAAATCACGAAGACTTAGTGAACACAAAACCAACAATAATGAAGAAAAGAGAAAAAAATATTTGATAAAAAAATGAATTAATCACAGAAAAATATTTGGTACAAAGAAACCACCAACAGCACAACAAAAAGCACAATAGAACGATAACAATAAATCCATACCTATCATTAATTACACTGAATGTGAATGGACTAAATGCACCAGTCAAGAGAAAGAGAGTGACACATTAGATAAGAAAAGAAGACCCATCAATATGCTGCCTACAAGAGACCAACCTTTGGCTGAAAGGTAAAAATAAATTAAAAATCAAAGGATGGAAAAAATATATCAAGCTAATGGCAACCAAAAAAAAAAAAAAAAAGCAGGAGTGGCAATATTAATTTCTGATAAAATTGACTTCAAAGTGGCAAATAAGAGCATTATATGATGATAAAAGTATCAATTGACAAAGAGAACATTACCATAATAAATATCTATGCACCCAATGAAAGAGCTCCAAAATACATAAAACAAACATTAACTGAATTGAAGGGAGTACTAGACAGCTCTACAATAGTAGTAGAAGACTTTAAAAAATGGCTTTCAATGAAGTACAGAACAGCTAGAAAAAAATTAACAAAGATATAGAAAATCTCAACAACACAATCGACCAACTCAACTTCATAGACATATGCAGAACATTTTACCCAACAAAAACACAATACACTTTATTTTCCAGTGCATGTGTGTCACTATCCAGAATAGAACATATGTTAAGCCACAAAACAAGCCTGAACAAATTTTAAAACATCCAAATACTACAGAGCATCTTCTTGGATCACAATGCTATAAAATTAGAAACCAATAATAGGAAGACCAAGGGGGAAAAAATCAAATACATGGAAACTAAATAACTAAACTAAATAACTGCTCAAGAACTACTGAGTAACAGAAGAAATAAAGTGTGAAATTAAAAAAAAAAAAAACCCTAGAAACAAAAAAGAACAAAAATGCAACATACCAAAAGTTGGGACAAAGTGAAAGCAGTACCCAGAGGTCAATTTATAGCAAAAAGTGCACACATCAAAAAACAGGAAAGAATCAAAATTAACACTCTAATCCAAAAACTCCAACAAATAGAAAAAGAGTAACAAAAGAAATCTGCAGTATCCAGATGAAAGGAAATTATAAAGATCAGAGCAGAAATAAATGAAAGAGAAAAAAAAAAGAAAAATCAACAAGACTAGAAACTGGTTCTTCTAAAAGATTAACAAAATCAACAGACCACTGACAATTTAACTAAGGAAAAGAAAGAGAAGACACTAATAATGCAAATAATGAATGAAATGGTCAAAATCACAACAGTATAAACTGAAATAAAAAGGATAATCACAGAATACTATGAAAAATTAGAAACCCAAAACTTACCAAAACTAACACACACTAAGATGGAATATTTGAACAGATCCATAACAAAAGAAGAGATTAAGCAGGTCATAAAACATACTGCTTACATAAGAAAGTCCTGGCACAAATAATTTTACTGGAAAATTCTATCAAATGTTCAGAGAAGAGCTGACATTTATCCTTCTCAAACTAGTCCAGAACATAGAAAAGGATGGAATACTCCCAAATTCATTCTATGAAGACAGAATAACCCTGACACCAAAACAAGGCAAAGACACCACTAAAAAGAAAACTACAGACCAATATCTGTCATGAATATAGACACAAAAATCTTCTACAAAATTCTAGCAAACAAAATCAAAACCATATTAAAATAATAATACATGATGGCCAAGTGAGATTTATAACAGGTATGCAAGGATGATTCAACATCAGAAAAACAATGTAATTCATCACATAAATAAAACAAAACAAAAGAACTACATAATCATATCAATCATTGTGGAAAACACATCTGATAAAATCCAACACCCATTCCTGACAAAAATTCTCAGCATCCTGTGAATATAAGGGAAATTTCTCAAGATAATAAATGGCATATATGCAAATCTAATAGACTACATTATTTTCAATGGAGAGAGATTGAAAGCATTGCCTTGTGAAGAGGAACCAGAAAAAGGTGCCCTCTCTCACCACTTCTATTCAACATTGCATTGGAAGTCCCAAACAGGGCAATAAGGCAAGACAGAAAAATAAAAGGCATCCAAATTTGCAAAGAAGAAATAAAATTATCTTTATTTGTAGTTGACATGATTCTATGCAAAGAAAACCTAAGAGATTCAGCAAGAAAACTACTAGAACTAATCGAAAGATTTAGCAAAGTGACAGGATACAAGAGCAACATACAAAAACCAGTAATATTCCTCTACATCAACAAAGAGTCTCTGAGAAGGAAATAAGGGGGAAAAATACTATTTACAACACCTACTAAAAAGATGAAATACTTAGGAATAAATCTTACCAGGGATAAAAAAAAAGACCTATACAAAGAAAACTACAAAACACTGCTACAAGAAACTATGAGATCTATGTAAATGAAAGAATGTGTCATGCATATGGGTAGAAAGACTGAATACTGTGAAAATGTCAATACGACCCAAACCAATCTATAGATTCCATACAATCTTGACCCAAGTTCCATCAACATTATTTAAGGAAATGGAAAAAACAATCACTAACTTTATATGGTAGCTATTATACAGCCACAATAGTCCAAACAGCCTGGTATTGGTACAACGATAGACAACATACACAGTAGAACAGAATTGAGAATTCAGAAAATATCCATGCATCTATGGATACTTGATCTTTGACAAGAGCTGAAACCCATTAAATAGGGATGAGATAACCTCTTTAACAAATGGTGCTGGCAAAACTGGATATCCATTTGCAAAAAATGAAACAATATCGATACCTCATACCATCCACAAAAACAAACTCAAGATGGATCAAAGAGCTAAATGTAAAACACAAAATTGTAAAACTCATCAAAGATAAAATAGGATCAAATCCAAAGGCCTTAATTTATGGCATAAATAGACTATCAAGCATATCCCAAAATATATAAACAGTAGAAGGTAAACTAGATGGTCATAATCTTTTAAAAATTAAATTCTTATGTGTACAGAGAGACATCTCCAAAAAAAGAGCTTACAGATTGGAAAAAAAAAAAAAAACATTTGGCTACAACATATCTGACAAGGAACTTATCTCTAAAATTTATAGAAAATGCCAACACTTCAACAGCAAAAAGACAAACAAGTCAATTAAAAAATGGGCAAAGGACATGAACAGAACCTCACCAAAAAAGATATTCAGGTAGCCGAAAAACATAAGAAATGCTCACTATCATTAGCAGTTAGAGAGATGCGGATCAAAACAATACTGAGATGTCATCTCACCACAACAGTAATAGCAAAGTTCAAAAAGACAGAAAATAATAAATGCTGGTGAGGGTGTGAAGAGATTGAAACTCTCATACACTGATGGTGGGAGTGTAAAATGGTACAACCACTGTGGAAAATAGTATGGTGTTTCTTTAAAAAGTTGAAAATATAAATACTATTTGATCCAGCAATCCCACTACTAGGAATACATCCTAAAAAGGTGAGACTTAAAACATGAATAGATATATGCACACTCATATTCATTGCAGCATTACTTATAATAGCAAAGAGATGGAAATAACTTAAGTGCCCATCAACAGATGAATAGATAATCAAACAACTATACACATACACAATGGAATACTATGCAACATTAAAGAATAATGAAGAATCCGTGAATCACTTCTCCATGTGGATGGACTTGGAGGACATTATGCTGAGTGAAATAAGTCAATCATAGAAGGACAATTATTGTTTGAGTCTGTTATTATAAAAAGGCAAGGAAAAGTTTATTCAGGGAAAGAAATTTATTTTTCTGTTTATCAGGGATGGGACAAGAGCAGAGGGAAAATTGCTGACTAGTTAAGAGATATGTTGATTTGGGTGAAGGAAAAAGAAAGGTAACAAAAATGTGTGACCAACACAATGGCAGTAGGGAAAAAGAGGACACAGAGAGGTGCACAAAAGTTATAGATGACAGAGGCAAATACTTTTACATACACAATATTGGATGATCAGTAAAAACAAACACTAGTCTACTGGTAGATACATACACAGACAGTCATGAAGGTCAGGTATGGGTAGGCGAACAGGAATATACCCATGACCATAGACAGATTTGGCTGATGATATTCCTACATACGTATTTCTTATTGTTGTCGTTATGTGCCATCGAGTCAGACCTGACTCATAGCGACCCCTCCTTTGGTTTCTGAGGCAGTATCACTACGGAAGTAGATTGCCCAATCTTTCTTCAGAGGAGTGGCTGGTGGATTTGAACCGCCAGCCTTCAGTTTAGTAGTCAATTGCTTTAGGCACTATGCTACCAGAGCTAATATTTGTATGTGGTACAAAAATACCCATATAGATCATAGAGCCAGCAGGGGACGAGGTTGGGATAGCTTCTTAGCCACAATCAAGCACCTTGAGAGAGTGAGTTGCCAGGCCTGTGGGCTCAGGATCTTGGTTTTGGGGACATCAAGCTCAACTGGCACAATATAGTACACAAAAATACTGTTTTACATCCTCCTTTGGTGAGTAGTGACTGAGGTCTTAAAAGATTATGAGCAGCCATCTAAGATGCAACCATTGGTCTCTCATTTTCCAGGACAAAAAAGAGTGGAGAAAATGAAAGACAGAAGGAAACAATTAGTCTAAGGGACTAATTCACCATGGGAATCCCAGCTTACAGGACCTGGAGACCAGAAGAACTAGATGATGGCTGGCTACCATATCAACTATTCAGAAAGTGATCAAAAATTGAGACCTGGATTGAGTGGGAAGAAAAATGTGGAGCAAAATTCAAAAACATAAAAATGACCAGAATTACTGGTTGGCTAGGGCCTGGTGAAACCCCTGAGACTACAGCCTTGGGTTACTCTTTGTGCCTGGAATTGGACTCACTCTCATGGTTAGCTTTCATCCAAACAATAGAAAGGCCTACAGCTGAACAGCTACCCTAGGGAGATGCACATCTTAGAACAGTCAATAGTGAGAGTTCAGAACGATAGGATTTGCAAAGAGGAAAACTAGACAGACAGGAATCCATAGGTAAGAAGGACACAAGGAAGGGGCAACCACAGGGAAGAGGTAGGAGAAGAGCTGTTCCAATGTGGGGATTGTAATTGGTGCCATGAAACAATATGTGCATGAACTGTTGAATATAAAAAGAATCTTCTTTGTGAATTTGCACCCAAATCACAAAAATATAATAAAATAAGCAAATAGGCAAATATATAGAAATCAGAGTTTTTAATAATGGACAGAAGGGAGGGGAAAAAGGGAGTTATGGTTTAGGTAGCACTGAGTTTTTGTTTACGGGGATGGAAAATGTGGCAGCAGATGATAATGGTTGCACAAAATGATTGAGGTGATTTGTCTCACTGAATTGTACATACAAAGAACGCTGAAATAGCAAATGTGTTATCTGTACTTTTATGACAACAAAAAATAAACACAGACATAAAGATATATTGACAAGGAAAAAGAAGAGAATGAATAGCCTTGGTAATGTTAAAATTTAGGACCTTCAGCATGAAGCTACTAAAAAGATAAAATATAAAATAATAATTGAAACCTATGACTATTTCCTCAATGTCTATATCATGGAAGTTGGTGGAGAACATTATTATATAAAAGTGAGCAGGGAGAGTAAGAAATAGTCACAGAGAAATAAAAATACTGCCTATATGTGAGGATTAAGGAGCTCTGGTAGTGTAGTGGGAGCTCTGGTGGCGTAGTGCCTAGACATTTGACTGCTAACCGGAAGGCTGGTGGTTCAAACCCACCAGCCACTCCTTGGAAGGAAGGTTGGGCAATCTATTTCCGTAGTGATATCGCCTCAGAAACCCAAGGAGGGGTCATTATGTAGTGATGAAAGCATTCAGCTACTAGCCAAAAGGTCCCACTAGCTGCTCCATAGAAGAAAGATGAAGCGGTCTGCTTCCATAAAGATTTACAGCTTTGGAAACCCTATGAGAGTCACTATGTGTTAGAATTGACTTGATGGTAGTGGGTTTGATTTGGTTTGGTATGTGAGGATTAAACAAGTTATAAAATTGGCAATTGTAAATGTTCAATAAACATTTATCTTCATCATCATCATCATCATTTTTCCCTCCACAAACAAACTAATCTTCAATTAACTGTTCAACTGTCCTAGATTTATCCTGAAGATGTCTTTATGCTACTTTATCCAAATTGATAAGAAATAGCTGATCTTACTATTGTCTAGTCACAGAAGTTTGATCCAAAAAACTTCCTCACAAAAGGAAGAGATTATGATTGGGCTGACAGTGTGCTAAAATAATTAAGTGAAAAGTAAAAGTTCAGCTGAGAAAATGCAGTGGAGATCACTGTTTGGAACATTTTCACTTTCCCAAAAGATGTTTTGGAGAAAATTTAATATTTAGTGAAATGGATTTCTGAGGCCAGACATAGGCCACTAGTAACTCAAATATCTGTACTTCACAGAGGACAGCTAATATATCCCTTGCTTTTTGCTCCTGCCTTTAAACCCACACTCTCTGCTCCAGTAAGGGGAAGCCAGTAGTAATTCTCATTGGAATGCTACAGACATGTGGGAAGGAATATCAATTTAAAGGACTCCATTTATGTTATTAGAAGCCACTGTAGCATATTGTTAATTTTATGCACATGGTGAACTGCTGAAAAGCAAGGAGCATTTGTGGGCAGCTGGAAAAAGATCTCTCGAGATCCCGTACGAGGTGATTGAAAGTCCTTGCCTGGTGCTTTCAACAGTCAGAACTATTTGATATGCCGGCTACATGCTACACATGACTTTAACCTTTTGAATGGACTTGGTAACTCCCACTTTCTCATAATTGTTTAGTGTACCTCATACACCAATTTTAAGATGACAGAAGTCTTTTAGCAAAAATACCATATTTACACATAATGTAGTACTTTCCAGCTGCCTTGTGTAATTTTTTTTAGCTAAGGCATTTGACTGCTAACCAGAAGTATGGCAGTTCAAACCCACCAGCCACTCCTCAGAAGGAAGACTGGGCAATCTACTTCCGTAGAGATACTGCCTTGGAAACCCAAAGAGGGGTCGCTATGAGTTGGATCCGACTCAATGGCAGTGAGTTTAGTTTGGTTTGTTCTACATCTTAAAGATGTTTTAAAATAAAATTTAGACCAACAATATTTTTGCTATATTTAAATTACACAATTCTATATCATAAGGCTAGGATAAAGGATATTTTTATTAGTTTTTAGAAATGCCTAAAAATCACTTTCTAATAATTGTTTTAGGTTCATGGACTTGACTAATATTCCTTTCTCTAGGCTACCAGTATTTGAAGAACTCAGTAAATAACAAATTCTCTGTAAATGCTAGTAATGGACTAGCAGATAGGATACCAAGAAAGAAGTTTTAAATCGTCTTTGCAGATAAGGTTGACTAAGTAATCACTCATACATTGCATCATTAACTCTGCTACAAATTAGAAAGTAAGAAGTGGTTTTTAATTTCTACATTTCACTTTGATATGTTTTGCATAACTCAAAATACATCTTCTAGTGTTTTCTTCTGACATAATATTTCTTAAAAGGGGTCTCTAATACTGTCATAGATTTAACAGTGTCTATGCCAGGAAAAGGAAATATGTTTAAATGTTAAGAGCCATCAGTCAGGTTGCAATATAGATTTTACTGCTTCCAAATACCTTGAACTAGCTTTATCACATGAGGAAATTGCCTGTGAGAAGCTATCTTGCAGTCTTCAGCTGTGGTTGAGTTCTGGTTTTGTTTTTGAGGAAGACCCTGGACTGTTCTTCATGAAGACAGTATAACCAAGCTGTGCCCAATTTTCCCTCTTTAGCAAGATACCTATTTGCCCCACCTACAATTTATGGATCAAGTTTCTGCCTAACCTTCTATTGCAAACTTTGGTTGTTTAAGAAAATCTTGGCCATAGCCAATAGCAAATAAAGTTATTTCAATTGCTCAAGGTTTGTCTTTTTCATCATGTATCCAGGCTTAACAATGGTGTCTTATCAGGGAAGTGCTGGTAAAACAGTTCTTAAAAGAAAGAAAAAAAAAAAAAAACCCTCTAATTTATAGCCTTTGCTGGTTTCTGTTGTGTAAATACTCAATTTTAAGTTACCAATAGTTTAATAATCACCGCATAGATTTACTGGAGATTTAATTATCCACTCTCCCAAAAACCATACATGCCTCCTCCAGCACATTAGCAGAAACTTTTATCAATAAAGTTTTACCATCTGTGAGATTATTATTTTCTTACATTGGATATCACTTGATATTTGGTCCTCAATCATGGTACAGGCAACTTAATTAACCAATAGTTCCCATTGTCATAAATTGGTTTTGACATAAATTGAATATATATTTTTTTTAAGTTTTCATTATTAATGGTCTTTTACTATCAGTAGCCTTAGAAGTTTCATCTTGATTTCTCTTTGGAGTTGGAAACATTACACGTAAACTTACAAATATATGTTAATACCTTCATAAAAAATATACAAATCATAAAAATTTACTCCAATGATGAAGAAGAGTTGGATGATGTCAGCATATCATCAATTAGTAATAACTGCACTCGTGGAAGACTCTGGATCATTTGGATTATCCCTTAGAATGGGAATGGAGTTTCTAGTCAGAAAATTAGTGAGAGTTATCTGTGGGGACCTTTCCTTTCTTTTTCTTCTCTCTCTCTTTTTTTTTCCCATATATTTCATGGTAACATCTCACTGCTTCCTGAATCTACCAACTTCAGCAAAGTGATCAATTTTTTTAGTCCATATTTCAAACAACTAAAACCCCTCCTTTACTTTAGAAAAAAACTTTTCACTAAAACTTCTCTGCTTCCTCTTCCTCATTATTTCTTTCTTCTCCAGCATTTCTTTCCTTCATTAAATCCTGATCTGTCAACTTCCCTTCTTTGTGATCTATGAGCTGTCCTACATCAGCAATAACAAGTTCTAAATTCAGTGTTCTTGCCCATATGAATGATTTTTCACCAGTCTCTACCGTGATATTATTCTGATCAAATGTTTGGAGTATATTCACATTAACAGCATTTTTTTTTTTCCATATCCCCTGCATATATTTTCTTGTAACTTCCTCCTAGGAAGATGCAATGTTCCAGATACACTGAAGAATATTATAATTCTTCCAGAAGTCACATAATATTACCCTAACTGCATCTGTTCCAGCTATTGTCTGAGCAAATGTAGTGTATAGGTAGTATGCCTTGAAGATGGTGACTGCTCCTTGACCCATAGATTGAATCACAGCTGTCATACTGGAAGGTAAATACACTACTTTCACTTCTTGATTTCAATCATCTTTATGAGGAGTATGTCCTGGGGCATTATAAAGTAGCAACAGAATCTTGAAAAGAAGGCAAATTATGTGCTACAAATGTAAATATGTATGTAGAACATATTACTAACTATAAGATGCACAAAACCAAAACAAAACAGACTGTCATAAGTGTGCTTTATTTTCACTTATATACATCATACGTCGAGGACTCCCTGTATTTATCAGTGAAGCATACCAGTACTGCAGTTACTGAGGAGTCAATCTCAACTAATGGTGACCCATATATGTCAGAGTAGAATTATGCTCCATAGAGTTTTTGGTGTTTTGTTTTTGTTTTTACTGACAATATATACAAAACATACATCTGTTCAACAATTTTCACATGTACAGTTCATTGATGGTAGTTACATTCTTCACATTGTGTGCCCATTCAGAGAATCTGTCTTCCTAACCCAGTGGACACCAAGGACAGAGTGTCATGTCAATCTTTTATAAATAATTCTTCAATAGGGTAAAAAACGTTCAAGACATTCTTTATTTATTTATTGAGGCAAATCATTGTTTTCTATGGCTAATTTTTTAGAAGTCAATTGTCAGGTCTTTCTTCTGAGGCACCACTGGGTATAGAATTTCCAAAACTTTGGTTGGCAGCCAATTGTGTTAACCTTTTGCACAACTCAGGGACTCCCAACAATGAAGAGGAACTGCCATATATGAGATGCTGTGCTAATTCTGGAAAGATCCAAAGATGCTTCCTGATTTTCAGCAACTCTCAGTCCCTCAGAAAGGACATACAATGTATGAGAAGCTTTAATACAAATCCGACCATAAGAACTGCTATGTTTGTTGTTGTTGTTGTTATGTGCCGTCGAGTCAAACCCGACTCATAGCGACCCCTCCTTGGGTTTCGGAGGCAGTATCACTACAGAAGTAGGATTGCCCAACCTTCCTTCCAAGGAGTGGCTGGTGGGTTTGAACCACCAGCCGTCTGGTTAACAGGCAAGTGTCTTAGCCACTATGCTACCAGAGCTCCCAAGAAGTGCTATAGAAACACAGATTTAAAGAGGAAAACAGAAAAAGAAGAAATGTAATGTAAAAATAGCAGAGAAAAATATTTTTAATTCTGACAGTTTTAGATCAAGTTCAGGCTGGTCAGTGGATTAAAAGAGACTGAAAGTAAAACATTTGCACATTTATTTCAAATGATAAAGAAAAAGGAGAGTTTACAAACAGGTATAAAATCTATAATCAAGTCCTTCCAAAGGAAGTGGTGGTGGCCCTACTTCATACTGTCCCAAACTGATTGATGCTTCAGAAGGCCAAATGATCCCTTTCTCTACTCTCAAAACTGAAGTCACATTTCTCTCTCTGTTTCTACCACTGAGCTTAAAATGTCCTGTGACTAGATCAGCATAGGATTACATTTGACAATCTCCAAATATTGCAAAGCAGTCCCATCTCAACTTCCTCAAACACCATCTCATAACAAACTGGTAATGACTACAGGCTTCAGTATGGATTACAGTTCAACATAAAGAAAACAAAAATCCTCACAACTGGACTAATCAGCAATATGTTAATAAACAGAGAAAAGATTGAAGTTGTCAAGAATTTCATATTACTTGGATCCACAATCAACATCTGTGAAAGTAGCAGTCAAGAAATCAAAGGACATATTACATTGGGCAAATCTGCTGCAAAATATCTCTTTAAAGTGTTAAAGAGCAACTAAGGTGTGACTGACCCAAGCCATGGTATTTCTAACTGCCTCATATGCATGTGAAAACTGGAAAATGAATAAGGAAGATCAATGAAGAATCGATGCTTTAGAATTATGGTGTTGGTGAAGAATATTGAATAAATCATGGACTGCCAGAAAAATGAACAAATCTGTCTTGGAAGAAGTACAGTCAGAATGCTCTTTAGAAGCAAGGACAGTGAGACTTCATCTCATGTACTTTGGACATGTTATCAGGAGGGACCAGTCCCTGGAGAAAAATAGAGGGTCAGCAAAAATAGAGGAAGACCCTCAATGAGATGGGTTGACACAGTGGCTACAGCAATCAACTGAAGAATAGCAACAATTGTGAGGATGGCTAAGGACCAGGCAGTGTTTTGTTCTGATGTTCATAGGGTCGCTATGAGTAAGAACCAACTTGACTGCACCTAACAACAACAATTGTTAAGCAATTACTATGTGGTAGGCACTTTGAAGTGCTTCATATATGTTATTGAATATAAATGTGTCAGGTCCAACTCTTTCTGTGGCAATTCATGCCACTCTCATGCACAACTGAACAAAATGCTTCCCAAGTCCTGTGTCATCCCTAGGACTGGTTGAGGATTGGACCATTGTATTCCACTGGGTTTTTGTCAGCTGATTTTCAGAAGTAGATCACCAAGTGTTTCTTCCTTGTCCATTTTAGGCTGGAAGCTCTGCTGACATTTCCTCTGCATCCTAGCTACATACAAGCCTCCATTGATAGATGGATGGTGGCTGTGCATGAGGTGCATTGACAGGAATTGAAGCCAGGCCTCTGGCGTGGAAAACAAGAATTCTACCATTGAACTACCATTTGCCCTCATCCTCAAGCACTATTCCCTAAAAAACATCTGGATAATATTAAGTCATGGTCACTGGAAAAGAGAAAGTGCCTCCTGCATTTGTTGTGATCTAGAGATTCCTTCCAGGAGTAGGGTGGGCCCTGGGCCCCATGTGCTGTCAGTATCAGTAGTGGAAAGTCAAGGAGACAGAGGTCATCTGAGGAAGAGGAAGCTAACGTCCATTCCAGAGATGGTGCTAAGGAAAAACGACAATGTTTAACCCAGACTGAGGGAAAAATTTGGACCTGGCCAGAGAAAAAAGGCATGAGGGAAAAATAATAATAATAATATCAAGGGAAATCATGTCCAGTACCTGAAAATTTCATTATTCAGAGCTGAGGATCCCAAGGCAGAAGCAACAGGTAAAACTGTAACAAAATCTATGCCAAGCAGAATATCTGATAAGAAGATAAATGAAATAAGCATTGAAACACAATAGAAGAGGTGAACTGTGAAGAGAGGGTAGGAGGATATCAAAAAAGTCAGGTGGTAGGCTACTAAAATAATCCATGAAAATGTCAAATCAGCAAAAGCAAATCTGAAGACAAATGACGAGGGAGAAACTTCAGCAACAGAGCAGATGTTTTCCCTCAAGGACCAAAGCAGATAGGAGACCCTGACAGAGATGACACACAGTAACTTTGGAGAGAATCTGTCTTCCTAACCCAGTGGACACCAAGGATAGAGTGGGAATGGGGCAGCCAATCCCCTACTCCCTTCATCCTCCTTATTCTTGCTAGAAAACCTAGATTCCAAGCCAGTAGAAACAGAGCAAAGTTATTAACTGCCATGTTTCTCTTACAAAGGAAGAGAGAACTCACATAAATCAAGCACCTTTTACATCTCTTAGCTTTCATGCGTTTCACTATAATCCTGAAATAGACACTATTGTATCCACTATCAATTTAAGGAAACTAAAACTCAGAGAAATGAAGCAACTTGCACAAAATCATTTTCAGTGGGAGTTTGAACCCATATCTACCTAAATCCAAAGCCCATACATAACTTTCCTTGACAACACACTGTTTTCCAATATGGCACCTAATATTTTCCAAAGGAATTTCTTGTTCTTTGGCTTATGTTTACCCTCCCAAGAGCCTGGTGATGTGTAGGACAGTCATCACATTCCCTTTTTGAATGGCTGAGGAAATAAAATCTCAGAAAGTTAAAGAACCTTGTCTGTGGTCAATCTCAGGTTAGTAGAAGAGGAAGGTCTTGCCATGGTCCTCTCACATCTAAACCTTATTTTTTGAAGACTGCTATACCTCTCTTGCAACAATAAATGTCAGTCTGTGGTCACACCCAGGGAACTCATTATTGTTGTTATGTGCTATTGAGTCAGACCTGACTCATGGCGACCCCTCTTTTGGTTTCTGAGGCAATATCACTACAGAACTAGATTTCCCAACTTTCCTTCCAAGGAGTGGCTGGTGAGTTTGAACTGCCAGCTTTCTGGTTAGCAGTCAAGTGCCTTAGGCACTATGCTACCAGAGCTCCCCACAAAAACATAGCTGAATTGTATATGTTTGTTTGTTTGTTTATCCAAACTGAAGATAGCAAACCATGTTTTTGGTAATGTGCTACAATGTAATCCCTTGTAGTAGTGTTCTGGTTACCTAGTACTGCTCTGACAAGAATATACCACAAATGGGATTGCCTTAACAAACAGGAGTTTGTTAAGTTACAGTTTGGAGGCTTTAAGTCCAAGTTCAAAGTGCCACGCTCTAGGGGCTGGGTGAAATCCCCTCAACCTTGGGCTTCAGCTCTGTCTCCTGCTCTCAGCCAACTGAAGCTAGAGGCTTTTCTTCATTCAGACAGCTGCTGGTTGCTGAGGCTGCCAAGCCCAAGGTTGACAAGTAAAAAGGCACACTCCCGATGTTACCAAACCACAAGGCAAACCATTAATTCAAGTCCATTGTAAGTCTCAAGGTTGGCAGAGCATGGCAGGCTGCTGAACAACAACACGGCTACATGCAGGGTTCAAGGTGCCATAAGCTAGAGACTATTGTCAAGTCTTCTCCTTATGTACAGGAAGCAGACAATATCCCAAAGGCAGCTACTCAGCTGCTTGTGGTAGATCCCACCATGCAGTTGATTGCCAGTCTCATGGGGAATAACTACTACCAGCTGCCCAGCCACTCAACCAGGCCCAGCCAAGTTGACACACAAACATAAGCACCACAATTAGTATGATAAAGAAGGAGATCTGATGGAACAAGATTAGCTAGGCTTGTAACCAAAAGTCTGGCAGTTCGAACCCACCTACCACCCCTCAGAAGGAAGACCTGGTGATTTTCTCCTATAAAGATTATACTCTAGAAAACCCTATAGGGAAGTTCTACTCTGCCAGATGGGGTCACTGAATTGAAATCAACTGAATGGCACCTAACAACAACAGTATGATAAAGAGATTCCACTGACATCCAACCTTAGAAGAGAAGTTCATTCTTTTACTTTAAAAATAATTTATGATCAGAGATTATTTTTAGGGATTACCTTCTTTCTCAATAAATAATATTCATCTTAACATCTTTAAAAAGTCAGATTATGTTATGACTGACTATTTTACCAAGCATAAAAGCCTGTTCTTTCTTTTCTATCCAAACTGTCCCTACTATGATGCAGACCACTCAGCTAACCTCCTGAAAGTCCCCATGCTTTTATTCTGCCCTCCCTTATCTGTTTTCCAAATAGCCCTTAAGACAATCTTTTAAAATACAATTGGTACAAAAACATTTCCCAGCTGCATATTCTTAGATGAGTCCCTGTCCAACTTTTATGAAATTTGAATTCCTTAGTTAGGTGTAAGAGGTGCTTTAAGATCTCTTTGTCCTCATCTTTTGCTTCCTTATTTACACTACTTTCTTTTCAGCCATACAGAACTGCAGTTTCCCATATATACAAGTCTTACTGTTTCTTCCTTCAGTGAGTTAACATATATGGGGTTTTTCATGGGATGCTCTTTCTATCTCCTTCTCCTGGCCAAATCCCACTGATCTTCCAAAATTTAGAGCAGGCATCACTTTCTCCAGAAAGACCTTGAGGAAACACAAGTCAGATTTCAATCCCCAGCCTCTGTGCTCCTAGATCACTCTGGTCAGGCATCTATTGTAGTTCTCATAGGTTTCCATAGTTGTGCCTTACAACTAAACCATGAGACCTTGACGGGGACTGTCCTCTTTGTATTGCTAAAGCAGCTTCTCTGAAAAGTTGTCTGTATGTATGTATCAGAGTTTTCCCAAACTTTCTACAAGTGAAGCATTTTTCCAGAGACTCCTTTCAAATGTATCTCCCTTAAAGAAAAGTAGATGTTTGATTGAATAATATTAAGCTATTAATTAGCTGTCAGCAGGGAGAGGTAGTAATGCTAAAATATTTGCATCAGCTATATCAATAATGTCCTAGAAGAAGCTAAAATATAACATTGTGCAAAAAGTTTTATCCCGGGATTTTTTTCTCACAATGACTGCATCAGAGTAGGTGCTCAATAAGTATTTGAAGGAATTAATGATGCATCTGGTGCCAAGTTTATGAAAGTCCCAATATAATCCAAAGATAAAGGGTTTACTACTCCTTTTACAAGGAAAATCTTCTTGTGTTTTTAAATATCTGATTTACAACCATGCAATTTCCAATTATATGCAAATTTTGAGTTACGCACTTATTGCATAAAGCAAAGTTACCTGCTCAGTCCTCTAAAGAAGATGACTCCTGGGTAATTGTTGATTCTAATTTATAAATGCAATCAGACTCACTCTTCTTCCAGTATACTTTAATACATTTTCTCATGAGACATGGGAATTGTAGGGAAATTTAGGTAAGATTTTCAGATCTCTCAGAATAAGAAGGAGGTAATGGAAGAACAGAGGAAATGGTAATATGATTGGGCCAAGCGTGACTGAAATTAGATAGCCTCATGATTAGGGGAGACTATTTTTCAAACTACATTATGGCATTTAACCTATTAGGATATAAGTAAGCAGACCATATAATTTATTGCCAAATTATGACTGTGCCTTGACAACTAGGATATATGATCACTGTATACATAGAAGAGTATAATTTTTCAAACTTTGAGGTAAACAACTCAAAAAATTTTTAACAATGATTTGAAACCTGAGGTTATGTATTTTAATAAGATCTTTTGGTAAAAGTAAATGTACTACTATATCTTGATCTCAAATTTAGAATTTTAGCTTATCCACACTACTTCCATTATCCTAGAAAGGAGAAAAATAACTTTGTGAATATTTTACTAATGATTAAGATCAAGAAATTCCATCATGATGACTCCTCCTTAATATCCCATCAGTTAAATATCAACTCATAGTAAATATCTAAATCAAAAGATAAAATATTTATTGTGGTATACAGAATGCCCTTCAAAAATGTTCACATTTTAATCCTTGGAACCTGTGAGTATGTTACCTTACATGGCAGAAGGCTCATTATAGACCTGATCATGTTAAGGCCCTTGAGATGGGGAGAATATCCTGGATTATCCAGTTGAACACAATATAAGAGGGAGGCAGGAGCATCAGAATAAGAGAAGGAGATATGACAACTGAAGCAGAGGTCAGTGGGAGATATTGAGGATGCTATATTGTGGATTTGTAGATGGAAGAAGGAGCTCTGAACCAAAGAATTCAGGCAGCCTCAGAAAGCTAAAAAAAATTAGAAAATAGATTCTCCTCTAGCATTTTCAGAAGGAACTAGCCCTGCTGACACATTAACTTTAGCTCTGTGAGAATGTTTTTGGGTTTCTGACCTCTAGAATTATAAATGTTTGTTGTTTTAAGGCACTAAGTTTGTGACAATTTGTTACAGTTACACTAAATCAATAAAATGTGGTCACAGGGGTCATCAAGCTCAATAGGCATAACATGTGACACAAAAACTTTGTTCTACATCCTACTTTGGTAAGTAGCAACTGGGATCTTAAAAGCTTGCAAGCAGCCATCTAGATGCAACGATGGGTCTCTCCTCATCCAGAGCAAAGAAGAATGAAGAAAATCAAAGATGCATGGAAACAATTAGTCCAAGGGACTGGTGGACCATGATCTCTATATCAGCATATATGACCATGAACATGAGACCAGGAGAACTTGATGGTGCCCCGCTACCACTGTCAACCACTCAGAAGGGAATCTATGTAGGAGATCCTGGATAGAGTGGGAGAACAATGTGGAACAAAACTCAAAATCATAAAAACAAAAAGGACCAGGTTTGCTGGTCTGAGCCTGGTGGAACCTCTGAGACTATGGCCCCTAGCTGTCCTTCAGGTCTGGAATTGAACCCACTCATGTGATTTCGGCCAAATAAAAAAAACAGGCATATGAGCTGAACACTTACATTAGGTAAATGATACATTCCTTGGAGAGATCAACCATCAGAGACCAGAAAGGCAGTTTACACACAGGGAGACAGTTCAGGGGGCAACAGTGCATGGGAGGGAAGGACAGAGGGAAGAGGTATCTATGAGCAGGAAGTGCGAAGATAGCTGTTACACTGTGGGAAATTGCAGTCAATATCATGAGACAAAATGCATATAAACTGCTATATGGAAAGTGAATTTGCTCTGTAAACTCCTTCACCCAAATCACAATAAAAATTAAAATAATAATAATAAAACGTGGTCCCTGTCATTGCTACTCTTGATAAGAATATTTCATCTGGTGAGTAGGGTCAATCATCGCACCTCAAGAAATACAGGGCAGAGCTTAAAGTCAAAGAACAAAGAAAGTAAAACTCTTATTAGGAAGAAAAATTCACATTTGAGTGTCGAATTTAAATTCTTAAATACAAGTCTGGACAGAAGATTATTATCAAAGTACATGGCTGCTGTATTGAGGAATAGGAATGAAGCATCAATTCAAAACATGACTTCGACAAATTACCATACTGTTTCTAAACAATCTCAATAATGCTAAAAACCACAGGGATCTCTCAATATAACATACAGCTGACTATCAATGACTAGAATCTCACTTTGGTGAGAGTTAAGGCCTTAAAACACTTTGATCACCCAAACTGCACATCCATATCTGACCATCCTTCATCCAATTCATCCTCATAGGGATAACCAGAGTGAATAGAGATCATATCATTTAACTCCTGTTTTCAAAAACTTCCAGTAATTCTAAGGCATAATCTTTCTCCCTCCCTATTTTCCTCTTGCCCTCTGTCTGTACTTCAGTTCTAGTACTTACAATACTATGATTTTCATCATCTTTGTCTCTCCACTGCTTAACACACTATTGAGTACATGTAGATATACAGTTATCAGTAATGACATTTTTGCTTAGAAGTAACAGAAACTAAAATCAAACTAGATAAAGCAGAAAGTGGAATTTGATTTATGTACCTAGGAAAACTTCACTCAGAGCTTCAGGGACTCAAATGATATTGTCACAACCGAGTTTCCCTCCACCACTTGCCTCTTCTTCCTTCTGTATGTTTGTTTCTTTCTTTTAAACAGGTACTAAGTTGCAGAGAAGATTGCTACACACAAGCCTAGATTCCTAACTTCCCAGCAGGCAATGGACTTCTCCGTCAATCTAAGGAAATAACCTACTCCTGCTTGAATCAGAAGGCCCATCCTTAATGGGTAGCCATGATTGCCCTTGTCTGGATCATTGTCTACTTATGTGGCTGGATCAGGGCTAAGGGAATAGCTTTAGCGATTTCCTAAAAGTAATAGAGAAATTGAGCAGACAAAAACAGCAACCACTAAACCCAGTAAATTTTTATTTATGGACAAATAAATCAATACTTTAAGAAAGTGTGCCCACCTACAAAAAGATATCACATACTATAGCCACAATATGTACTAAAAAGCATTGTATATTTGAACTTGGGAATTACCTCAGAAAATTTTACTAGAAACAGTACTAGAGGAAGAACTTTCCTCATGAGGATATGTCTGTAGAGAACACTCCAAACAATGGCTTTTGTTAACCAACACAACGATGAGCTCATGTTTTCCTCAAGACAGCCAACTGAACCTAATTCTAACTTGAAATGTTGTGATTAAAGTACCTCCCTTTGATCCTCTGGGTTCAAACAAGCACCTTTTTCTGTGTTAGAGATTTTGTTTGTATGTTGAGAAGTGACTAAGATTTGACTAAGCGGTTCAAATCTAATCCAAATGCCTCCGAACTTTTAATTCCAGCTGTTGGGAAGGGATAGCATTTACAATGGAGAAGTTATAGGGTTCAGAGGCTGAATTTGGCAGCCTACTCAGCCACTTCTGAATAGACCTTCCAGATGAGTGTGTTTTGTCAGAGTTTACATAGGTGTTAAGCACAAAAGCATTCCTGAAGGGGAAAGAAAAAAAAAAAGCTCTTGGAATGCAAGTTTGAAAATTATTCTTATTTGAAAAATTGAGAGAAGCCTGAAAAGAAAAACCTGGAGGTGCCTTCAGAAAAATTTTCCTGTGGCAGATATAGCAGCATTATCTGTCCTTAGAAAGACAAAATTGTCTTTGATGCCCAAAACGTCCCTGAGAGATTCCCCATCTACAGGGAATGTAGTTGCCAAGTGGCCTTCTATGATCACCAAGAGAAAAAAAGAACATTCAAGAAAGGGACAAATGACCAGGTTTCCTGATTCTCTGGCCATGTCTTGTCCAATAGCAATGAAATGTTTATTTGGTCAAAAAATAAAGAGAAACAGAGATCCTCCAAAGCCAGACATTTCCTAAATATGAGTTGCCCAAGAGGATAGATTTAGTCATGTTAAAGGATATTTTCTAGACTATAGCTTCAGAAGCTATCATGAATTCCCCATGAAAACCGATGAAGTGAAGAAAAAAAAGACTTGTTGAACAATCACCAGTCTGCTTCATTTTCTCTGTTTCCTACTGAGTAAAGTGTAGATCACTGCCCTCATCCTGGGTCATCATTAAACACTGCATAATAACTGAGTCTTGATCATTCACAGACTAGATATCAAATCCCAGCTCTCCCATGCATCAGTTCCAAGACGAGGCAAGTTGGTAAACTCAATAAGCCTCAGAGGCCTTGTTTGCAATGTGATGGTAATAAACCTACTTCACAGAATTTTTGTGAATATTAAGTTAGACAATATACATAGGGTGCTTAGCACAGTGTACCATAGAGTGAAACAACAACAACAACAACCAAAATGCCTTTATTGATTTTACTAGATAATACTGAATATCCCCATAAAAAGTGCATACAGACTTCAAGTTCAATTACTTCAACAACCTGTTCATTTTATGGAAATTGGCCTTTATGACTGTGATTTTATCCTACATACACATATAATAGTCACATTTCCTGCTAGTAAAACTCACTCACTGTCATGGAGTCAGATCCAACTCATAGCAACTCCTCCTTGGATTTCCGAGGCAGTATCACTACAGAAGTAGATCACCTGATCTTCCTTCCAAGTAGTGGCTGGTGGATTTATTCCTCAACAAAACTTAACCCACATCAAAACTGGAGATCCTGGAGTTCTGGTAAGATGGCGGAATAGGCAGAAAGACTTCACAGACCCTCTTCAACAAAGAAAAGGAGAACCAACTAACACAGATACAGAAGATAATCCTGGACCCCTGAGCCTTGAAGAGAAGGATATAGAATGGACTAAACACTAACTAACAGAAGAATTTACATGAAAACACCAGAAAAGGAGACATATGGAGCTGCTGTCTGGCAGCGACCCTAATGGCACAGACAGCTTGGATATTGCTGAGTGGTGGTAGGACCTAAGAATTAACCTAAAAATCAGCCCTGCTAGCCTGGTAGAGTAGTGGCTAAGGCTCTTGACTGCTAACCAGAAGGCTGGTGGTTCAA
>NW_006921626.1:4292141-4296530 GCF_000298275.1 Orycteropus afer afer | reverse complement strand
TTTTTTTTTTTTTTTTTTCTTTCTCATGGTTAACCCTGTTTCGTGTTATTCTTTTTGTGTTTTTCCCATTTTTTTCTTCATTATTCTCTTTCTGTATCTTTTTTCTCTTATTTTCTTCTCTGCAAATATTGCAGGTATTGTTTTTTTCTTTTTCCCTTTTTTTCTTTTCTTTCTATTCTTCTTTTTGTTTGTTTGTTTGTTTGTTTTGTTACTGTCCCTGTGTGATTACATGGTGATTTTTTGTCCATTTGCTTTTACTTTTTTGATGGTTATTCAATTGTTATTTTTGTCAAACTCAGTTGAGACAGCAACAGACCCCATATGACACAGCTATACCCACACCTCCTGCAGCTTTACTTACTGTAGGAGAGCAACCACTTCCTTTTCCACCAATGGGCCAACAATAAACAACAATCAAGAAAAAGATGACTCACCCATGGCTGCTCTTCACAAAGAGTTAACAGAGATCTAAATACAATAGAGTCATGAGGGCTTGGAGAAAACAGACCATCACAGTCCACACAAAGAAGCAAGATAAAGTGGTAGAATCAAGAGAACAGGATACAGAACCAGAACACATCCCTGAGGAAGAAGCAGCATTGGTACTCTCTGATAAGGAATTCAAATGAATGATATTTAGGTATCTTCAAAGGATTGAGAACCAACGAAAACACAGACAAAACCTTAGAAGAATTTTGGAAGAAAATACAAGAACAAAATGAGAAAATAAATGAAAAATTAGAAATGATTCTAAATCTACAGATAGAAATCCAGAAGATTAATACTAAATTGTCAGAAATAGATAACACATTGGAAGGACAAAGGGGTAGAACTGATGCAATGGAAGACAGAATTAATGGGATTGAAGACAAATACCTGAATACTTCTTTGGAAAGGGATCACTAAGAAAAAAGATAAAAACAAAATTAAGAAAGCCTGAGGTTCATGTGGGATACCATCAAAAGGAATAACCTACATGTTGTTGGAATTCCAGAACAGGAGGAGAAAAATAAAACCACTTAGAATATTGTCCAATATTTTTTGGAAAAGAACTTCCCTGATATGATGAAAGATGAGAATATATCCATTCAGGATGCCAATGAAGCCCAAAAGAGATAGACCCCAAAATAAAATCACTAAGACACATCACCATCAAACTCATCAAAACCAAAGACAAAGAAAGAATCCTGAAAGCAGCACGAGAAAAACAAAAAGTTACTTACAAAGAACAACCAGTGAGAGTAAGCTCTGATTTCTCAGTGGAAACCCTGCAATAGGATGGTATATACAAAACCAAGAAAGAGAAAATTTTTCAACCAAGAATTATATACCAACAAAATTGTCCCTCAAATATGATGGGGAACTTAGATTTCCCGAAAAGCAGAAACTAAGGGAATTTGTTAAAACCAGACCAACTTTACAAGAGATACTAAAGGGAATCCTTTGAACAGAGAACCAAAAATAGCAAATAACAACTGACCATTAATACACAAGATAACATAACCCAGAAAGTACAGCTATGGACATATCCAAAGTAAAATAAACTTAAAAGATTCTAAACGGGGAACCAGAGATATCAATTGTCAAGTGAGGACAACCACAAATCAAAAAGAGGGAAAATACTGTGTTGTTACAGAACTTCTAAATGGTGAGGAAGTCGAGAGATTTGCAAGATAGAATGGACTGTTCTAATCTTGGGAAGAAAAATGATAAACTTCCACATCACAAGAAAAAAGAGGACAAGCAGAAATATTCAGCAAATACTAAAACAACAACAACAAAGGAAATGGTAACACCATTCATAAACATATTGATCTCAGCACAGAAAATAATATGGAACAAAGAAACCAGGGACACCATGAAAAAACACATAACAAAATGACAGCAACCAATTCATACTTGTCAATAATTACACAGAATGCTATTGGATTAAATACACCACTCAAGAAATGGTGACTTGTGGATTGGATAAGAAAATAAAACCCATCAATATGCTGTCTACAAGAGAAACACCTTAGAGACAAAGACAAAAAGAGAGTAAAAATCAAAGGCTGGGAAAAGATATATCAAGCAAATGGCAACCATAAAAGAGCAGGAGTGGTAATGTAATTTCTGATCAAATTGACTTTAAGACCAAACCATCATATGAGACAAGGCAGGACATTATATAATGATTAAAGGAGCAATTGAATATGAAGATATAACCATCATAAATATCTACAGACCCAATGAAAGAGCCCCAAAATACATAAATCAGACTTTGAAAGAGTTGAAAATTCAAATAGATGATTCTACAGCCATAGTGGGAGACTTTCATACACCACTTTCAATGAAAGATAAAACAACTGGAAAGAAACTCAACAAAGATGTAGAAGAGCTAAACATTAAATCCACCAACTTGGCCTTATAGACATCTATAGAGCACTTCACCCAAAGCAGCACAATATACATTCTTTTCCAGTGCACATGGAACATTTTCCAGAATAGACCATATGTTAGGCCATAAAGCAAGCCTTCATAAATTTAAAAACATTGAAATACTGCAAAGCATCTTCTCAGATCATAATGCTAACAAATTAGAAATCAACAATAGGAACATCAGTGCAAAAAAGGGAAGCACATGGAAACTGAACAACACCCTCCTTAAGAAACACTGGGTAAGAGAAGCAATAAAAACAACAAAATTCAAAATTCCTTGAGTCAAAGGAGAATGAAAACACAACATAGCAAAATCTTTGGGACACAGAAAAAGCAGTGATCAGAGGCCAATTTATAGCAATAAATGTACATATCAAAAAAGAAGAAACACCCAAAATCAATATTTTAAATGAACATCTCCAACAATTATAAAAAGAACAGCAAGAAAAGCCTACATGTAGTCACCAGAAGAAAGGAAATAATAAAGATTCAAGCAGAAATCAATGAAACAGAAAATAGAAGGGCAATAGAAAAAATCAACCAGACCAGAAGTTGGTTTATTGAAAAGATCAATAAAATTGATGAAGCACTGGCAAATATAACAAAGGAAAAGAGGGAGAGAATACAGATAACACAAATAAGAAACAAAATGGGTGACATCACAACAGAACCAACTGAAATAAAAAAGATAATATTAGTATACTATGAAGAACTGTACTCCAACAAATTTGAAAATCTGGAAGAAATAGGCAGATTTCTAGAAACACACCACTGACCTAAACTAACAAAGACTGATGCGGAAAAGTTGAACAGATCCATAACAGAACAAGAAATTGAACACGTCATCAAAAAATTACCAACTAAAAAAAGTCCTGGTCAAGACGATTTCGCTGGAGAATTTTACCAAACATTCAGAGAAGGACTGACACCATTCCTACTCAAACAATTCCAAAACATATAAAGGATGGAATCCTCCCTAACTCATTTTATGAAGCAAGCATAACCTTGATACCAAAACCAGGCAAAGATTTCACTCAAAAGGAAAACTATAGACAAATATCCCTCATGAATACAGATGCAAATATCTTCAACAAAATCCTAGCCAATAGACTCCAAAAACTTATGAAGAAAATCATTTATTATGACCAAGTGGGGTTCATATCAGGCATACATATTGTTCAACATTAGGAAAACAATCAACGTCATCTACCACGTAAATAAAACAAAGGAGAACCACATAATCATATCAATTGATGCAGAAAAGGCATTTGATAAAATCCAACACTCATTCCTGATCAAAACTCTCAGCAAAATAAAAATAGAAGGGACATTCCTCAACATAATAAAGGGCATCTATGCAAAACCAACAGCCAACATTGTACTCAATGGAGAAAGACTGAAACCATTACTCCAACATACAGAAACCAGACAAGGATGCCCTCTATCACCACTTCTATTCAACATTATACTGGAAGTCCTAGCCAGGGCAATAAGGCAAGAAAAGGAAATCAACAGCATCCAAATTGGTAAGGAAGAACTCAAACTATCCCTACTTGCTGATGATATGATCCAAACCTAGAATACTCAAGAGAGTTAGTCAAAAATCTACTGGAAGTAATTAAGAGATTTAGCATCATGGCAGGGTACAAGATCAACATCCAAAAATCAGTTGGATTCCTCTACACCAGCAAAGAGATTGCTGAAAGAGAAGTAAGGAAATTAATACCATTTACAATAGCTACCAAAAATGTAAAATACTTGGGAATAAATCTTACCAGAGACACAAAAGTCCTGTACATAGAAAACTATAAAAGACTACTTCAAGAAACCATAAGAGATCTACATAAATGGAAGAACATCCCATGCTCATTGATAGGAAGATTGAACATTGTGAAAATGTCAATTCTACCCAAAGCAATCTATACATTTAACGCAATCCCGATCCAGATCTCACCAACATTTTTTAAGGAT
>NW_006921626.1:4281633-4291426 GCF_000298275.1 Orycteropus afer afer | reverse complement strand
GGCATAAATAGACTATCAAGCATAACCCAAAATGCACAAACAGCAGAAGAGAAACTAGATGAATGGGACCTTCTAAAAATTAAATTTTTATATGCATCCAAAGACTTCTCCAAAAGAGAATCTACAGATTGGGAAAAAGTATTTGGCAATGACTTATCTGACAAGGGACTCATCTCTAGAATTTATAGAAAACTCCAACACCTTGATAACAAAAAGACAAATAATCCAATTAAAAAGTGGGCAGAAGACATGAATAGACATTTCATCAAGGATATTCACGTGGCCAATAAACATATGAAGAAATGCTCGTGATCATTAGCTATGAGAGATGAAAATCAAAACAACGATGAGATACCATCTTGCTCCAGCACTAGCAGAAAAGTTCAACAAGACAGAAAATAACAAATGATGGTGAGGATGTGGAGAGATTGGGACTTTCATATACTGCTGGTGGGACTGTAAAATGGAACAACCACTGTGGAAAGCAGTATGATGATTCCTTAAAAAGTTGGAATTAGAAATACTATTTGACCCAGCCATTCCATTACTAGATATATACCCTAAAGAAGTGAGAGCCATGACAAGGACAAACATATGTACACCCATATTCACTGCAGCACTATTTACAATAGCCAAAAGATGGAAACAACCTAGGTGTCCATCAACTGAGGAATGGATAACCAAACTTTGGTACATTCACACAATGGAATACTATGCAACACTAAAGAATAATGTAGAGTCTGCAAAACACCGCAAAACGTGGATGAACTTGGAGGACATTATGCTGAGTGAAATAAGTCAATCACAGAAGGACAAATATTGCATTAGTCCATTATTGTAAAAGTCAAGGAAAGGTTTAGATATGGAAGGAAATTTTCTTTGTTGGTTACCAGTGGTGGGAGGGGAGGGGAGGGAACACTGTTAGAGAGGTAGAGATATGTATTGATTTGGATGAAGTGAAGGGCAATGTACCAAATGTGAGTGATCAACATGGTGGCATTGAGGAAGAGGAATACTTAGAGAGGTACATGGGAGGTGCAGACAACAAAGATGAACCCTTTTGCACATACAGTACTGCATTGTCAGTGAAGGCAAACATGCGTATACAGGTGGATAGATGGGTGGACAGGCTGAACTATTAGGTATGTCTGTGCAGCAGGGAGTGTACCCAAGACCATGTATAGGTTTGGCAGACAATGGTCCTATAAGTGTATTTGTATGATCTGAATTCCCAGGTGTACAGTAGAGCTGAAAAGGGACAAGGTTGTAGTCACTTCTTGGTCACAGCCAGCTACCCACAGGGACCGAATAGTTGAACTTTTGGGCTCGGACCATAGTCACAAGGGACACCAAGCTCAATTGGCATAACATACTGCACAAAATATTGTTCCACCTCCTACTTTGGCTAGTAGCAACTGGGATCTTAAAACTTGCAAATAGCCATCTAGATGCAATGATGGGTCTCTTCATCCTGAGCAAAGAAGAATGAAGAAATCCAAAGGTTCATGGAAAGAATTAGTCCTAGAAACTGGTATACCACAATCTGTAGCCTGTATGATTATGAAACCAGAAGAATTAGATGGTGCCTGGCTATCACTGACAGCCACTTGGAGGGGGGTTATGTAGGAGATTCTGGATAGAGAGGGAGAACAATGTGGAACAAAACTCAAAATCATTTGGAGAAGAAAAGAAAAGTTGGAACCAGGTTTGTTGGTCTGATAGAGCCTGGTGGAACAACTGAGACTATGGCCCCTAGCTGTCCTTCAGGTCTGGAATTGAACACACACCTGTGGCTTCCAGCCAAACAGAAGACAGGCATATGAGTTCAACATTTACCTGAGGTAGATACACTCCTTGGAGAGACCAATCATGGGAGAAGGAAGGTCTGTACATTCACAGCGAGACAGCTCAGGGAGCAGGGATGCATGGAGAGATGGAAACGGAAGAGGTAACTATCGGGAGGAAGTGGGAAGGGAGCTGTTGCATTGTGGTGAATTGTGGACAATGTCATGAGATAAAGTGTATGTGAATTGCTGTATGGAAAGTGAATTTGCTCTGTAAATATTTACCCAAAACACAATTAAAAAAAAAAAAACCTGGAGATCCTGGATAGAGTGGGAGGAAAAACGTGGAACAAAATCCAAAAACACACTAATAATCAGAATTACTGGTTGGATGGAGTATGGTGGGACCCTGAGACTATGGCCCTGGGATACACTTCGGGCCTGGGATAAAACTCACTCCCAAGGGCTGGCTCTCAGCCCAACAGTAAATAAGGCACACGTGCAGAACTCTCAACCCAGGATGAGGCACCCAACTACTCTATGGAGATATATCCCTTGGAGCAATCAGCAATAGGGCACCAGAGGAAAAGCTGGGAGGAAAAGCTGGAACAGACAGGAGTACATAACCAAGGAGGGCACAGGGAGGGGGGGCGGTCACTGAGAAGGGAGAGGAGGAGAGTGGGGTAGAGTTGGGGATGGTAATTGGGGAGTGAAGCCAAATGTACACAAAATGTTGAACGTAAAACAAATTATCCCCTGTAAATTTGCACCTAAAGCACACACAAAGAAAAATACTCCTGAAAGTTTGTTTAAAAGGCAGTAATTTTAATTTTTTTTTAAGTCTTTAAATAAATAATAACTAAAAAAAAAAAAACACTTCCCTCCTAGGAGTATATTCCAACTAATAGTAACAATATAGGATGAGTAGAACTGTCCCATTGGGTTTCTAATCTTTACGGAAGCAGAATGCTTCATCTTTCTCTCATTGAACAGCCTGTGGGTTTAAGCCAATAACATTTTGGTTAGCAGCTGACTGCCTTACTACAATGCCACCAGAGCTCCTTTAGGGTATGTAAGCATGAAGAGCATAGGAAGAAAGGAGACTAAAGGGAGGAAGGGAAGAGAAAAGAAAGAAGGACACCACAGATCTTTAGCAGCAGTGCACAGACTTAATTTTCATATATTGAGAATGAGGCTTCAGGACCCCATTCAGCCATTCTCAGCTGATTTTTCTTGTGATCAACAACATGGTAATGCCTATGTCGATGGAAAAAAACTCCCATTTTGTGAACCATATTGGGCAAAATATTCAACACGTGGCTCTCACCAGCATCATGTTGCTATATCTTGGTTAAATGTGACAGTATTCTTTACTTCTATCAGAAATAGTGTTCCATATCATTTTCCTAAGGCATCTGTAAAGAAGTGGCCCTGTAGTCCTTTTCATACCATATGCCCTATTCTCATGAGTTTTCTTTCTTATTGCTACCGAAGGTGTAATTTCCTTCCCTTAAGACCTGTATTAGGAGCTCAGTATAGACCCAGAGCCTAACTAAGGCCTGGTCTTTTGTGACAGATAATTCAGTTCAAGGAAGATGAAGAAAGAAAGGATAAAGTCCAACCACCCCTTCTTTTCTTTTTCTTATGATTACTTTACCCTCCATTTCTGTCTCCAGCTAATCAGTCATATCTCAGAATACTATAAAGGCACTGTATTAGGCAAAAAGTTCTTAGATATGAAACAAAAATATAAGTCATAAAAGAAAAAATTTGATAAATTCAACTTCATCAGTTTCTTTCTTCTTGTTACAATTTTGATATTTTATATTTTTCTAGTAATTTACCCATTTCATCTAGGTCATTAAATGAATCTTCTTCAAATCTCTGTTGCATCTGTAGTTATATCCCTTTCATTCTGTGTCTTGTGTATTTGTTTCTTCTTTCTTCTTGATAAGTCTTATCAGAGGTCAATTTGGCTAATCTTTTTGAAGAATCAGCATTTGGTTGTGTTAATCTTCACAATTGTTGTTTTGTTCTTGATTCCACTGATTTCTGCCTTTAACTTTATCATTTCCTTCCTCCTTGGGTCTTTGGGTTTGCTATGCTGCTATTTTTCTTACTTCATGACTTGAAGCTTTATTTTTAATCTTTGTTGTTTCATGATATTTTTTAAACTATAATTTTTTCTGCTTCTTTACATCTATAAATGTTGATATATAATGTTTTCATTTTAAACAAATAGATTATTTTTTAAATGTTTAATATCCAAATATATGAGCTATGTTTCAGTTGTACTTTTTATAATTAATGCTTAATTTTATTGTGCTACAGAGAACTTAGCCTAAAAAAATTGATTCATGGCCTACTTTCATAAATGTTTCCTGTGTGTCTGGAAATAATGTGTATTATCTGTTGGATGCTAAACACACACACACACACACACACACACACATCAGCTGAGCTTATTATTATATTGCATTTTTCAGATCTTTGATCTTGATACAGTTCATTCTGCATGTGTGAGGATGGGTGCATATGTGCACACTATGATTAACCTATTTCTTTTTGAGAAGTGCATTTAAATTCTCCAACCCCACCTAAAATTCATTACTTTGAAATTGTAGAGTTATTTTTAAGTGTGTAATGCAGGACAATGGCTGTATCTTCTTGACTGATTGTTCCTTTTATTAGAGATAGCATCTTTGCTTGTCCCTTTTTATTTTTGGCTTTAAGTTTTATTTTTTGAGGCATTAATATGTCCACCACAGCTTTCTTTCAATTCAGATTTGCCAAATTTCTTTTCCTTTTTCTTTTTTCTACCTTTCTGTCCCTTTGATCTTATTCTAGTTGTGTTTTTTGAAATGAACATAGAGCTCCTTTAATTAGACCTATTTTACCCATTTACATTTAGTATATTGTTATTCTTTTTACTTATGTCTGCTCTTTCATTTTAATTTTTCACTTGCTATATATTTTTGTCTCATTTTCATCCTTCCTACTTTCTAATGTTTCTTTTGAGATCAATTTATTTTTCCTGCTGATTTAAAAGTGATAGATTCTATTTGTTTTTACAATGATTAGTCTTAAGACCTATGACATAGTTATTTGCCCTTATTTGTTAAGCTTAGCAATATCTACAGGTGGTATTGAAAATATGTAACAATTGATGTGGCCCTAGTATCCAATGAGAGCAATCTTCAGCTGGTATGTGATGGGTGGGTGCTGGGAAAATGTCAACCTGTCCAGATCTTCTCCCCTTAACAGAAGAGTACACTGGCAGGCTCACTTGGCCCTTTGGTGTCCTACCATCCACACTTTATATTGTGTTGATCTTGTCTAGAATACCAAAATATTTTATTTTTCTTCATTCTCATAGGTGCTCTAGTGGCACAGTGGTTAAAGCACTCAGATGTTAATGAAAAGTTTGGCAGTTCGAAACCACCCAGCCACTCTGCAGAAGAAAGATGAGGTAGTATGCTTTGGTAAGGATTTACAGCCTTGGAAACCCTATGGGGCAGTTCTACTCTCAAAATCAAATTGATGGCAGTGGGTTTGGTTTTGGTTTACTTCATATCTCTTGTGGAATCTCCTAAAATTATTTCTCTGCTAAACTGAGTATTTTTCCAAGAAATATTTTCAGTGTGTGCCTTCATAAGACAAACTTTTGGGGGCCTTACATGCCTGGGACAGTTTTTTTTATTATCCTTCATATTTGAATAACAATTTTGTTAGATATAAAACGTTATACTCAAAACTATTTTACTTCAATAATTTAAAGAAATTTCCCCATTGTCTTCTTGAAAATAGTGCTGCAATTGAAAAGTCAAATTGTCAATTTGATTCTTACTTATTTTAGTTGATCTGCACTTTCTCTTTGGAACCCTGTAGAATTTTTCTTTGCTCTTGATGCTCTTGGATATTACCAGAATATATGTAGGTGTAGTTTGTTCGTTTTATCCATGTCTGGAAATTCTTTAGCCTTTATACACTGAGTTCTATGTTCTTTATTAACTATGAGTAATTTATTTCCATTGTTTCTTTAAATTATTTCCTTTCAAATATCTTCATTATTATTCAGGTGTCATAAAACTAGATATTCGTACTTCTATTCTTCATACATGTTAGGTTTTTTAAATTTATTTGTTTTCTATTTCTTTACACATTCCTGCTGGCTTCTAGGAGAATTTATCAATTTATTCTTCCAATTAAAAAATTTAATCTTCATTTATAGCTATCTTCCTACTTATTCTGTGTTGTTAACTAATACTGAATATTTATACTTCATTTTTAACTAATATAATTCCACATATTCTTAAATATTTTAATCATATTTAATTCTTAGTCTACCTTTTCTAATATTTCTGTTTCAGATGACATATACTCCTGAGATTTCTAGTTGTTTTGCCCTGGGAGCCCATTTTCCTATGATAATACCAACTACCCTGCCCAGCCTAGATAAGTTAAAAAAGAGAGATTGAGCTTCAGTATGAGAAGCCCATATACCACCAAATTACTTTGAATTATTTACAGCCAATCCATCAGTAAATTTGACTGGCCAGGACTCTACTTAGCTTCCCAATCTGAGATATGCTTCTGTTATCTTTCAGGGAGAAGAAGCATTAGAAGGAAGTAGTCTCTTCAGGTTATAATCCATGAGCCCTATGGGTGGAAAGTGAGGTGGGAGGAAAGATGAGCTTGTCAGTCAGCACTTGTTTTTATTAACTACTTACTCTATAGTGCTTTTTCACTGCCCTGCTATTACCTGGGACAGCTCTTGAGTGAAGGTGCAGGTGATGACTATCTGGAGGCAAAGCCAAAGATAAGTGTTGAATTAAAGAAGCTTCACTATCTCCTCAGTGCACCTTCATCCCCAGGCTGCAACTGACACCAGCGAACCAGCTTCCATTGGGTTGACTCCAATTCATGGTGACCCCATGTATGTCAAAATAGAATTGTGCTCCATAGCTTTCAATGGCTAATTTTTCTAAAGTAGAACACAAGGGCTTCCTTCTAAGGTACCTCTTGGTGACTCAAACCTCCAATCTTTCAATTAGCAGACAAGCACATTAACATTTTTGCAGTACCCAGAGATTACACAACTGCCAAACAACAGTGCAAATATTCTTCTGCTCCCTCAGGGATTTCTCAAAGACTATTTGTTAGTTGGTTTTAGTCATTCTAGGATTCATGTTTTCCTTCAGCTTACTTATATTCTTTTTTCAAGGATTAATTTGTAAGAAGTGAGCTCTCTTGGCAGGAACCAGAAGGCTGTCTATAGACTGGAAACACACTTCCCACAGTTTACAAATGAATGTGAAATTCTTTATTAGCTTGTAATAACACTAATAAGTTATTAAGTTAAATGATTTTAAACTCCAATCCTTCCCCAAAACTCCCAATATTTGCCATCATTAATGTCTCTTTTCGTCTATTGAAAATCAGCCCTTAGAAAGTATATGTCCTTCTTCAATTCTACCCAAAACCCAGTAATGGTTTAACTTAATTGATAAACAATATCTGTCTTAAACATTGTGCTTTTCAAAGAGCAATCTATATGGATAAAATTGACAATAGCGTCTCAAAAGATTAGATAGAAAACTAAAGGGAGTTTATGTGAATGGGAGAAGAGCAACTGAAAAAAGGAGGATGAAATGATTGCACATCTCAAAGAACATAATCAATGTCACTGAACGGTACATATAGAAATTGTTGAATTGATGTATGTTCTGCCATGTACATTCTCAAAAATTACATGAAAATTAAAATGAATTATTTTTAAAAGAGTATATGTCCTATAACATCCTAACATTGTGAGTAAGAGCACCCTGAAATTAAAGAAGGGTTCTTGACATGAGATGGTGGCCATGTCTGCAGCCAAAACTCAATTTTGAATCAAAAGTAACTTCTGTTTCAAGAATGCAACCTGCTATTTCTGTAACTATCCACTGTACCCTGAAAAAATTACCTGGCAAACAGTTTTAAAGAAGAACATAATGTTGCTTGCTTAGGAGTTTTCCTTGCTTCAGAATATACCCTGCTCAGAAAATCAAGTCCAAATCAATTCTTAGAATAGATGCTTACTAAAGATAAACCTAGGAGCTCTGGTAGCATAGTGCTTAAGGCCCTTGACCAGAAGGCTGGCTGTTCAAACCCACCAGCCACTCCTCGGAAGGAAGATGGGGCAATCTACTTCCATAGTGATACTGCCTTGGAAACCCAAGAAGAGGTCGCTATGAGTCGGGTCCGACTCAATGGCACATAACCACAACAACAACAACAAAGATAAACCTTAGAATTATGCATGTATATCCTCCCTGTAGGAGCTCTGGTGGCATAGTGCCTAAGGTATTTGACTGCTAACCAGAAGGCTAGTGGTTCAAACCCACCAGTCACTCCTCAGAAGGAAGATTGGGCGATCTACTTTTGTAGTGACACTACCTTGGAAACAAAAGGAGTTGCTATGAGTCAGATCCCACTCTATGGCAGTGAGTTTTTTTGTTTGTTTGTGTTTTATCCTCCTTGTGGTCACACAAGGGTCTCATGATTGTTTTGAGACCAGATGTACTCAATTTAATGATTATTTGGTAACTATGAAAAAAATTAGAAACATATGTAATCTCCTACCAATCAAATGCACCTGCACCTAATTTTATAACTATTACCTAAATGTCAAGTTCCTTGTATTTTCTTAAAAACAAACAAACAAAACAAAACAAAAACTGAACTGTCTCCTTCTAAGATCACTTAGTTCAGAACCCTTGGGACTTTGTGATTCCCAATTTGCAAATTACTTTGCCTCTCAATAAAAACTCTTTACTTTTCATTTCAACCAGACTCTGCTGTTTTTACTCAGACATTTCATGGTGTCGTCTGTGGGATACAAAGGAGAGCTCCTGGACTAACCCCTGCAAGACTCAAGAATTTTTACTTGCACCTTCCCGAGGCTTCTATGAGAGTCACTACAGGTGAACCTCCTCCCAGATCCAAACTCTGCTCTCTTTGCATAGTATTCTCTGAGTTTCATTGAGGATTAATTTCTTTTTCATTTCTGTCCAGATTTATTTTCTCTTTATTTTTTTCTAGGATTGGTAGACAATTTAGTCTAGATGGATGTTATCATACTTCTTGAAATTTTGACAGACCCAGAGGTAATTCTACTTTCAAAGAGTTCCGGCCAATCTTCCTTCAAAGATTTTATAAGCCACAAAATTCAGGCATGGGTCAACCAGTAAAAACATTTGGGACAGTCCCAGCACTCATCCAAAGCATTAAAGACTCTCACAATATGATAAGGTGGTCACAAGACAGGCCAGAGCACTAGACTTCCTGTGAAACATTAGCAAAATCTCACATGATGAAATTACACATTGGTCTAAGCAAAATACTCTCCAAATCTATGATGTTCCTGTCTAGATTTTATGACTCACAGAAAACTGAAAGAAGAGTTCTTCATGGTTTTTGCCTCTGACACAACTGAGAAGAGTTCTCCACTTTTATTTTCAGTGCATGTTTGATTTTTCTTACAATGAGTAATGTCAAATCCAAGAATAGAGCATTCCCTCTGGGACTCTGGCTCATTATACACATGAGCATTTTGGTCCCATAACATTCTCATTTTTAAGATGTTAAACCAGCATTACTGAAAACAACTTAGAAAACCAGTGACTACTTTGGGGATTAGTTGACCTTGCTAAATTAACTCTTCTTCATGGTAAATTAGAACAAAAGCCTCCCAAATTGAAAAGCTACAAAAGGATACCTATTGATATTTTGAAGTTTCTAAGAGACATAAAAAATGAAGAATTGCTTCATTGCAAATTACTGTATCCAAATTAACAAAACAAAACAAGGAGATAAAGTGTTGAAGCCCTGCTTCTACTCAATTTGTCCCTTTAAAATTCATCCCAGTATGGATGCTGAAGGTATTTTCCAATTAGAGAAATTAATATGTATAAAATAAAAGACTGAGAGGCGGGGCAAGATGGCGGACTAGGCAGAAGGGTTGCACA
>NW_006921626.1:4267779-4273633 GCF_000298275.1 Orycteropus afer afer | reverse complement strand
GAAAAGTGAATTTACTCTGTAAATCTTCACCCAAATCCTAATAAAATAAAATAAAATAAAAATAAATAAATAAATAAAAGACTAAGTGTCTAGCTGACATAATGAATCAAGAAATAAAACTCATCTTCATATGGTAGTTATGAAGAAATTCCAGAGGATCAGCTCCCTACTAGGAATTTTATTTGACTCTGGGAAACCAAAGTTTCAACCTAATTTTTAATATTCATGATAAATGAACCTGGATTTCCCTCCTACCAAAATGCTGGGTTAGGGTTCATATATTAAAGTGATTATGCTAGAAATAATTGAGAATTTCTAAGATCTCTTTGTGAAAATGAGATCCTATTTGTTTTTTATTTCCCCCGGGGAACTTTTGTTTAATGTTCAGATTTTTTCAGAGGATTGGATCTCCCTCCATCTAAGACTATGGCAAGTTAATAAGTTTTCCTAAGAGCTGTTTTCTTTTCTTTTCTTATCATTAAAGTGAATCTATCTCATCTAAAAATATATGATATATACATTTTAAGAAACTGGGATCCCCATATATTTCTGTTGTATAGTATTGCATAAACCTAACTTCTGAGCTGGCCTCACAGAGCAATGAATGTATTGATTTTTCTATCTTGTTTTATGTTTCTGTCTTCTCTCAGGAAGCTGTGACTAACAGTTGTTACATATTTTCTCATGAAACAATCTTTTAAGTCCCTTGAGCCTAATGAGGCAGCCATTCAGTAGCTGCATCAAGAAAAATTTTATATAAATTAGTCTATTTGAAAGGTGCACTGAAAAACAGGATGAATTATTTTTTATCTAAATCAAAGTCTAAAGGAGAGAAATTGTTTTAAATTATTTTTATACATGATCCTGTGAAACATGCAGAAGACAGGATTATGAAAATAAAACTGTTGCCTATTTTTGGATAATAATATTAATTTAGAATATAATATTTGCCCAAAGAACTTGTTTCAAATGATATAATAATAAATAAGCACTTATATAAGTTGAATAGTCCTAGTATTCCCAGGATCAATAAAAATAAATTTGTTCCTAGAATTGTTTTTATGTCAACCTTGGAAACAAAATTTTAAAAGCAAAATATTCCTAAGTAACTTAGGCTAATTATTATATGATATGTGTTTTATTTAAAGAAAAATAGTATTTTCTTTTTTTTCAGTTCTGGAATGACAAGAAAATTTAGACTTCCATAGAACAATTTCTAAGTCCTCAGCACTGAGAACATCCAGTGAAAAACAAGGAAAAAACAAAAAAATCCCTTTTAAGTTTAATGACTAATTATCATAAATTTGAAAGAATTTTATAGCATCAACAATTAACTAAAACAGAAGAAACCAGAACACAGGAAAAGACTAAACTTCTTCCCAAGAAAGTAATAAAAATGAGAAGGAAAGCCTTTGATTATCTCTTGTCTTTCAAACTATGTAGACTAGTTTAAACACGTTGTTGCTATTGTTATGTGCCGTCGAGTCGGACCCGACTCATAGCAACCCCTCCTTGGGTTTCCAAGGCAGTATCACTACGGAAGTAGATTGCCCCATCTTACTTCCGAGGAGTGGCTGGTGGGTTTGAACCGCCAGCCTTCTGGTTAGCAGTCAAGTGCCTTAACCATTATGACACAGGTAAATGAATTAAGATTAATCAATTATTTCTTGATACTGAGCTACACTGCTCCAGGGAAGCTTTTGAAAGACGCCTTCCAAACTAGTTGAAGAGCTTTTAAGACAAAGAAGTAAGATACTGTTTTACTGTAGTTATCCAAAAAAAAAAAAAAAAAGTGTGAATTCCCATCATAATATGATGCAAACAATTTCTATTGTAGAAGAATCCTAAGAAGACAAAATATAGAAATCATGAGATACACCTGAAATGAAATTGTAAAAGTTAAATAAAACTACAGGCTATTTCAATCAAATATGGGCTTAATATACTTTCCAAGATCTTTAGGTAACTTAATGATATTAAATTGAGTAAATATTCTTTATAATTTAAAGTCCATACTCTTTTGTTTTTTATGCTACAGAGGGAAAAAATATGTATATACTTGGATCTGCTGATGAGTGTGCTCATTATTGCCACTTAAACAGTTGTACAAAAAAGCAAAATTTGAAAGGTTTATGAAAAGGGGAATTTATTGGTTATAGTCTAAGTTTTTATCTGTTTGACTGAAAGTTTGATGGGTTCATTTATAAGAATTTTTGAAAGCTTAAGTGTCATATAGTGGAGAGTTGAGTTTTACACTGTTGAGATAACAATATTTTCTTGATTACTGAGTTGAAAAGTTAGTTTAGTCTTTGTGTAACCTGCCTCAAAGGCAAGGGTTCAACTTCTCATTAGAATAAATTCCTGAGTCGAAGACCAAGACTAAGTCTCATGGTTTGGGAAAAAAAACAAAGTTGTGGTTTTATTTTCAAGATCTTTTGTTAAATAACTCAAGTATTCTTTCTCACTGACTTGTTGGAAACTCCTGACAACTTTGAAACTTTGTATAAAGCCATAAAAGAACTGTTTCTGCTTTATAAGAAGAAAAATGCTTAAAAAAGAGGGACATTTATTCATTGTGTTATAAATTATATGGAACATGTTGAAAAATCAGAAGTGACAAATTTTCTTTGGGCTAAAAATTCCATGTCTGTTATGTTTGCCAAATATTAAAGTAGGAGCTCTGGAGGTACTATCGTTAAGGCATTGGGCTGCTAACCTAAAGGTATCAGGTTGAACACACTAGCTGCTCAATGGGAGAAAGACGAGGCAGTTTGCTTCCATAAAGATTTACAACCCTGGAAACACTCTAGGGAGTCTCTATGAATCTCTATCAAAACACTGTAGGGAGTCTCTATCAGAATCAATTTGATGACATTTGGTTTATGCTATGCTTTAACATTTTAACATTAGAGAGAAAGTGCATGAGATTATTTCAACTGGTAACTCATTTATAATTTTGTTTTCCTTTAAATCTAGCATCATCAAGCCAATAACTTTAACTGAGGAATTCACATTGTTAACCAATGGAATTTTTATTCAGATGTTTAGACTTGGTAATGTTAGTTTATTCTTGGTACGCTGACTATTTAATATTATGCCTCAAGGTTATTACATATCTGAAGCTCTTTAAAAACAAGGTTAATTATTATGTGTAGAGATGTTTTTGTTTAAAGTTTTTGTTTTTAAATTGCCTTTATTTAGTTTTGCATTACCTTTATGATTAATTTTCATCAAGTCTTTCACTTATAAGAAGCTAATCATGATCATATTAAGTTTGTCATCTGCAAATACATTTCACTTTGCTTCACTAAATTATTTCAACAAAGTGGACTATGTCAGATATATATGAAAAAGATTATGTTTCAAATGTGTTTATCAGTGGGCTAATTCAAGGTTTCTAGAACTCTTTTGCAGAAAGCAAGAGTCTTCAGACTACTACTAATTCAGAATTGCATGGGATTGATTTTAACTGCTGAGTAAACAAGAAGAAGTTTGAGTATAATATATATATGAGAATATTTCTGGTGTTCAATGTTCTGTTGTCTAGATATAGGAAGCCATTTTTGCCTTTTCTTTCCCTCATTAGCCCAGATCTATATTTCAATAGTGTAATCATTTAACTTCTATTTTTGTACCTCAAATAAGATTAGAGGATATGACAGCACATGTCAAAATTCTGACCAAGTATATTTACAGTGTTTAAAATTATTCTGTCCTTGGACTCCAAGAAATTAATACTGAAATGACTATGATAAGAGAAGTAATTTTCACAACCTAATGGCCCTCTCTTACATTACTCATACCAACAATTTAATACTTAAAAGATATTTTTTCATTGGTTAATAAATCATTTCATAAGCAGAAACTAGAATCTAAAAAAAATCTATTTAACATCTCCCCAGGAGAATATGTATATTGGAAGAGATATCAATTAAAAGAATTATTGGAATTTCACTAGAGGAAATATACTTAGTCTTCCTCACTACTCTTTGTGCTGCTAAATTACAGGGTTAAAACTTGAATCATTTATCTCAGTTAAAGAAGGCTAAAGCCTGTTCCTGGATGATTAAACCTACTGAAAGACTTAAACTGAAGTTCAACCATCCTTGTGGCCAGAGGCAGGTGATGGTGAATGTCGATGGCTCCTCCCAAGAACATGGACCAAGATTTAACATAATCTACTGAAAATTTTCTACTTTTTTTCTGGATCACTGGTATTCGTTATAGTAGTCACTTTATTACTATATGCTTATGGTATCATCTCATATTTTAATAACTTCTTTTTTCCATGACAATAACTGAATGAGAAGTTTTTTATTATCATAGCTATTATTTTTGTGCTATTTGCTTCATTTATTTGTAGTTACTATTTTTACATTATGAAGGCTTTCTCAAGTATTCTCTTACTGTATATCATAACTCTTACTGATGCCTGCCATAATAATGCCTATGTCAGATTAACTTAATCAGTTTAAAAAATTTTATAAATTGGAAATAGTTCTAATTTAAAATTTTTGGTAAAAAACTGTGCCAAAAATACAGAGAAATTTTACTTGTGTACTGATTGTTCATTCATATGCCCAAGAAATCCCAGGTATCTTCAAACTCTTGTAAAAGGATCTTGTGGTAACCCCAAAAAAAGCTGCCCTGTTGTCATGTCAATTATTGCCCTACATATTGGGAACTATTGTCTGGAAGAATGCCTCAAAAAAATCAACCAAACCATCCTTTCTCCAGAAAAGGACACTGGAAATATAATTTGTGTCTCATATGGATATATGTTCTTATGTGGAGGAATATCTTACGCGAGAGAAAATTCTAATGTTGAGCCATACACTTGGGTTATACCATGTCAAAATGGATAGGACAGATGTGGCCAATTCACTCTATAGACCTTGGGAGTCTGCTTAAGCCTACATTCCCATAACAACAATGCAATGCACCCTCTAACTCTAAAGTTTATGTCTTAGATTAAAGAAAAACTAAACAAGAAAATAATCTGTTAATAGATAAACCTGAATTCAAATAGTTCCTTCTCTGATCTTTTGTACTTTAGCATGTGTCTTAGTACTGCTATAACAGAAATACCACAACTGGATGGCTTTAACAAACAGAAATTTACTCTCTCACAGTTTAGGAATCTATAAGTCTGAATTTAGGGCAGCAGCTCTAAGGGAGGGCTTTCTCTCTGTGTTGGCTCTGGGGAAGTTCCCTGTCTCCTTTCACCATCTGTGAGCCCAGTATTCCTTGGAGATCTCCATGTGACTTGGCACCAATCTTCCCTTAGGTCTAGGATGTTCTCAGCACAGGGACCCTGGGTGCAAAGGATGCACTCTGCTCTCAGCTCCTGTTTATTGGTGGTAGTCAGGTTCCTCCCACTCTGCTGATTTCTCTCTCCTTTTATCTCTTATAAGATAAAAGATGATTCAGACTAAAGCCCAGCTAAGCTCCCCTTACAACAAATCAGAGCTGTGACTTGAGTAAGGGTGTTGCCTTTCATTTTAATCTCCTTACAAATGATTGGTTGATCACATCAAATCACATCATGAAAGATGATTACATCATTACATACCTGCCAACTTTTGTCATTACAGAATGGCCAAATGACAGAATCATGGTCAGCTCAGTTAACATATTTCCAAAGGGCATGATTCAATCCATTGCAATTTATTACTCCTGAACTGGAGAAAGCTATTTACAAATTATCATATTAAAAAAAAAAAAAACACTCACTACCATCAAGTTGATTCCAACTCATAGCGACCCCTCCTTGGGCAGTATCACTATGGAAGTAGATTGTCCAACCTTCCTTCCAAGGAGTGGCTGGTGGATTTGAACCACCAGCCTTCTGGTT
>NW_006921626.1:4263821-4267529 GCF_000298275.1 Orycteropus afer afer | reverse complement strand
ACATATATATATGTGTATATATATACATATACGTATTTTTTATCATATCTTATGTCTAATATTGCTGATGAACTTGCCAATTCCACCACTGATGAAAAAAAATTCTTTAGAATCCCTTGCTAAAGTGATATTAGATAGTATAGTAGCACTAGATTTCATTCTAGTGTGGCAAGAGGAATATATGCTGCTGTTAATATCTCTTTTTGTACCTGGGTAAACACATCTGGCAAAATAGGACAAATTTTAGAGTAAATGTGTCAACAAGCTACTTGGCTACATTTGGACTTGACTCTTTTTTTCTTAGATAGTTTTAGCTATAACCTGATAGAATAGAATCTTGGTTTCATTCTATACTTCAAGTTGGTCTATTATAATTATTTGTACTATTATATTTATCTGTACTATTATAATTATTGGGAGCTCTGGTGGCATAATGCTTAAGGCATTTGACTGCTAGCCAAGAAGGCTGTAGGTTGAAACCTACCAGCCACTCCTCAGAAGGAAGGTTGGGCTATCTACTTCTGTGGTGATATCACCTTGAAAACCCAAGGAAGGGTCACTATGAGTCAGATCCAATTCGACCACAGTGCATTTGTTCTTTTTGCTTTGTTTTGTTTTGGTTGTTGTTGGTGTTGTTATGTGCCATTGAGTCAGACCCGACTCATAAAAACCCCTCCTTGGGTTTCCAAGGCAGTATTACTACAGAAGTAGATTGTCCAACCTTCTTTCTGAGGAGTGGCTGATGGGTATGAACCACCAGCCTTCTGGTTAGCAGTCAAGTGCCTTAAGCACTACACTACCAGAGCTAACTATTATAATATACCTGTACTGTTATTATAATTATCTGTACTATTAAATGTTGCATGAGATGTATGACTACACATTTGAACAAGCTACAAATTCTATGCTCATGAGAAAATTCATGCTCAGAGACTGGTGAAGCTCCCAAGATGGTGGCCACCATTCACCCTTCAGTCTGGAATTGAGCTCACTCCCATGACTTAAATTTCAGCCAAACAATAGGCCAGAAGGTGAAATTACAACAACAAGTTTCACTGCTTAGAACAATCAAACATGGGAGATAAGAAGGGCAGCAATTGCACAGGGAGAAAGCTCAAAATGCAGTAATGCATAGGAAAGAAGGACACAAGAAGGAAGTGGGAAGACAGTTATTACATTGTTGAGATTGCAATCAATGTCACAATACAAAATGAGTATGAACTGTTGAATGAAAAAGGAATTTGCTCTGTAAACTTTCACCCAAATCACACTAAAATTCTAAAATAAAATTAAAAAAGATTTATAAGCTTGGAAATCCCATGGGGCAGTTCTACTCTGTTCTAGGGGGGTTTTATGAGTCAGAATTGACTTGATGGCAGTGGCTTTATACCCCTATTGTTATTATATTTAGATCTATTCTTCTTAGCTGCTCAATACTCTGAGGAAAATCTCTCAGGTTCTTGCTCCTCCAGTGTGTCCTACTTTCCATAGTTCTAATTTAAATTGGAGGGAAAGGACTGGATCTCAATATTCAATATGTAGTCACTCAGTTGATACAGTATCTGTTCTCATGTGCCTGGTGTATTCAAGTTCAAAGACTTCTGTGTCACCCTTTCTAGATAATAAGCCTCCAGTACTCTTCTGACATGTGGATTATGGTGACCTGTCATTTTAAATAGTAATCTATCATGATTTATTCTATTTTAAGAAAAGTGTTCTCAAGAGTATTACTAGCATTACAGGATAAAGAAACTTATTAATTTTATTTTATTTACTTCTTTATTTAATGCATTTTATTGAAATATAATTTTTGTACAGGAAAATACACAAAACTTAAGTGACATGGGTCAATGATTTTTTTTTTCAGTGTTCCCTCCCCTCTCCTCCCACCCCTGGCAACCAACAAAGTTTTCCTCCATATATAAACCTTCCCTTGCCCCTCCACAGCAATGAACTAATACTATATTTCCCCTTCTGTGATTGACTTACTTCACTCAGCATAACGTCCTCCAAGTTCATCCACATTGTGTGGTGTTTGGCAGACTCTACATTATTTTTTAGTGCTGCATAGCATTCTATTATGTGTATGTACCACAGTTTGGTCATCCACTGTTCTGCTGATGGGCATGTAGGTTGTTTCCATCTTTTTGCTATTGTAAATAGTGCTGCAATGAACATGAGTGTGCATATATCTGTTCCAGAGAGCCAGGGCTCTCACATCTCTAGGATATATACTTAGTAATGGGATTGCTGGGTCAAATAGTATCTCCAATTCCAGCTTTCCAAGAAATCACCATATTGCTTTCCACAGTGGTTGTATCACTTCACAGTCCCACCAGCAGTATTTGAGTCCCAATCTCTCCACATCCCCACCAGCATTAGTTATTTTCTGTTTTGTTGAACCTTGCCATCAGTGCTGGAGTGAGACAATATCTCATTGTTGTTTTGATTTGCATCTCTCTGATGGCCGATGATTGTGATCTCTTCATGTATTAGCTGGCTACCTGAATATCCTCCTTGGTTAAGTGTCTATTCATGTCTTCTTCCAATTTTTCATTTGGATTGTTAATTCCTTTGGTGTTGAGGCACTGGATTTTTCTATAAATCTTAGAGATAAGTCCTTGCCAAATATGTAATTATTAGCAAATATGAATTTGTTGCTGTTGTTTTTGTTATGTGCTTTTTTGTGGTGTCGCTTTGTTCCATATAATTTTTTATGCTGAGCTCGTTTTTTTTTTTTTTTTTTAATGAATCATGTTATCACTTCCTTTGTTGCTATTTTCTTAGTATTGCTAAATATTTGTGCTGGTCCTCTTTTTTATTTTAATGTGAAGGTTTATCATTTTTCTTTGAGGTTACCTTGTGATTTATAGTTTTCTTCCCAAGTTTAGAACAGCCCATTCTATCTTACAGTTGTATTGATGTCCCTACCATCTAGAAGTTTGGTAATTACACAGTTTTATCCCTCTTTTTGGTTTGTAGTTGTCCCCATTTGTCATTTGATGTCTCTGGTTCCCTGTTTACAATTTTTTAGGCTTATTTACTTTGGATACTTCCATAGCTGGGTTGGTTTCTATGTTATATCCTCATGTGTGTTAATGGTCAATTATTGTTGGCTGTTGTTGTTTCTCTGTCCAAAATCTCTTTATCATCTCTTGTAAGGTTGGTCTGGTTTTAACAAATTCTCTTAATTTTGCCATCATATCTGAGGGACAATTTTTCTGGGTACATAATTCTTGGTTGGAAATTTTCTCTTTCAGGGTTTTATATATACCATTCCATTGTCTTCTCGTCTGCATGGTTTTCTGCTGAGAAATCTGAGCTTAGTCTTATTAGTTGCCCCTTGTAGGTAACTTGTCGTTTTTCCCATGCTGCTCTCATGACTCCTTCTTTGTCTTTGGTTTTGGTGAGTTTAATGATGATATGTCTTGGTGATTTTCTTTTGGGGTCTATCCTGTTTGGGGTAAATTGAACTTCTGGAATGGAAATATTTTCATCTTTCATCATATCAGGGAAATTCTATTCCAACAAATCTTGGACAATTTTCCAAGTGGCTTTATTTTTCTCTTCCTGTTCTGGAATTCCAATTCTGTTCTGGTTATTCCTTTTGATGGTATCCTACATGAACCTTAGGCTTTCTTCATTTTGTTTTGATCTTTTTTCTGATTGATCCCTTTCCAAAGAAGTATTCAGGTATTTGTCTTCAAT
>NW_006921626.1:4261950-4263721 GCF_000298275.1 Orycteropus afer afer | reverse complement strand
TCTTCCATTGCATCAATTCTACTCCTTTGCCCTTTCAATGTGTTATCTATTTCTGACAATTTAGTATTAATCTTCTGGATTTCTATCTGTAGATTTTGAATCATTTCTAATTTTTCATTTATTTTGTCATTTTGTTCTTGTATTTTCTTTCAAAATTCTTCTAGGGTTTTGTTTGTGTTTTCCTTGACTTGTCTCTCAATCCTTTGAAGATAACTAAATATAATTCTTTTGAATTTTTTATCAGGGAGTTCCAATGTTGCATCTTCCTCAGGGATGTGTTTTTGGTCTGTATCTTGGTCCCTTGTTTCTCCTGCTTTATCTTGCTTCTTTGTGTGGACTGTGATGCTCTGTTGTCTCCAAGGCATTGTGACATTTTTGTGTTTCCATTTAATTGGTGACTGCATGTTTGAGTGACTTGCCCAGGATTTTTGTTTTCTTTGTATGTTATCTACATAAGCAGGGTATTGTGCTGTGCTCCTCTGTTCACTAGTTGACAGCTCTTGTACACTCACCACCTGTTTCCTTTCCTACTGTCAGCCTCTTGTATGTCCCCGCCAACCTTGGCAAACAGAGCCTGTTCTTAGATCCCCGGAATGCAAATGAGAATGCTGTCACTTTAAAATCCAAAATGTTGCCACTTGTAAACATTCTAAATGCCTGCACCCTCAGTAACTTTAAATATCCACAATGGCTGCCACGTGTAAACAATCAAAATGGCTTCAGCCTCTGGACAGTGGAAACACCACAGTTCAGGTTGTCTCCTTCCTTTCTGTTTCCCTTCTTAGTCATTGGCCACCAGTTTGGTCATCCCTGCAGCCCTTGGTGACCAGAGCTGATCTTTAGGTCTATTCTCAGGCCACAACACCACTTGGAAATATTCAGGCTGTTGGTCCCATCAGAGTAGCTGACAGTCTGTAGGTCTGACTGTCTCTGTACTCACTATTTTCATTCAGGTTTTTCTGCTATTTGGTGCCTAATCCACTTATGTATAGTTCCTTTCAAAGCTCAGAGCTCCAGGATTATCTTCTATATCTCTGTCAATTGTTTTTCTTTACTTTGTTGAAGAGGGTCTATGTTATTTGTCTGTCTGTTCCTCCATCTTACCGGAAGTAAGAAACTGATTAATTTTAAAGCACAGAATAATTTCTGTATCAATGATGTTTAAATAAAGAAAATAGAATAGACTTTGAGTTAAAGATAGCAAGATTAATGCATGCATTATTTTTCCTTTTTTTCAGGAAACCCACTAAAATGGAAGTAAACATATTTCCAAAATTATAAATAAGGCAAAGAACATAGGTTGAAAAGACAACAGCAAACTATCTTTGGCAGCATAAATTGTTGTTTTTGTTAAGTGCCGTCAAGTCGTTTCCAACTCATAGTGACCCCATGCACAACAGAACAAAACACTGCCCAATCCTGCGCCAGCCCCACAATCCCTGCTATACTTGAGCCCATCATCGCAGCCACCATGTCAATCCATCTCATTGAAGGTTGCACAGAAAATAATATGGAACAAAGACACCAGGGACAACATGGAAAAAAACACATACCAAAATGACAGCAACCAAATCATACTGGTCAATAATTTCAGTGAATGTTAATGGATGGATTAAATGCACCACTCAAGAGAGAGAGAGTTTCAGATTGGATAAGAAAACAAAACCCATCAGTAGACTGCCTACAAGAGACACACCTTAGAGATAAAGACAAAAATAGACTAAAAATCAAAGGTTGGAAAAAGATATATCAAGCAAATGGCAACTGTAAG
>NW_006921626.1:4260639-4261350 GCF_000298275.1 Orycteropus afer afer | reverse complement strand
CTATCAAATTAGAAATCAACAATAGGAAGATCAACAGAAAAAGAGTAAACACATGGAAACTGAACAGTACCCTCCTAGAGAAAGACTGGGTTAGAAAAGAAATAAAAATAGAAATTCAAAAATTCTTTGAATCAAACGAGAATGAAAACACAACATACCAAAATCTTTGAGACATAGCAAAAGCAGTGATCAGAGACCGATATATAGCAATACATGCACACACCAAAAAAGAAGAAAGAGCCAAAATCAGCACTTTAAACCAACATCTCCAACAATTAGAAAAAGAACAGAAAGAAAAGCCCACAGTCACCAGAAGAAGGGAAATAATCAAGATTCGAGCAGAAATCAATGGAACAGAAAATAGAAGGGCAATAGAAAAAATCAATAGGACCAGAAGTTGGTTTTTCGGAAAGATCAATAAAATTGACAAACCTCTGGCAAACTTAACAAAGGAACAGAGGGAGAGATTACAAATAACATGAATAAGAAACAAAATGGGTGACATCGCAACAGAACCAACTGGATAAAAAGGATAATATCAGGATACTATGAAGAACTGTACTCCAACAAATTTGAAAATCTGAAAGAAATGGACAAATTTCTAGAAACACACCATTCACCTAAACTAACACAGACTGAAGTGAAAAATTTGAACAGGCCCATCACAAAAGAAGAAATTGAACAGGTCATCAAAAAATTACCAACTAAAAA
>NW_006921626.1:4255689-4256944 GCF_000298275.1 Orycteropus afer afer | reverse complement strand
AAAAAAAAAAAAAACTTTTAATAAACATTAATCTCTGACATAGAGTTGTCCGTATTTTTTCTGATATGGCAATACTTTTCTTGTCAGATCCAGCCTTTGTGACCAGGCCTCAGTCCCAAGCTTCCTAAGGATTGGCCATACTCAATATAAAATTGTTCTCTCAATTCATATCACATTAACTGAATTCCTTTACATACATAATCTCTCTCACTTGGTTTAGGAGTACTGTATAAAGGAGCTAGCACTAAACTGAATGGTCAAGTTATGTGCTTTTCCAGAACTATACAAGTGATACAGCAAAATCACTTTGTTTCTCAATTTTTTCATATACAAAATGTGGTTAGAGTTGGAAAATTTTGAAATAAAATATTGCAAAGGTTCTAAATTCTATGATTTAGTTTAAAGTTATGCAGACTGCTTAGGGTCACACACATTTCCACCAGTTAAAGTTAATGCAGCTCTTGAAAGAACCCTGCAAGCTGTCCCTTTTCCCTTCCGTATAATTTGAAGAATCTCACCCATAAAAAAAAACAGTGGGGGTAGCTTCCCTATGCTTCATTTGTTTTCATCAGCACAAAATCATATACTTAACACAGTAACTAAAGGAAGTTCAGCAGTTCAAACCCACTAGCTGCTCCATGGAAGGAAGATGGGACAATCTACTTCCATAAGGTTTTAAAGCCTTGGAAACCCAATGGGGGTTACTATGAGTTGGAATCGACTTGTTGGCAGTGAGTGTTTTTTTCATTTTATTTTATCATCATAATTTAGTAATATACTAACTCTAATTTATAAGGAGAATCTGTCTTTTAAAATATCAGTGTAGCTAAACTCCCAGCATTATCCAGATGAGCAAAAAGAAACTTTCTGACCAATTCAAAAATCTTAGGAAATGCATCCCTAACCTTCTAAAAATTAAATTTTTATGCACTTCCAAAGACTTCTCCAAAAGAGTCAAAAGAGAACCTACAGAATGTAATAGTAAAGGAAATGTTTATCTATTGGAGGTCATTTTCTTTGTTGGTTACCAGGGGTGGGAGGGTAGCATAGGGAATGCTATTAGATAGATAGAGATAAGTTTTGATTTGGGTGAAGAAAAGGGCAATGTACCAACGTGAGTGATCAATAGAGTGGCAAAAAATATTTGGTAATAACATATCTGGCAAGGGACTTATCTCTAGAATTTATAGAACACTCCAACACCTCAATAACAAAAAGACAAACAATCCAATTAAAAAATGGGCAGAAGACATGA
>NW_006921626.1:4229609-4253931 GCF_000298275.1 Orycteropus afer afer | reverse complement strand
CTTAAGTACAGATATAAAAAATATAACAAAAACAAAAATCAAGTTTTTAGGAAAAAAAAAAATGGGTGGAGGCAGGAAAGATACTTGAGGAAATAACAGTTACAATCTTCTAAATCTAATAAAAACTATAAACCCACAGACCCAAGTTCAATGGAGCCAAAATATAAGAAACAGAAGAAAACCATACCAAGGCACACTACAATCAAATTGCTTAAAACCAATGATAAAAACAAAATGTAAAAAGAAGCTGGGAGTTGGGGGAAGACAGATGACCTACAGATGAACAAAGATAAAAGTAACAGCAGATTTTGTTGTTGGAAACAATGAAAGCAAGAAGATGTGGAACAGTGCCCGGCTACCACTGCCATCCACTTGGAAGGGGATCTATGTAGGAGATCCTTGATAGAGAGATAGAACAATGCAGAACAAAACTCAAAATCATTTGGAGGAAAAAAAAAAAAAAGAAGAAATGGACCAGGTTTGCTGGTCTGATAGAGCCTGGTGGAACCACTGAGACTATGGCCCCTAGCTGCCCTTCAGGTCTGGAATTGAACCCACACCTGTGGTTTCCAGCCAAACAAAGTACAGACATGTGAGTTAAACATTTACCTCAAGTAGACACATGCCCTGGAGAGAACAATCATGGGAGAAGGAAGGGCTGCTTATGCACAGGGAGAAAGCTCAGGGGGCAGGAGAGTATGGAGGGATGGACACTGGGAAGAGGTAACTATGGGGAGGAAGTGGGAGGGGAGCTGTTGCACTGTGGTAAACTATGGTCAATGACATGAGACAAAGTATATGTGAACTGCTGTATAGAAAGTGAATTTGCTCTGTAAATCTTCACCCAAATCACAATTAAAAAAAAAAAAAAAGAAAGAAAGAAAGAAAGAAAGAAATGCATCCCTAAAGGTCAGAGTCTTCATTTGGTCCTGATCAATGAACCAGAAATCATAGTAGTCTGATTCCTTGGAAACGTACTTAGAAATACATTGCATTATTTTAAAACTTCTTAAGGTTCGAGTTTTATGTAACTTTGGGACAAAGGATGACTTTGTTTCCCATTTTAGTGAAAGCAGTTGCTTGTTTCAAATGCAATGGGGCTACAGGATTTCATTTTATGTGGATCCACAATTAACAACCATGGAAGCAGCAGGCAAGAAATCAAATGTTATATTGCATTGGGTAAATCTACTGCAAAAGAAGTCTTTAAAGTACAAGGATATTATGTTTGGTAAAGCAGAGGGTCAGCAAAAAAGAGGAAGACCTTCAAGGAGATAACTTGACATAGCTCCTACAATAATAGCCTTAAGCATAGCAACAGCTATGAGGACTAGGAAGTGTTTTGTTCAGTGGTGCATTGAGACAGAACCAACTCTCCAGCACCACTACCAACAACAAAATGACTTCATAAATTTCACAAAGCACAAAGTTGGCACAAAGCAACTATTAATGCAAGTATACATTTTTTAGTAGCATAACTTCTGGGTACAGGGAGACTTTTCTAATTTATCCAGAAGGTGTGGAGTGAACCAGTGATAGCATTGATCCATTATGTCCATCAAAGTAAAACAAGAACACCTCAGTCAGCCTGTCCCAAGGCAACATTTTATTTCTTTCTGGAGAGTGTCTCTCCAAATAGTTCATCAGACCAACTCCTTGAATTTCAACACAAAACATATTTTTAAATCTGTTTTACAAAGTCATGATTCTTTCATCTCTTGTTACAAGTTTACAAATACTAGTAACTTGCTGGTCATTTTATTACGTAAAATACATGTTCACTTGATAATACCTGAACTCCTTTTCTGATTATTGTAATTAATGAACTCCAGAATTTGCTTATTTTCTCTTAAATATATCCTCCTTAACTATAACTGTGTATGGCTATATCACATTACATACACACATTTTAGTGTTCTCCAGGAGTTGGCTAACTTTTTCCATAAAGGGCCAGATGTAAATATATTGGCTTTATGGGTATGATAGCCTCTGTTACAACCACTCAACTCTGCCAATGTAGCTCAAAAGTAGTCATGGACAATACATTAATGAATGGACATGACTGTGTTCCAATAAAGCTTTATTTACAAAAACAGGCATTTAATCAGATTCAGCCCAGATTTTGAACTTTAGATATGTATTTTCTAATATATTTTTTTGGGGTAGCATAGTACCTAAGGCACTTAACTGCAAACCATAAGGCTGACGGTTCAAACCCACCAGCCACTCCTTGGAAGGAAGATGGGGCAATGTACTTCCATAATGATACTGCCTGGGAAACCCAAGGAGGGGTCACTATGAGTCGGGTCCGACTCAACGGCACATAACAACCACAACAACAACAATATATTTTTTTAACCACCAGAAAGTTTCTTTTCACTGATCTGGATAATGCTGATGTTTTTAATGGCAGTTTCTGTTTATAAATTAGAGCCAGGGGATTGCTGAATTATGATAATAAAACCTCTAAGTTTGAATTTATTATGTATAAAATTTGTCAATCCCTTGCTTAGGCAATGTTTCCATAAAACCACTAGGTCTAGGAATTTTGTACTTAATCTTAAAATGGATTGAATTTTGTTTTGTTCTGTTTTACAAATGTATTCAACTCCTTCTAAAGTATCTTTTTGTCCTTTTTGTATTTTTATTCTGACAAATTAGCAACCAGAGACATAGTCTGGATTTACACTTTCTCCTAATGATTGGAAATTTACATGCTGTTTTGATAAAATGTTATAATTATCATTTATTTAAGGATTTTCTATTTAAAAAGTTGACATAATTTATTTCATCTCATCATCAAACAAACACTATGAAATAAGTAATTTTTCTCTCCCTATTCTGAAGCTAGGGAGCTCTGGTGGCCCAGAGCCTAAGGCACAAAGGTTGGTGGTTCAAACCCACCAGCTACTCTGTGGAAGGAAGATGAGGAATCTACTTCTGTAAAAATTTACTGCACTGGAAACCCAATGGGAGTCACTATGAGTCAGAATTGACTTGATAGCGGTTGGTTTCGTTTGGTTTGGTTTTTATTTTGTAGCTGAGAAAACTAAGAGTTTGATTATTTATTTAGAAACTCCTGGAGCTAGACAAGAACAGATATATGCACAACCATGTTCATCACAGCACTATTTACAACAGTACAAAGTTGGAAACAACCTAGGTGTCCATCAACAGAAGAATGGATAACCAAACTATGTTACATACACACAATGGAATACAATGCAACCCTAAAGAATAGCTTAGAATCTGCAAAACACTGCATAATGTGGATGAACTTGGAGGACATTGTGCTGAATGAAATAAGTCAATCACAGAAGAACAAATATTGTATTAGTCCATTATTGTAAAAAGTCAAGGAAAGGTTTAGATATGGAAGGAAATTATTTTTGTTCATTACCAGAGGTGGAAGGGGAGGGGAGGGAACACTGCTAGATAGGTAGAGATGAGTATTGATTTGGGTGAAGAGAAGGGCAATGTACCAAATGTGAGTCATCAACATGATGGCATTGAGGAAGAAGACAATGAGGTACAGACAACAAAGAAGAACCCTTTTGCACATACAGTACTGCATTGACAGTGATGGCAAACATTGATCTCTGAGTGGATAGATGGGTGGACAGGCTGAACTATTAGGTATAGCTATGCAGGTGGGAGTGTGCCTATGACCATGTATAGGGTTGGCAGACAATATTTTTATAAGTGTATTTGTAAGTGTATTTGTATGTTCTGTAAGAATTCCCAGGTGTATAATACAGCTGACAAGGGACAAGGTTGTAGTCATTTCTTGGCCACAGCCTGCTACCCAGAGGGAGCAAGTAGTTGGACCTGTGGGCTCAGGACTATGGTCACAGGAGACATCAAGCTCTATTGGCATAACATACTACACAAAAACATTGTTCCACCTCCTACTTTGGCAAATAGCGACTGGGATCTTAAAAGCTTGCAAGTGGCCATCTAAATGCTACGATGGGACTCTCCCCATCCAGAGCAAAGAAAAATGAAGAAAACCAAAAATCCATGGAAACAATTAGTCCAAGAGACTGGTACATCATGCAATCCTCAGCCTATACAACTATGAGACCAGAAGAACTAGGTGGTGCCCGGCTACCACTGTCAACCACTTGGAGGGGGATCTCTGTAGGAGATCCTGGATAGAGTACGAGAACAATGTGGAAAAAAACTCAAAAGCATTGAAAAAAAAATGGACCAGGTTTTCTGGTCTGAGCCTGGTAGAACTTCTGAGACTATGACCCCTAGCTGCCCTTCAGATCTGGAATTGAACCCACTACTGTGGCTTCCAGCCAAACAAAAGACAGGCATATCAGCTGATCATTTATATTAGGTAGATACACTCCTTGAAGAGATCAGTCCTGGGAGAATAGAAGAGCTGTCTATACACAGGAAGACAGCTCAGGGGGCAAGAGTGCATGGGAGGGAAGGACACAGGGAAGAGGTGGCTATGCGGAGGAAATGGGAGGAGAGCTGTTGCATTGTGAGAGATTACAGTCAATGTCATGAGACAAAGTGTATGTGAACTGTTGTATGGAAGATGAATTTGCTCTGTAAACTTTCACCCAAATCACAATAATTTTTTTTTTTTAAAGTGTCCTGGGGCTAGGATTTGAGCTCAAATTTGATACCAAAACAATACCAACTTGTGTTCCCAAACTAAATGATAACAAAATAACAGTCTTGTTTTGAACAATAACCCCAATGGCATTATTTGATGTGCTATAAATCCTCCAAGTCAGAATTCCATTATTTCTTTATCTAATAATGCACAAGGTTATCTTGAGAAATTGCATATTAACATACACTATTGTATATATACAACATTCATGACACAAAATACTCTCTTCATTTACAGCTGATAATGCAATCAAAACTTTTTAATAATATTGATTGAAAAATCCACTTTAGTAAATCTTTCCTAGCCTTTAATGATGAAAAATTCCTATATTCTAATTTGTGATATGAGCAAATACTATTGAATATTCTGTGGACTTCCAGAAGAACAAATCAACCTAAGAAGAGATACAAGCAGAATGCCTTAGAAGCTAGGCCAGCAAGGCTTACTTTTGACATGTCATCAGAAAACACCAATCACTAGAAAAGAACATCATGATTAGTAAAGTCAGCAAAAAATGAGGGAAACCCCTAATGAAACAGATTGACAGGATAGCCACAACTATGGACTCGAATATACCAATGACCATGAAGACTACATAGAACCAGACATTTTGTTCTTGTATACATAAGGTGTCCATGAGTTGAAGCTACATTGATGGTCACTAATAACAATAATTCATTTTAGAAATTTTGTCTTGAATGAATTTCATGTTTCCTGATTACAAATTTATATGGCACACTTCTGGCACTTCTCCAAGTAGTCACAAAAAAAAAAAACCTCGTTGCTGTAGAGTCCATTTGACTCATAGTGACACCTCCTTGGGTTTCCGAGTAGTATCTCTATGGAAGTAGATTGCCCAGTCTGGGCAATGCCTCAGAAACCCAAGGAGGTGTCTCTATGAATTGAATTGACTCCATGGCAATGAGTTTGTGTGGTTTTTTTTTGTTTTGTTTTGTTTTCTTGGTGACTATGTGGAGAATCCACAGTAAGATGATAATTATTGACTTCTGGTGTCTTCTGATTTCCATCATCATGTCTTCTACTTTTTCCAGTCCACAGAGTTGAATGGTGTCTAGGCCCCAGACGGGAATGTATTCTGAACTGCTAAATGATCTTTTAGTAGCTCCTCACCAAAGCTGAGTCTCAAGTTTAATCTAAATCAAGTGTCAAATTTTGTAATTTGAAGACTGTTCTCCTTGAAGAAAAATGAAAGAAAAACACAACCTCAAATGGTTCTGCCTTCTCTGTTTCTCTTAATTTTATGCCATCTTCTCCAAGCAGAAATGTCATTATTTTAGTTTTTCTTACTATAAAGATAACTTACGGAATTCATTTTATGTTTTCAGAATTTTTTCAAAACTTCAACACCTCTCCACCCTTTCCTAGCAGATCTCATTTTTATTGGCTGTGTCACATAGATCTATTCATCCTAAATTTGTACTTGTGCCTATGACTTTTGGAAACATGCTTGATAAATCTAAAAGCAAAGAAGGAAAAAAAAAAAAGCCTTTTTCTCTCCCCTTAATAATCACTATGTTTTTCATTAAAGAACATTTTTAAAAATTGAGGGGAAGTGTTTCTATAACCCAATGGCAATGTGTTTCAGCAGAACAGGCTTATAATCCTCTCTGTTCCTTATGTATTATGGCCTTACATGAACCCTAGTCTCTCAGAAAATTAGTGTCTTATTTGGCTTCTCCCCCAATCAGACCCAGTGCCAAGGATTTTGGGTTGGGGAAGGTTGTAGCTTTGGTGGGGTAAAGGGTAAGGCATTTGGTTGGACTAGAAGGTCACTTGTTCAAACCCACCAGCTGCTCTGTGGGAGGAAGATGAGTCAATCTACTTCCATAAAGATTTATAGCCTTGGAAACCCAATGGAGGTTGCTATGAGTCAGAATAGACTCACTGGTAATGGGTTTGGTTTTGGTTTGGAATGGTTAAGCCTTGGCTGCTAACAGAAAGCTAGGCATTTGAAACTCACAAGGAGGTCTGCGAGAGAAAAGACCTGGCGATCTGCTCCCATAAAGATTACAGACTAGAAAGCTCTATGGGGTAGTTCTACTGTCATACAGAGTCACTCTGAGTCTGAATCCACTTGCCAGGCACCTAATAACAGTTTATTTGCTGCAGAGAATGGGCTGGGGTGGTCATCGCTAGGAAGCACTATGAACTAGCTGAGAAGGGTGGCAGACAAAGGAGTATTAATGAGCACTTCACTGCTCTGGAAAACCGTGGCTCAACCCCCTCTCCATACTGTGAGAGAAAACAGCTCTGATCTGCCTCTATGAATAGATGAGGAAGCCAGGCATGTTTACCCACCTATTCTTGCCCCTCATTAGTTGACGGTTGTGCCTCAGATGTGAGCACACTAGCATTTCTGAACTGCCCAAGGTCATAGGACACTCTCACATGGAGAGTCTCAGGTGCATAGGAGAACTGTCTGCAGGTAACTTCCTGCATAAGAGAATAGCATATGGATAGGACACAAACAGTTTGCTATGCTCATTTTTTTAATGTTGTTGTTGCTGTTATGTGCCGTCAAGTCGGACCCGACTCATAGCAACCCCTCCTTGGGTTTCTGAGGCAGTATCACTAGGGAAGTAGATTGCCCCATCTTCCTTCTGAGGAGTGGCTGGTGGATTTGAACTGCCAGCCTTCTGGTAAGCAGTTGAGTGCCTTAGGCACTACGCTACCAGAGCTATCCCATTTTTTAATAGGGATAAAAATATTTACCACAATTTCCTCATTAGATGGTTAAAAAGATTAGTCACAATTAATATTTAAATACTACTTTTTAGTTCACAAAAATATTTTCATATTCATTTTGTAACACGTTCCTCACACATTCCTACAAGGGTTGTAGATGGGATTTATGTGATGGTTCCATTTAACACATTAAAATCTGAGGCTCAGAAAGATGACATGATTTGTCTAACATCTCAGAACTAAGGAGAAAAGGACAAAATTTGAGCCAACTATGCTGTCAATTGCAGGTTTTTCTCCCATTGTATATGTGAATGGGCTTTGTTAAGCACAAAATGCACTCAGTATAGAAGACATAGATGTTCCTCAAGAGGGATCACACCAACAAAACAAACACACAAGTAAAAATTCTTTCTATTTATCAACTGTATACATAGAAAGAGTAAGTTTTCAACAAGTTAATTAATGACATGTATGACCAACACAGATATCATGAATACTTTTTGAATATTAGTCCGGGTGATCATCTCTTTAAAGGTACATCCATGTGTCCAGCTGCTCTGGAAGCCACTTAGTCACACAGAGGAAGGCCAGGACAGAAATTTAGCCCACCAAGGCATACACAGGGACAAAGATAACAACCAAATTAAAGAAAGGTTTACCAGCAGATTAAGAGCTTTCCTATTCTTATGCATGCAATGCACCCAGTACTTTTCTCAATGGGACTTGGACGGGAAAATTAAATTAAACTACAGTCTCAATATAGCCTTGTTCACCTGGGAGTTTAATGGAGCAAAACACTGACCTACCTTGGCTTCTAGTCAAGGCACTTCATTCACCAAAAAATGGTCCTAAGACTCCTCTTATGAAGCAGAAACCCAGGAGTAAGGTAGAAAGTACAGACCCAGTGTATTTACTAAGCAATTTTTGTTTCATTAATCTTATTTACATTACTGACTTGTTCTAAAATTATTCCCTTTCTTGCCCTCATTCATTCACTTTGGGGTTTTTCCCTGAATAGGACTGGCCCATTTACTTTTCACCATGTACATTTATTTTCCTTCATTTATTGGATTTCTTCAAACATGCCCACTACCCACAGGCCTTCGGGCACAGATTCAAAAATAAATGCTGCAATTATATGAACTGCAGTGGACAACGAATATAATTTCAAATAAAAAAGGGGTGAGTGGGTGGGGAAGGAAGGAGTTTATTGTTTATCAGAGGAACCAAAGCCAAACCAGAAAAGGTACATCTTGTACCACACCCTGTAGGCGGCAGACAGTAGGAGTTATTTGCTGGATTCAGTAAATTAGCAAAACTCTTACAAATCTCAAATTGGATTTAAATTTAGATGTCAACGATTTAAAGTGGAATGTAAATCTAGCCAAAAAATTATCCTTCTCCGTTAGTCTGTGGCTATAGATCTATGTTCAGGAAAGCTAAAAATGAGTCCTGGAGAGAAACCACTGAACTCCTCACACACAGACAAGGCTGATGTGTGCAAAATGGGGAAGAAGGATGGGGTGTGACAACAGGTAATATATATGCTTAATATGCCAACCCCATCCTAACTGCTTTATATAAATAAATTTATATATAAATTCATCTAATCCATGGAAAAATTCCTTGATCCATTTTATCAAAGAGGAAACTCAGGCACAGAGAGTTCAAGGAACTTGTCTCAAGTGACACAGCAGATAGGTGGGGAAGCCATGATTAAACTCAGATAATCTGACACCAAAGATGACTGTACTGTATTGTTGGGACAAAGAATGATATACAAATTAAGGAGTAGTTCATCCAGATGACATTTTTTTGGGGAAAGCGGTGGGCAAAGGAGGAGTAAGGAAATTCAAAGGCATCATCCAAATGCATTCAGGCCTTCTTGGCCTACAAAGGATTCTGTACTATACAGGGACGGGAATACAGAGAGCTGGTTCTCCAAACTACTTTTTCTCTCCTCTTTGTGAATCTAAACTCACTGCCATTGAGTCAGATTTGATTCATAGCAACCCGTCCTTGGGTTTCTGAGGTAGAATCACTACAGAAGTAGATTGCACAGTCTTCCTTCCAAGGAGTGGCTCGTGGGTTTTAACTGCCAGCCTTCTGGTTATCAGTCAAGTAAGTACCTTCTTTGTGAATAGGAAAAATAAATAATAATAATAATAATAAAGATACTTCTTATGGACCTTTCCTTTCCTTATTCTTTGTTCTTTTTCGGTCCTCATTGTTTCTTATTTTAAAGGCAAATGCAATGGTCAAGCAAGTAGGAGAAAGCATAGGATGGGTATGGGACAAGGGAAAATATTAGGATGACTCTTCTCCTACCTGATACCCTAAGCCTGGCCTTGATTCCTCTCATCTGAGTATCAGGATAGGCCACAGACATCTCTGTTTCAAAAGAGTTATGTTTAACTGAGTTCAATTTAAGTCAATACCATATTGTCATAAGTGAGATGGTTTGAGACAAGGAATCCATTTCCAGAATAGCAACTAACTGACCAAGAACAAGTCCCTTCATACCTGCAAACCAGGATTTATATGGGATATAATGAAGGATGGTAAGGAGCTAAAACTTCATTATGCAATATAGAGATGTTCAACATTATTTAGCTAAGGGTTTAAGGTGATTTGCACTTATTTTGGGGGGGAGGGGTTTCTTTCACCCACTAGTTAGTGGTTTACCTTCCTTACCCCTTCTAACTCTGGTAACCACCAAAGAATATTTCTTTTTTTGTGTGTGAAACCCTCTTCTTGACTTTTTGCTATAGTGGTCTCTTACAACATTTGTCCTTTTGTGATTGACTAACTTCACTCAGCATAATGATCTCTAAGTTAATCAATGTTACGAGATGTTTTGCAGATTCATCTTTGTTCTTTAGTCTTGCGTAGTATTCCACTATGTGTGTGTACTATAGTTTATTGATCCATGTCTCCATTGATAGGCATTTAGTTTGTTTCCATCTTTTGGCTATTGTGAATAGTGCTATGATGAACATGGTGTGCATATATCTGTTCATGTCCTGACTTTCATTTCTATAGGATATATAACTAATAGTATATTTCATACTGGATCATATGTTATTTCCATTTACAGACTTTTAAGGAAGCACCTTATAGTTTTCCACAGTGGTTGCACTATTTCACAGTCCCATCAGCAGTGCGTGAGGGTTCCACATCCTCACCAGCATTTATTGTTTTCTGTCTTTTGAATTTTGCTATTAGTACTGGGGTGAGATGATATCTCATTTTTTTTTATTATTATTATTTGCATCTCTCTGGGAGCTCTGATTGCATAGTGCCTAAGGCATTTGACTGTTAACTAGAAGGTTGGTGGTTCAAACTTACCAGCCACTCCTTGGAAGGAAGATTGGGCAATCTACTTCAGTAGAGATACTGCCTCGGAAACCCAAGGAGGGGTCACTATGCATTGGATTAGACTTAATAGCAGTAAGTTTGGTTTTTAATAACTAATGATAGTGAACATTTTTTCATGTATTTGTTAGCTACCTGGATGTCCTCTTTGATGAAGTGTCTATTCACATCCTGTGTAAATTTTTAAACTGAATTATTTGTCTTTTTGTTGTAAAGGTGTTGAAGTTTTCTGTGAATTTTAGAGACTAATCCCTTGTTCAATATGTCATTGACAATTTTTTTTACCAGTCTGTGGATTCTCTTTTTACTCTTTTGATGATTATGAGTGTCTAATTTTTAGAAGTTCCCAGTCATCTGCTTTGTCTTCTGTTTTTGTGCATTTTTAGTTATATTAAATAGTATATTTATGCCCTGAATTATGGCACTTAAATTTGTCCCTAATTTTTTTGTTGTTCTTGTTGTCTTTAGGGTTTTAGATTTGACATTCAGATCTTTGACCCACCTTGATTTTGTTGTGTATATGGTGTGAAATGTGAGTTATGTGTGCGGTTTCATTTTTGTGCAAATGCATATTTGGTTTGCCAGTACTCTTTATTAACAATACTGTGTCTTCCCCCTTCAATGAGTTTTGGCCCTTTGTCAAAGATCATCTGTCCATAGGTGGATGGATTTACTTCTGTGTTCTCAATTCTATTCCATTGGTCTATGTGTGTCTGTCATTGTACCTACACCAAGCAGTTTTGACTATCGTGGCTGTATTGTAGGTTTTAAGATTAGAGAGTGTGAGGCCTTCTACTTTTTTCTTCTTTAATAGTGTTTTGCTTGTCCAGGGTCTCTTTCCTTTCCATATAAAATTCATGATTAGTTTTTCTATCTCTTTAAAGAATGATGGTGAAATTTGGTTCAGCATTACATTGTATTGTAGATTGATTTGAGCACTATTGACATTTTCATGATGTGAAGTCTTCATATCATGGGCATAGTATATTCTTCTATTTGCATAGGTCTCTTTTGGTTTCTCACAGTAGTGTTTTGTATTTCTTCATATAGGTATTTTGTGTCTCTGGTTGCATTTATTCACTTTTTGGGTGTTATTAAGACGTAACTTCATTCTGCGTACTACAGATGTTGAGTATTATTTAGCTAAGGGCTGAAAGAGATTACCATTTCTAAAAACAAAGTAACATGGAGATTTCTAGTTTCCACTTCCAAGCTTAGAAGTCAGTCACTCCAACCTTACCAGAATATAAAATTTGAACTAAACTGAAAACCAATCACTTTTCTTGGACCCATCATGTCCAAGAGGTTGCAGGACAAAATACCATTTTAAATATGAAAGATAGAGCAACCTAGAGTCACAGCTGAGATCTGCTTACCTGGAGCAAAAGTTACTGGAGCCATAAATTAGTAGGAACATATAAATGATGATTTTGATGAATTGATGGAGGCTAAGTGTTGACCAAAATGGGAGTATCTTCTGGGGGCTGCAGTCATAAGAACTCCCCTACACTTTCATGGGTTTTACCTCCAGGAACCCCAATATTTTCTGATAGTGAGGAACTAAGAAATAGCACCTTATGACTATGGCATGGAAAAGGGAAAATAATTATTTGGAAAAGTGCCTACAACACTTTCTATAACAAAGACCTACCTTCCTATAGAAAAGAATTGACCAAAACTCCATTCCTTGTAAACTTTGTGTCTTCTTTCTCACCTGGGGAGTGAGGAAAGAGCTAAGATACATTTGTGAAGATAAATGCCATGAGAAACAGCCCTCCTAAAAGACTGAGAATTAATCATAAAATTGTAGAACACACCTCCCTCCCCACACCTTAGTACTACATCAACAGGCCCAAATATAGCAACAGTGGATTATAGCTGACAGAGATGCAAGTCACAGATTCTGTTTAAGGAGGAGTATTTAGAGGATCTCATAGACAAGAGAGGAGACAAAGAACTCTTAAAATAAGAAATAAGAATTCAACAATACAAAAACAACTTAATTTAAAAATGAGCAAAAGACCTAAACAGACACAAAATAAAGGAAGATATACAAATGGCAGAAGAGCATATGAGAAGATGCCCAATATCATTATATCCTTAAAAAATTGTAAATTTATGCAAAGAAACATCACTATATACTATCAAAATGTTTAAATTTTTAAAAAATGAAAATGAAAATATCAATTGCTCACAAGTATATAGAACAAAAGTAACTCCTATTTATAGCTAATGGGATACAGTTACTTTGGAAGACAGTTTGGCAGTTTCTTAAAAAGCACAACATAGTCTCAAAATACAATCCAGCAATTGTGTTCTTAGGTATTTACTCAACTAATTTGACAACTTATATCCATACAAAAGCCTGCAAATGACAAGCAATAGACAATATGAAAAGGAAATTAAGAGAACAGTTCAATTTACCATAACATCTAAAAGAATATGATGCCTAGGAATAAATTTAACAAGTGAATGACTTGTACACTGGAAACTATAAAAAATTACTGAAAGAAATTAAAGAAGATATAAATAAACAGAAAGGCATCAGGTGTTCATAGATTGGAAGATTAAGTTTTGTTTTTTATGTTAAGACATCAAAACTATGAAATATACAAACACAACTCAACACCTCTCAATTTTCCAACAACTTTTTTGCAAAAAAAATACAAAACAAAAAGCCTATTGTTAAATTCATATGGAATTGCAAGGAGTTACAAATACCCCCAAACAATTGTGAAAATGAACAAAGTAGGAGGACTCAGACTTCTAAGTTTCAAAACTTATTGCAATGCTACAATAATCAAAACAGTCTGGTATTGGTATGAGCAGAAGCATATATATCAATGGAATAGAATTGAAAATACAAAAGTAAACTCATACATTTATGGCCACTTGATTTTTGACAAGAATGTCAAGTACATGCAATGGAGCAGGAATAGTTTTTGTCAACAATTGCTGCCAGAATAGCTGGATTTCCACACACAGAGGAATGAAGTTGGATCCTACTCAAAGTATCAATGACTTAAATATAGACACAAAACCTATAAAACTCTTAAAAGAAAGCATAAGGGTAAATCTTCTTGAGTTTGTATTTGGCAATGGATTCTTAGGTTGTTGTTTTTATTGGGTGCCATCAAGTCAGCTCCAACTCATGTGACACTATGTACAACAGAATGAAACACTGCCCGGTTCTGTGCCAGCCTCACAGTACTTGTTATATCTGAGCCCATTGTTGCAGCCACTGTCTCAATCCATCTCATTGAGTGCCTTCCCCTTTTCCATTTAACTTACACTTTACAAAGCATGATATCCTTCTCCATGGAGTGGTCCCATCTAACAACATGGAAAAAGTAGGTGAGATGAAGTATTGCCATTCTTGCTTCCAAGTTGCATTCCAACTTCACTTCTTCCAGGACAGATTTGTTAGTTCTTCTGGAAGTCCATGGTACTTTCCGTATTCTTTGGCAACACCACAACTCAAAAGCATCAACTCTTTGGTCTTCACTATTCATTGTCCAGCTTTCACATGTGTATGAAGCAATGGAAAATACCTTGGTTTGGGTTAAGCACATCTTAGTCGTCAAAAAGATGTCTTTGCACTTCAGCACTTGAAAGAGGTCTTTTGCAGCAGATTTTCCCAGTGCAATACCAAGTCTGATTTCTTGATAGCTGCCCCCATTGATGTCAATCATGGAACCAAGTAATATGAAATCTTTGGCAACTTCAATCTTTTCTCCATTTGTCAGGATTTTCATTTTCTTTATGTTGAGATGTAATCCTCACTGCAGACTAGGGTCTTTAATGTTCATCAGTAAGTGCTTCAAGTCATCTCCACTTTCAGCAAGCAAAGTTGTGTCATCTGCATATTGCAGGTTGTTAATGAGATTTCCTCCAAACCTGATGCCATGCTCTTCTTCATATAGTGCAGCTTCTCAGATTATTTGCTCACCATTCAGATTCAATAAGTATGATGAAAGGACACAACCCTCACACATTCCTTTCCTGATTTTAAACCATGCAGTATCCCTTTGTTCTGTTTGAATGACAACTTCCTGGTTTTATGTACAGGTTCCTCATGAGCACAATTAAGTATTCAGGAACTCCCATTCTTTTCAATGTTATCCATAATTTGTTACAATCCACACAAACAAATGCTTTTGCATAATTAATAAAATACAAGTGATCATTTTTCTGATAGTCTTTGCTTTGAACCAAGATCCATCTCACATCAGCAATGATATCCCTCCTTCTAAGTCCTCTTCTGAATCCAGCTTGCATTTCTGAAAGCTTTCTGTCACTATACTGCTGCAACCATTTTTGATTTATCTTCAGTAAGATTTTATTTGTGTGTGATATTAATGATCTTGTTTAATAATTTCCACATTATGTTGGGTCACCTTTCTGTGGAATAGGTACAAATATGGATCTCTTCCAGTCAGTTAGCCAGGTCGCTGTCTTCCAAATTTTTTGCCATAGACGAGTGAGTGCCTCTGTTGAAACATCCCAATGTATATTCTATCAATTCCCAGAGCCTTGTTTTTTTGCCAGTCCCTCCAGTGTAGCTTCAAACTTTTTCCTTCAATATCATTTGTTCTTGATCTTATGCCACCTCCTGAAATGGATGAACATCGACCAATTCTTTTTGGTACAGTGACTCTGTGTATTCCTTCCATCTTCTCTTGATGTTTCCTGCATCAGTCAATATTTTGGCCATAGAATCTTTCAAGAGTGCAACTCAAGGCTTGAATTTTTTTTCTTCAGTTCTTTCAGCTTGAGAAATGCCAAGTGTTTTCTTCCCTTTTGCTTTTCTGACTCCAGGTCTTTGTACATTTCATTGTAATAATTGTCTTTGTTTTCTCAAGATGCTCTTTGAAATCTTCTGTTCAGCTCTTTTATCTTGTCATTTCTTCCATTTGCTTTAGCTACTCTCCATTCAAGGGAAAATTTCAGAGTCTTTTCTGACACCCATTTTGGTCTTTTCTTCCTTTTCTGTCTTTTAAATGACCTTTTGCTTTCTTCATGGATGCTTTTCTTGATGTTATCCCACAATTCCTCTGGGTTTTGGTCATCAGTGTTTGATGCATCAAATCTATTCTTTAGATGGTCTCTAAATTCAGGAGGGATATTATCAAGGTCATATTTTGGCTCTCATGGACTTCTTTTAATTGTCTTCAGCTTCAACTTGAACTTGCATATGAGCAGTTGATGGTCTGTTCCACAGTCAGTTTCTGGCCTTGTTTTAGCTGAAGATTTTGAGTTTCTCCATCACCTCTTGCCACAGATGTAGCTGATCAGATTCCTGTGTACACACATCTGTTGACATCCATGTTTATAGCTGCCATTTATGTTGCTGAAAAAGGTATGTACAATGAGCTAGTCATTAGTCTTGCAAAATTGTATCATATGATCTCCAGTATTATTTCTGTCATCAATGTCATATTTTGCAACTACCAGTGATTCTTCTTTCTTTCCAACTTTTGCATTCCAATCACCAGTGATAATCAATGCATCTTGATTGCATGTTTAGTCAATTTCAGACTGCAGAATTTGATAAAAATCTTCAATTTCTTCATTTTTAGCTTTGGTACTTGGTGTGTAAATTTGAATAATAGTATAGTAACTGGTGTTCCTTGTAGGCATATGGATATTATCCTATCACTGGCAGCATTGTACTTCAGGATAGATCTTGAAGCAATCCATTTTTTGTGAGGATGAATCCCATGCCATTCCTTTTCAATTTGACATTTCTAGCACAGTAAATCATATGATTGTCTGATTCAAAATGGCCAAAACAAGTCCATTTTAGCTCACTAATGTGTAGGATATCGATATTTAAGCACTCCATTTTATTTTCAACAATTTCCGATTTTCCTAGATCCCTACATAATACATTCCATGTTCCAATTACTAATGAAAGTTTGTAGCTGATTCTTCTCATTTTGAGTTATGCCATATCAGCAAATGGAGGTCCCAAAAGCTTTAATCCATCCACATGATTAAGGTTGTCTCTACTCTGAGAAGGCAGCTCTTCCCCAGTCATATTTTGAGTGCCTTCTGTCCTGAGGGGCTTATCTTCCAGCACTATATTGAACAATGTTTGAGGGCTATTCATCAAGTTTTCCAGTAATATATCAGATAGTGTTGCACTGCCATTCATAAGTTTTTCACTGGCCAATTCTTTGAGAAGTGGATGGCCCCTTCCTTCTTCTAAGTCTGTTAGTCTGGAAGCTCTGCTGAAACCTGCCCACCATGGGTCACCCAACTGGTATTTAAAATATTGGTGGTATAGCCTCCAGCCTCACAGCAATACACAAGCCACCACAGTAAGACAAACTGACAGAGGAGTAACAACAGAAAAAAAGAAATAGATTTCCTCAAAATTAAAAACTTTTGTGCAACAAAGGGAATTATCAAGAAACTTAAAAGACAATATAGAATGTGGCAGAAAATATTTGGAAGTTATATATCTAATAACTGTTTAATATCCAGAATATATAAAGAATTCCTACAACACAACAACAAAAATACAAAAAAAAAAAAAAATGGACAAAGGACTTGAATAGATATTTCTCCAAAGAAATACAAATGACCAATAAGTACATGAAAAGATGCTCAAAAGCTTTAATCATTAGGAAAATCAAAATCACAATGAAATATCACTTCACATCCCCTAAAATTGCTGCTATTTCTTTAAAAAGTGGAAAATAACAAATGTTGGCAAGGATGTGAAGAAATTGAAGCCCTCATCCATTACTACTGGGAAATGTTAAAATTGTACAGTCATTGTGGGGTTTCAAGGCTGTAATCTTTACAGAAGCAGACTGCCACATCTTTCCTTCACAGAGTGGCTGATGGGTTTGAACAGCTGACCTTTTGGTTGTCAATCAAGTACTTCAACCACTGTGCCATTAGGGTTCCTAAAAATTGCCACATGACCCAGCAATTCCACTCCTGGTTACAGGGACTCAAACAGATAAGTTTACACACATTTTCAGGGAAGCATTATTCACAGTAACCAAAAAGAAGAAACAGCACAAATGTTTATCAACAGATTAATGGATAAACAAAATGTGGTATATATGTTTAATAGAAAATTGTTTATTCATAAAGAGAAAGGAAGCCTTGATGCATGCTGCATCATGGAAAGATCTTAAAAACATTATGCTGTGTGAAATAATTCCATCCCAAAAGAACATGTGTGGTATGATCCAATTTACATGAAATATCTAGATTAGGTAAATGCATAGAGACAGAAATTAGATTAGTGATTACCAGGGGCTAGGAGGAGAGGGAAATATGGAATGAGTGCTTAATAGGTACATTCTTTTTGGGATGATGAAAAGTTTTAGAAGCAAATAGTGGTTTCTTAGTTACCTAGCACTGCTATAACCAAAAAAAAAAAAGTGATATAAAGTAGATTTAAAGAATACAAATGTATTTTCTCATACTTCTGGAGGGTAAAATTCAAGTTAGGTTTAGGCCAAGTTTACTCCTTCTGTGGGGCTCTTTTCTAGTTTCTGTTGTCTGCTGGTAATCCTTGACATTTCTTGACATCTGTCTTCCCCTGTGTGTGTGTCTCTGTGCCTATTCTGCTCTTTTTATAAGTCACCACTAATAAGGGGTTAGGTTTAGGGCTCATCCTACACCAGTCTGTCCTCATTAATGCAACATTCCCAAACAAAATCACATTCACAGGTACAGGGTTTAGGACTTCAACAAATATTTGGGGGGAGGGGAATGCATTGCATAACAAATTGCCATGGTTGCACAACACTGTGAATACAAATAATGCCACTGGATTATACACTTAAAAAGTGGTTAAAGTGGCAAATTTTGTGTTATGTGTATTTTACCACAATAAAATACAAAATTAAAAAAAATCTGCACCTGAATATTATAGCAGCTTTATTCATAATCACCAAAAATTAGAAGCGACCTTCTGTAGGCAAATGGATAAACAAACTGGTTTGTCTATAAAATGGAATGTTCTTCAGCAATAAAAAGGAATGAGCTGTCAAGTTACAAAAAGCAAGGATAATCCTAAATGGGTATTCCAAAGTGAAAGAAGCTAATCTGAAAAAGCTATACACTATAAGATTTCAATTATATGACATTATAGAAAAGGCAACCCCATAAAAACAATAAGGTCACCTTACTGAATACCAGGGATTCAGGCAAAGAGAAGGAGGGTTGATTAGGTGAAGCAAAGAAGAGTTTTAGGACAGTAAAATTATTCTTTATGATACCATGTTGTTAGATACATGACAGACATTTCTCAAAACTCATGGAATTTCATAGCACAAAGAGTAAACTTTAATGTAGACAAATTTAAACAAAAATGATTTAGGATGTCAGGGGGATCCCAGGAGAAAAGTAATAATAACGTGATCCAGCTGTATTACAAAATTATGAAATAACCTCATTGAAGGGGATGACAGGAAATACTGTTGACATAAGTAACTTTAAATGAGCTCAGTGACATTTGGCTGCTAACCAAAAGGTTGGTAGTTCAAACCAACCAAGTAACTCAGGGAGAAAGTTTTGGCAACCTGATCCTGTAAAGATTACAGCTTATAAAACCCTATGGGGCAGTTCTAATCTGGTCATATTGGGTTGCTATGAGTGAAAAATGGACTCAGTAACACCTAACAAACAAACAAGTAACTCTGGAAATGACTTAAGTCTGTAAGACTAAAGGCAAAGCGGACTACACATAATCACTGTACTCTAGTCAATAAAATTGTTTCTCATGAGAGTACCAGTTAATAACTCTGATAGTTCTATACATCTATACTGGAATTGAACAATGAAAAGAAAGAGATGGCATATGGTGGGGGCCATGTTGTCACTGTTGGAGTAGGAGTTTATAGATCAGTAAGGGAAGAGGCTGGGATTATCCATGTGGTAATGGATTAGAGTTGGAGACATCAGGAGGAATTTATGGTTAGTTTAACATAGACACAGATGATTATATATAGAAATATGTATAGATGTGTGTATATACATGGATTAGTATAAATGCATACATTTCCTTGCTCTGCCAGCAGGTAAAATCTAAAAGTAAAGACCCTTCAGTAGCAATGACCACAGATCTAGTGCCCTGATCTTGGTCTAATGCCCTTCTCCAATAAAAAGAACCAGGGATCCTTAGAGAAATGGCTGATTCTAAGACCCAAGCTGTAAATATACAAGATTGGGGGAAAAAAATTTTAAAAAAACTTCAAATTCACTGCCATCAAGTCAATTCCAACTCACAGTGACCCTCATTGACCCCCAAGGCAACAAATCTTCACTGAAGTAGATTGACCCATCTTCCTTCTGCAGAGCCACTGGTGGGTTTCAACTGCCAACCTCCTGGTTAGAAGTCAAAGATCGTAGACACTGGGCTACCAGAGCTGCTTAGCCTAATGCATTTTGTAGTGCCAGAACTATGGAAGTGTTAAAAACAACAGAAATCCACAATGATGAGGCTATGTCAAAAGAGCACAAGAGCTAATTGAAAAATCTTCTAACGGCCAAAATTAGAACAATCTGAGCAACAAAATTATTTATAATCCAGTAATCGTGGATTATAACCTAAAGTATAAAATAAATACCCAAGCATCATACTGCTATCAATAAAAAATTGAATAAATAAACAAATGGAAGAGAAGAGACAAATTAGGTAGATATGCTGCCCTCAAGGATGGAGAACATAACTCTCCAAACTTCAAGTGTGCACTGGCTATAGTGATTTCCTTCAAGGAAAGGAGAGCAAGGGACCTTAACAGTGGAGACCTGACAAACACTGTCTCAGCCAGGTAATCAATGTCAACATCAACAGTGATAAATAATATTAATAGCATGTACCCTTTATATGATGTAACTAGAATGACACTTCACTTTTCTAGTCTTCCTCCCTAGCCTGTAACTGCTCTCTAATCATGAAAAAAAAAAAAAAAAAAACACAGACAAATTCCAGTAGAGGGACATTCTAGAAAATAAGTGACCAACATACTCCATAAAACTGTTAAGATCACCAAAAACAAAGGAAGTCTGAAAAACTGTCACAGTCAAGAGGAGCCATAACAACTAAACATATGGTATCCTGAATTCCCAAATGACATCTTTTAACGGAAAAAAATATATTAAGTGTAAAAAAAAAGGAAGAAGAAGAAGAAAATCTGAATAAACTGTGGAATTTGGTTAATAGTAATATATCAATATTGGTGCATTAACTGTAACAAACATATCACAATAATACACACACACAGAGACACAAAAAGCTCATTGCCATTAAATGGATTCCAACTTGTAGCCACACTACAGAACAGAATAGGGTTTCAAAGGCTGTAATTTTTATGGAAGCAGACTGCCATGTCTTTCTCTCAGGGTGCACCTGGTATTCGAACCACCGACCTTTTAGTTAGCAGTTGAGCTGCTTAACCACTGCGCCATCAGGGCTTCTACACTAATGCAAGATGTCAATAATAGGGGAAACTGGGTGAGGGGTATATGGGAACTCTTGATAATGTTTCCTGAATTTTTCTATAAGTCTAACATTGTTCTAAAAAGTGAAGTCTATCTTTTTAAAAATAAAGTAACATGAACAAACATAAAGAATGGGATTTGTGCTTGTATGTATTGAAAGTACTTGCTTATAGAAACTAGATTCAGATGACATTATTTGACTCTTCAGTTGACTTAAGACCTTTAGACTTAGCCTAAAGAGAGTACTTAGAACAAAAAATAAATAAAATGGAATTATTATTTAAATTATTCATGAGAAGGATCAGCTAGTGAGGAAGAAAGTCTGAACTTGAATTATCCTGATTATCTACAACGGAATTCACCAAAAAATAGTCTGGTTTCCTTTGCCTTCACTCCCCTTCTGACTATGAGATGGTATGATTCACCACCCCTGACATGCTCCCTGAAACACTGTCAGTGGAGGCTCTGGCTTATGCTGACCAATTTACACTCTCACCCAGTGATGGAGATACATACTCACAAGAAACCCATATGCCTTGGACCTCTGATCAGAACATTTTCCTGAGGGAAAGAAGATAGATTTAGCAGGAATCTAACCACTGCCACTGATTTCATTAGGCATAGGCTCTAATGAGCTCACTAAGAGGCTGGCACAGGACCGGGCAGTGTTTCATTCTGTTGTGCACAGGGTCACTATGAGTGGGGGCCAACTGGACATCACCTAAAAACAACAACAAGCCAGACTTCAAGCTCAACCATTCATAGGGTTGTAGATGACAATTCAGGATTTGTATTACCACAAGTCAGTTTAACACTTCTTTTCCTGTCACTTAAACCTCAAGGGCAGCTAACAATAACAACAACCTTGCAAGCTGTGATCCATCCGAGGGTGCTCTTATTAAATAATAGACACAGTACAGTTTTCAAATCACACTAGAACATGGGAAAAACAATGACATAGTTAACTACCACAGGCAGTCTCTAAGATACCATTGTTTCGTGTATGGGTGTGGGGTGTCCAAAGGCAAAGCTATTTGAGATTCCCCAGGCTGACCCTGGTGGACTAATGTTTTCCAGTCACTTTCTACTAAGGCCAAAAATGCTACCAGGGTTCCCTCAGGATCCCTAATTGCCCTGGTGGCTTTGGTAATTGCTCTGGACTCTTTCCCATAAACAGTAAACAATGATGTATTCTTTTAGATTCCCCAAATCCTCTTACTCCCAACTTTTCCCAAATAGATATGCTTGGAAGGAGATAAATACTTTAGTGATTTGCATAATAATGGGTTCTTTTCCACATTGAGTCAAGTGCTTTTGTTGTTTGTTTTAATAATCTAATTTTCCTCCTGTTACATATCCTCTCCACCACCCATCAATCTGTTTGTGGTGCTGTGGTGGTTTGCATGTTGCCATGATGCTGGAAGTTCTGCCACTATGGGTATCAGTAGAGTCAATGAAAACGTTATGGATCACAAGAGAATATTGTCTCACTCACTTGCTATGGCTGCATTATCGGATTTGCTCAATCACTAGAGGAGAATATTGTGTTTGGGTTTTCCCAACAACGGCTAGGGGGACCCTTGGTGGGATGGATTGGCAAAATAGCCACAATAGTAGACTTGAACATGCCAAGAAATGTGAGAATGACTTGGACTGGGCAGTGTTCTGTTATGTTGTAACCAACCAAAAACCAAACTCACTGCCGTTGACTTGATTGTGACTCATAGCAACCCCTGTCTGGGTTTCTGAGGAGGTATCACTATGGAAGTAGATTGCTCATCCTTCCTTCTGAGGAGTGGCTGGTGAGTTTGAACAGCCAGTCTTCTGGTTAGCAGTCAAATGCCTTAGGCACTATGTCACCATGTTGTAAATAGCAAAAAAAAAAAAAAAAACCTTACTGTGATCAAGTTGATTACAACTCATAATGACCCCCATTGTGTTGCCAAGACTGTAAATTCTTACAGAAGAATTACAGACTACCTTGTCTTTCTTCCACGGCGCAGCTGGTGAGTTTGAACCACTGACATTTTGGTTAGCAGCCAAATGCCTTAACCACTACATCACCAGAGGTCCTTATGTTGTACGTAAAGATACCATGAATTAGAGTTAACTCAAAGACAGCTACGTATGTGCCTGTCCATGTATCTGTCTATGTATCTATCATCGTCCATCTACCTATCTATCTATCTATCTGTCTATCTATCTATCCTTCACTCAAGAAAGCAGAGAATTAATATTAGTTTAGGTTCATAGAATAAAAAGAACCTAATTGTAAAGCCTCAGGCAACTGATATTATAGATAAGATATTTAGAAACCCTAAAACCCATCCCTGTGCCTTTGTACTAAGATGCTCCTTTTCAGCTAATTTCTGTCTACTCTCAGAAATGCTAATAGTCCTGTGTGAATATCCTGAGTCCAAGCTTCCTCTTTTTGTATACGTCCTCTTAAAGGCCTTCCATATTTGATGAAAACTCCTAGATATGGAGAAGAGGATCTTCAGCATTGCTTCACTGACATTTCCTGCTGTATTAATTAATAGGGGTCATCTTGTTCCTTGAAAAACATTAGATCACCCAACTGCCTACCTGGCCAGATACATTCACTATACAATCAAACTTTGTGTCCACTAGACAAGATAGCAGGTCTGAAGGCAAAAATATAATGAATTTGAGCATCTAGAGAAGCTGAGGAAATTGAAGAATTTTATCAACTTATGCAGTCTGATATTGACAGAACATGCAACCAGGATGTGTTAATTATCACTGGTGACTGGAATGCAAAAGTTGGAAACCAGAACTACTGGAAGAATCACCAGTAGTTGGAAATTTTGGCCTTGGTCACAGAAATAATGCTGGAACTCTCATGGTAGAATTGTGCAAGAGGAACCACTTAATCATTGTAAACACCTTTTTCCAACAATGCAAATGGTGACTGTACACATGGACTTCACCAGATGGGACACACAGGAATCAGTTTGACTACATCTGTGTCAAGAGGCGATGAAAAAGCTCAATATCTTCAGCCAAAACCAGGCCAGGAGCTTATTGTGGAACAGACCATCAACTGCTCATATACAAGTTCAACTTGAAGTTGAAGACAATTAAAACAAGTCCACAAGAGTCAAAATATGATCTTGA
>NW_006921626.1:4227373-4228674 GCF_000298275.1 Orycteropus afer afer | reverse complement strand
AAATTATGGATAACATTGAGAAGAACGGGAATTCCCAAACACTTGATTGTACTCATGAGGAACCTGTACATTGACCAGGAGGCTGTCATTCGAATGGAACAAGGGGACACTGCATGGTTTAAAATCAGGAAGGGAGTGCATCAGGGTTGTATCCTTTCCCCATACTTATTCAATCTATATACTGAATAAATAATCTGAGAAGCTGGACTATATGAAGAAAAATGTGGCATCAGAATTGGAGGAAGAATCATTAACAACCTGAGATATGCTGATGATACGAGTTTGCTTGCTGAAAGTGAGGATGACTTGAGGCACTTACTGATGAAGATTGAAGAACACAGTCTACAGTATGGATTACATCTCAATATAAAGAAAACAAAAATCTTCACAACTGGAACAATAAGCAACATCATGATAAATGGAGAAAAGATTGAAGGTTGTCAAAGAATTCACGTTGCTTGGTTCTACAATTGAGGCCAATGGAAGCATCAGTCTGGACATTAGACAACGTGTAGCATTGGGCAGGTTGGCCGCGAAGGAACTGTTTCAAGTGCTGAGGAGCAAGGATGTCTCCTTAAGGACTAAGGTGCGACTGACACAAGTCATGATATTTTCAATCACCTGATATGCATGTGAGAGCTGGACAATGAATAAGGAAGACCAAAGAAGAGTTGATGCTTTTGAGTTGTGGTGCCGGCAAAGAATGCTGAAAGTGCCATGGACTGCTAAAAGAACTAACAGATCTGTCCTGGAGGAAGTGCAGCTGAAATGCTCCTTGGAGGCGAGAATGGCCAGACTTTGTCTTACATACTTTGGTCATGTTGTCAGAAGGGACCATTCCCTGGAGAAGGATGTCAGGCTTGGTAAGGTGGAGGGTCAACGAAAGAAGGGAAGGCCTTCAACGAGATGGACTGACATGGTGGCTGCAACAATGGGCTCAAGTATAGCAAGGCTCATGGAGTTGGTGTGGGATAGGGTGGTGTTTCGTTCTCCTGTGTATGGGGTTGCTATGAGTTGGAAATGCCTCGTCAGAACCTAACAACAACAGAGAAGGTGCAATAGAAAGGACAAAGAGGGAAGAGTTCTGGAAATAAAAGCAGAAAACACTCAAGTAGAAGTTTCATTTCCTGTATAGAATCCCACGTTGCCTTCCTAGAGGATGCTAAGGCAGTGATATACCAGGTGGATCTTGTGAGTGATGGTGCATATAGTGACTGGTGAGTGGTGAATATTGAGAACTATTGGAGAGAGACAGACCACAATCGTGTCTACTCTGTCACTTACTGGCTGTGTAATTTGAG
>NW_006921626.1:4217206-4224637 GCF_000298275.1 Orycteropus afer afer | reverse complement strand
TGTCTTCCATTGCATCAATTATTCTCCTTTGCCCTTCCAGTGTATTATCTATTTCTGACAATTGAGTATTAATCTTCTGTATTTCTATCTGTACATTTATAATCATTTCTAATTTTTCATTTATTTTGTCAGTTTGTTCTTGTATTTTCTTCCAAAATTCTTCTAAGGTATTTTCTGTGTTTTCTGTGGTCTGTCTCTCAATCCTTTGAAAATACCTAATGATAATTCTTTTGAATGCCTTATCAGAGAATTCCAATGCTGCTTCTTCCTCAGGAATGTGTTCTGGGTCTGTATCCTGCTCCCTTGTTTCTAACACTTTATCCTGCTTCTTTGTGTGGACTGTGATGGTCTGTTGTTTCTGAGACATCGTGATGGTGTTGTTGTATTTAGATCTCTGTAAACTGTTTATGAAGAGCAACCAAGGGTGATTCAGGCTCTTCTTGGTGGTTTTTATCATTGGCCCATTGGTGGAGAAGGAGGTAGTGGCTCTCGCTCAGTAAGTGAAGTTGTAGGAGGTGTGAGTGTAGTTGTGTCTTATAGGGACTGTTGTTGTCTCCCACTCAATTAGACACAAATTACAATTGAATAACCTTCAAAAAACTTTTCAGTCTTGCAGGTCCACAGGGTCCTTGGGGTTGCTGGAAAGCAGAATGTGCTCTTAAGCCCCGGGAATCTGCAAGAGTGCTGTCTCTTTAAATATCCAAAATAGTCAAGCCTCTTTTAGACCCTCCAGACCAGTGTAAGTCCATAGCTCAGCCTGCCTTTCTCTTCACCTTCTCCGTGTATTCCCCAGCCACCGGAGCAGTCCTCCATGCAGTCCCTGGCTAGCAGGGCTGATTTTCAGGTTAATTCTTAAGTCCTACCAGCACTCGGGAATCTCCAAGCTGTCTGTGCCATCAGAATCACTCAAGATTGCTGTCAGACCACAGCTGCATATGTCTCCTTTTTTGGTATTTTCATACAAATTCTTCTGCTAGTTGGGGTTTAGTCCACTTCTATATCCTTCCCTTCAAGGCTCAGGGGTCCAGGATTATCTTCGGTGTCTGTGTTAATTGGTTCTCCTTTTCTTTGTTGAAGAGGGTCTGTGCAGTCTTTCTGCCTAGTCTGCCATCTTGCTGGAACTGCTCCATTAACTTATTTTTCAGAACAGAATACAGGTGGTTTCAGTGTTATTGGTTAATTGATTGATTGGTTGATTGATTGAGAGTCTATCTGTATTGTCTCTACAGACAAACAAAAATTAGAATATTCTCAAATTTGTGATGTTTAATCAAAATCTAAGGAGAGCAAGTTTTTTCTTCTGTGAATTTCTGTAATGTCTCATTCTTAAAAGGAAAAATAAATATTGCAATTACAGCACTCATGAATTTTGATAATGCAAGATTTACTATATTTATCTACACAATTACTTATGAAAGTAGGAAAAAATAGGTACCATTGACTCATCATCAAACAAACTATTTTCGCACTTACTCTCCTGGATTGATTATTGTGACTGCCCTAATTTGCTCATCCCTTGTTGTAGCCATGCACTGACTCTGGACTTAGTCATGCAATTTCTTTAGGTAAATAAGATATTAGCAAAGGTGATACAAGTTGGAGCTTGAAGAGCACTTGAACATTGAGACTTGTCTGTTTGATGGCCTTGTATGCCATGAGAAAAAGCCCATTGTAGCTTTCTGGGATTAAAAGACCACCTAGATGAGAACAGAGGCATCCCAGCTGACAATCAGGAGGTCTTCAGCTATTCTAGTGGTTGACTACAGATGTATGAGTGAATCCCCTGAGATAAGCTGACCCTGGCCTAGATAAACAATATTTCCCAGCTAAAAACCAACCAATTTCCATTGAGCCAGTTCTAACTCATGGCAACCCCATGTGTGTCACAGTTGAACTGTGGTCCGTATGATTTTTAATGACTGATTTTTCAGAAGTAGATCACCACACCTTTTGGTTAGCCTCTAGGTAGACTAGAACCACCAATCTTTTGGTTAGCAGCTGAGCTTGTTAACTGTTTGCACCTTGTAACTAACCTTGCCCAAATTGCTGACCCACACACTTGTGAGCTAAACAAATGTTACTGTTTTAAGTCACTAAGTTTTGATTTGGTTTGTGACACAGCTATCATAAGCTGATATGCCTATTGTGTACTCAGGACTCTGCTATGATCTTTAAGAAATACACAGGAATTTAAATAAATTGAGAAGACAATCTGTACAAATACTTTGAGATTATATCTTGAAGGTTTTAGTAAGGAGAAAAATTTTACCTTTAGTTGAATGAAATACACAATGAGGGACAAAACAAGATAGCACTGCCTTGTTTTTCCAAGTCTGACAAGTTTCCCACCTTTGACAAGATACAGTCTTACCACTTTTTTTTAATTACTCATTTTATTGAAAAAAAGCATTTTCCTTCTCTGACAGAAGGAAAACTTGTACAGTTTTCAGATTTCACAGGTTTTTCTGTAATAATGGGAGCTCTCATGGTGTAGTGCCTAAGGCATTTGACTGCTAACCAGAAGGCTGGTGGTTCAAACTCACCAGTCACTCCTCAGAAGGAAAGTTGGGCAATTGGCTTCTATAGTGATACTGCCTCAGAAACCCAAGGTGGTATCACTATGAGTCACAATCAACTCGACGGCAGTGAGTTTGGTTTTGGTTTGGTTTTCCTGTAATAATATTGATACTGAGGTGTGCCAAAATTGCACAAAAACTAGAAAGGATAATTTTCATGCAGCTCCAGCATTTTGCATCTCATTTTGAATAAAAAGTAGTAAGGCCCACAAAATGAATAATAGGGGAAAAAGATATCAGGAAACTTTATCTCCAGTTCAGTCCATGCCTTGGGAAACAAATAAGATCTTTTTTTTTTAATCCAAACTGGTTTATCCATCCCTTGAAATTACAAATGATGACCTAATCAAAGTCCAGCTTGACAAAATAAGGAATGCACAGCTTTCATCTGGTTGCTTTTCAATTTTCATTTCCCCTGGGTCTCATTAATATTTCTTACAGACACTTTCCCTTGTGACCCAGTCCAATTTGATTCCCTACTACATCTCCTCTACCAAGAGTATCCAAAACTATTTTGCAGAGATCCTATAAATAATGCTTTGACAATGTTAAAAAGATAACATTCAGAAGAAAGCTGTGACTCCAAAAGAAAAGGGACATGGAAAATAAAGCCTTTCTTTTCAGAACAGTGTCCAAGACCATGTGTTGCCAGCCAATCTGAGAGTTCTATTTTTCCCCACTGACTTGACAGAATTGACCAGTTATTTTTGCTTTATATAGAACCAGCCACAGAGAGGTGAAAGGGGAAGGAAAAACTGACCAGTGAGAAAAGTTATGGAGATCAAAGTGGCCTCCTGACTGAGAGGGCTGATGTGTGATGACAAAGCACTGTAGCTAAAGTAAGAACAGTCATCCAGAGATAATTTTCCACTGCCATTCCATAAGGTTAGAGAAAGAGGCTGCCATTTTTCTTTGTAGAGAGGTCTGGCATCAGAGAAATGACCACTCTTTAGCATTTAATGAAGAATGTTTAAATTTCTCCTTTCATTGCACCCTCTACCCCCTCCTTGCCCTGTGAGTCTCTTCCCACTGGACTTCTGCCTATGAAGTTTCACTCTAGCATTTAATGGGCAACACCATAAAGTCCTTTACCTTTCACCTTATGTTCTCAACATTAAACCAGTGCCATCGTTTTAATAGCTGCACAAGAAAGATGTAAATATTGTTGGTGTTGTTGTTGTTAAGTGCCATCGAATCAGTTCTGACTCACAACAACTCATCACAACAGAATGAAACACTGCACAGTTCTGCACCATCCTCAAAATAGTTGCTATGTTGGATATACATTTTACTGTCAGATGCATCTCAATTTCAGAATTGTGAAAATGAAAGAGAAAAAAAAAATGTCTTAAAAGAAACAGGGTAGTAGGGAGCTGTTTTAAAACTAAAGAGATGTTCCTGAAAATTCAGAGTTGAATCACTAATGGTTGAAATTGAATTACAATCATTACAGATCATAACGGGAGTATGGGAAGATAATGTGATGTGTTACTTGCTGATCTATTTAGATCAGTTAGCTGCAAGTTCTAAACACTCATAATGTCACTGAGGAGATTTTCAGCGTGGGTTGGAGCAGGGCAGGTGTCAGGGAGTAAGGGGAGTGACTCATTTTCACAGAGTTCTTTCTTTAAAAAAGAATGGCACAGTGTGCAAAGGCCACTCTATTCGCCCCAAGCTTTTTCTTAAGAGGCCCTTCATTTTTTTTTTTTTAAGAGCTTGTTTTACATTCATCATAAACGTACATTTAGTTTCATTCCCCATTTGCCATGTCCAACCCTAACCCAGTCTCCTCCCCTCCCTACCTTGTAACCCTTCCCCTGTGCCCCTCATATTTATGCACTTCTGTTCGTCCTGAAATTCCTCAGTTTGAATGTTGTTCCTCTGCTGTCCCATGGGCTATTGCTCTAAGGGATGTATTACCATAGAGTATGTGGGTGTGTCATCCTGGGTTGAGTGGTCTACGTGTACATCTTATTAACTATTGGGCTGAGAGCCCACCACTGGGGGTGACTTTTATACCAGACACAGAATGTATTCCAGGGCCATAGTATTGGAAGTCTCACCAGATTTCATCTGACCAGTAATTCTGGTCAATAATTTTTGGATTTTGTTCCAACGAGGCCCTTCATTTTTAACCCCTACAGTGCTTTCATAAATATCAGCTATGCAGCCAACAACTGTTGACTGACTGATGTAGTTACCATCATTTCAGGAATTTTAACACAGGAACAGCCTTGTAGCCAAATTGCTTCCATCTTTACTTCTAAGGATGAGGCTATGTGAGTGTGTTTCCTTTAATCCTATTAGGCACTTTCTTCTAATTAAAAGGAAAATTTCCCTGGTAAGGACAGCCACCTCCCAGGGGTACATATGAAACAATAATTCACTATATTTTAGACCATAATTTCTATTGCAACACTTTACTCTTCACCCCAAGTAAATATATGTTTAAATAGAAAATAAACTCTGAAAACTTATCTTGACTGAATTCTCCAAGAGTTTAAGATAGCTTCTACTTTGCACTGACTATGCTTTCTCCTTGAGAAGGATTCACTTATTTCCCAAATCCTGCCACAAATTCCATTTCACAACTTGTTTCTCCCAGAAAAACTGTTAGTGACTTGAAAATCCAGTTGACTCCAACTCATAGTGACCCTATGTGTTGCAGAGAACAAGTGGGCTCCATAGGGTTTTCAATGGTTGACGTTTTGAAAGTAAGGAAGACCTTTCTTCCTACGTACCACTGACTGGATTCAAACCTCCAACCTTTCAGTCAGTGGCCCATAGATAAAACTATTTGCACTGCTCAGGAGATTAACATGCTCGGCTGCTAAAGGAAACTTTTGAGTTCAGCTAGAGGCATCTTGGAAAAAAGTCCTGGTGATATTGATTGAAAAAAATCAGCTATTGAAAATCTTATGGAGCACAGTTCTACTCTGACACACATGGGGTAGTTGGCAACTGATAATGACTTGAAGAATAAGTTAAAAATTGGAATCTATATTTTCTTTCCCACTCAGAGCATTTCCTTGTTTCTGCAGTTTCTGTCTAACATAACCTTTTCTGGAAATCATCCTAAAAGGATGTCATGCCTATTTTAATATCTTCAACCACTTACCCCATGCTGGGATTGACCTGTACCTATTTTTCTTTGGTGAACTGAACAAAAGTCCCCTGGCTAATTATATCAACTGGATGCAGGCAGCTGCACTGAGGGGAACAAGTGCCTTTCACACTAATTCTACTTCAGCTACTGCATTGCTACTCCTAAAACTGCTAATTCTTCTCTGAGTATTTACCAAAGTGCATGCACACACGCACACACACACACACATGATGGAAAAGAAGCACAGGCAAGACAAACAGACCGCTATTCCTGGATATTTAAAAATATACCTTTGGAAGTGGTTGAGCAAGGAAAAAAATTGCTTTTTAGCTTGCACCACAACATTTGTCAGTCTAATTTCTTCCTGAATCAACAGTGCTCTGTTAAAGCTAAATGGCACAAGAAGTTTTTCAACTCAATGGCTTTTTTGTTTGTTATCATGGTTATCTATCCCTGTGGGTTGTTGTCTCTGGTCACTGTTCCACTGGGTTTAAGGCAAAGGCATAAATTGTGCCCATACAACCCCTTCATCTACCTTTAAGAGAAGAAGTGCAAGGACAAATCATGAGATATTTAAATGCTGGGAAACTTCTTAGCCTGAGTATTCTTTCTCAGGAGTCATCTTACTCCTCCAGTGCGTTTATTCATGTGGGATATAATGTTATTTCATTTTCCTCTGGTCATTTTACATCCCTGGAGAGAGCTTGACTCATGATATAATTATAAGCTTGGCTAGTTCCCACTGAGAGTCACTCCAGACTGCCACTGCCCTGCCCCCCACTGATCTCCCACTCCCATGCCAAGGAGAAAGGAACAATGCCAGAAACAGAGCAACACTTTTTGCTAAACTGTTAATGATTAGGTTCTCGGAGAGCAGTTTGCAATGGCTGCCTTTTCCGCAGAGGGGACACTGAGCTCTGGGAGTTAGTGACTCACTGCATAGCCAGTCTGATTTGTGGTCTGCGGGACTGGCCAGCCTAGCCTGCTTAGTTCTTTGGTGGTTGGTAAAATGTTTCCTGGAGGACAGATTCTTAAATGTTTGGAGAATTAAGGCTTATTTCACAGAAGGCATGATTACCACCATCAGAAAACCAGTAAACCAGTTACCATGGAGTTGATTCAGACTTATGATGACCCCATGTATGTCAGAGTAGAACTGTACTCCATGGGGTTTTCAATGGCTGGCTTTTCAGAAATAAACACCTTTCTTCTGGGAAATCTCTGGGTGGATTTGATCCTCTTACCTTTCTGTTAGCAGACTTGTGTGTTACCTGACTGTCCCACCCAAGGACTCCACTGCCAGTACAGTCGTTGAATTATTGTGTAGACATCTTAGAGATGGTCAAGTCAATTCTTAATAATCAATGGCTGTTGCCTGTCATCCCATTCTACTCTTCCTGAATAAAGAGCAATAAGGGCTGTGGAATCTCAACTCTGGACAGGACAGGCAAATAGCTGCTTGACAGCAGATTGGCAAATAACCTTCTCACTTTTCTCAGTCAGTTCCAGAGCTGGAAGCTCCTTCACCACCCCATAAAGAGCCATATCAGATCTTTATCTCCTAGCACACTCAGTGTCTTGTGTTCTCCTTCCCTTCCACACACAAATCTAGAATGTTGCAACTTGATCTACTTTCTCAAATCTCCAAGGATTTGGGCTCATTTCAAATCTCATTTTCTCAGGGAAACCTCTTTCAATCCCCTAATCCAATTAAGGTGTTCTTGGTTCTTTCTTTCTTTTTTTTTTTTT
>NW_006921626.1:4196267-4217106 GCF_000298275.1 Orycteropus afer afer | reverse complement strand
AAAAAAAAAAAAAGTTCACCAGTATTAAACCCAGGTTTCATGCAGTACATGGCACTAGAGTTAGTTCTTAATATATGTTAGTTAGAAACCCTCAATGGTAGAGATTGATACAATACTGGACTAGAACATGCTCATGAAGATGACAAAGGACTAGGAAAATTTTATTCCTTTATATGTAAAAATCAAAAATCAAACCCATTGCTATTGAGTTGATTCTGACTCATAGCAACCCCCACAGAATTTCCAAGGTTGTAAATCTTTACAGAAGTAGATTGCCTCATCTTCCTCCTGCACAGCAACTTGTGACTTTGAACTAACAACCTTCTGGTTAGCAACCAAACACCATACCCACTACACCATCAGAAGTCCTTTCCTTTATACAAAGGATTGCCATAAATTGAAGCTGACACAACAACAACTGACAACAATATAATTAATATTATTATTCTCATCATAACTGAATTCAGGAACTTTTCAACATCCACTCAACTAAATTCTTCATGCTTTTGGAAACTGTTACCACTACCTCTATCCCCTTTTTACCCAGTTTACTCTTGAGAAATTCCCATATGTGTCATAAAAGATCTTGAATCCTTTCTAAAGGGAAAATCATAAGGAAAAATCATCTATACATTTTTCTGTCATTTTAATATTGAGTCTTTTTCATGGCCATGGAGCTGATACAAATTACTTTCTTTCCAGAAGCTCTCATGAACTTCATATTCATAGTATAATTATGTCAAGAACACCCAAAACACTGCATCAAATATAGTCACTTGTTTCTACCAACTTACCCTCTTTGCCCCAAACCATCTCCCTTAATTAGCTGGAAAGTATTCCACCGGATGGCCCTGTGTTTCTCTTGCTGGAGACATGGCCATGTTATTATTGTTGTCAGTTGCCTCCAATCATTTCTCCTCATGGCAACCCCTGTGTGCAGAGTAGAACTCTTCCATTGGGTTTTCAAGACTGCAGACTTTCAGAGGCAGATTGCCAAGCCTCACTTCTGCCGAGATGTCTTTGGGTGGGTTTGAACTGCCAACCTTTTGGTTAGTAGTCACGCACTTAATTGTTTGCACCAACGAGAGACTCTAGAGACATGGGGATATGCCTCAATAGAAAGAGAAGCTAAATGGTAAGGAAAAAGTGTGATGTCAGCCCAGCTCTACTCATCCACAGCCAGGCTGTGAGTTGCTGAGGAGGGTTTCCTACCTGGTGACCTCACAGGCTGTGCCCCTCAGCTGTCCAATGCTATTTCAAAGTTCCTGTAGCACACTTTTCCCCTAGGAGTACGGGGTCTCCTTTTTCTTAGACTGCTAAGGTTTCCCCTAGGAGTATAGCGCTTTCATTTCAGCTGACCTTCCGAGGCACAGCTCTTAAGATAACCTGGCAGTCATCTTACCTGGTTATTTCTGAAAAGCTAGTGAGAAAAAGGAGAAGGCCCCCAATGAGATGAATTGACACAGTGGCTACAACGAAGCGCTCAGGTATAGCAAGGATTGTGAGTAGGACCAGGCTGTGCTTTGTTCTGTTGTACCTAGGGTAGCTATGAGTAGAGACCAACTCAACAGCACCTAACAACAACAACAATGAGAAATGAAAAAGCTCGGTTCTCGGAGTCAAGATACATATGGGCTTACATCTCAGCTCTGTTGTTTGAACAAAGGTGTTACTTCTCTGAGTTTCAGGTACTGTAACTATGAAGTAGGGATGATACTAAACTATGTCATAGGGTTATTGTGATCATTTAAATAATAACAATTACAGTAACAACAATAACAAAAATAAAGCATGTGAAAGCACAGTGTCTAGCACTTCATAGGATCCCCAAAAGTATTTATTGCAGGTACCCAGGATAATTCATAGGCTGTTTGAAAAATGATTTTAAAACTTTTATTAATATCATCAAACATTTTTTTTAGTTACTTAAACTGCTGTTCCTGGCAAAGCAGTGAAAATGGAATTAAGAAAAGTGTCCTGCCCTTTATGAGCTTCCTGCTTGGTTGAAGAGACACAATAGATAGATTATGAGGTATATGACAATGGAAAGCAATGTGCATCGGGCATTAAATAAATGGGCCTGGAAAAAAAAAAAATGACTGAAATATCACAGATAAGAATTTTTTCTGAGGGTGGAGCTATCATAAAAATTTTCTGGAGACAACATCACTTTTGTTTCAGGTAGCACTGTTGTATAACAAACCACTCCAAACCTTAGCAGTCTAAGAAAAATAACGCCTTATTTTTCATGATTCTGTGGGTTAACTGGGATGCCCTTCTGCTAATCTCCTCTGGGCTTATTCCTGAAGCTTCATTTATCGAGAGGGTCTGCAGAGTTAGGGGGAACTGACGGATGTTGACTGAGGGGCCCCTGTTCTGCTCTAGGAAATCTCTTATGGCCTATTAAACAAACAAACAAAACACACTGCCGTCAAGTTGGATCCGACTCATAAAGACCCCTCCTTGGGTTTCCGAGGCAATATCACTACAGAAGTAGATTGCCCAATCTTCCTTCCAAAGAGTGGCTGGTGGGTTTGAATTGCCAATCTTCTGGTTAGCAGTGAAATGCCTCAGGCACTATGCCACCAAAGCCTATTAGGCTAGCCTACTGTCTTTAAATGGAGCTCTCAGAGCAGCATTCCAAGAGGGGTCAAGTGGAAGCTGCAAGAACTTGTAATGTCATTTACAATGCCAAAGGCTTTGTTGTTGTTGTTGTTGTTGTTGTTGTTATGTGACCTTGAGTAGTCTCTAACTCATAGTGACCTTAAGTACAACAGAATGAAACACTGCCCAGACCTGTGCCAGCCTCATGATCCCTACTACACCTGAGCTCATCATGCCAGCCACTGTGTCAATCGATCTTGTTGAGTGCCTTCCCCTCTTTCATTGACCCTCCACTTTACCAAACATGACATCCTTCTCCAGAGAATGGTCCTTTCTGACAACATGATCAAAGCAGAGGACATGAAATCTGACCATTCTCGCTTCCAAGGAGCATTATGGCTGCATTTACTCCAGGACAGATTTGTTAGTTCTTTTAGCAGTCCATGGTACTTTCAGCATTCTTTGCCAACACTACAACTCAAAAGCACCAACTCTTCTTTGGTCTTCCTTATTCATTGTTCAGCTCTCACATGCATATGAGGCAATTGGTTAGGTGCATCTTAGTCTTCAAGGAGATATCTTTGCTCTTCAGCAGTTGAAAGAGGTCTTTTGCAACAGATTTGCCCAGTGCAGTACTTTTTATGTCTTCACTGCTGCTTTCATTGGCATTGATTGTAGAACCAAGTAACATGAAGTCTTTGACAACTTCAATCCTTTCTCCATTTATCATGATGTTGGTTATTGGATCATTTGTGAGGAATTTTGTTTTTTTTTTATATTGAGATGTAATTCATACTGCAGACTGTAGTCTTACTTCACCATTAAATGCTCCAAGACATCCATACTTTCAGCAAGAAAGTTTTGTCATCTGCATATCTCAGGTTGTTAATGAGCTTTCCTCAAAACTTGATGCTACGTTCCTCCTTGTATAGTCCAGCTTCTCAGATTATTTGCTCAGCATACAGATTGAATAAGTATGGTGAAAGGATACAACACTGATGCACTGTCTTCCTGATTTAAACAATGCAATATCCCATTGTTCTGTTTGAACAACAGCCTCCTGGTCTATGTACAGTTCCTAATGAATACAATCAAGTGTTCTGGAATTCCCATTCTTCTCAATGTTATACATAATTTGTTGTGATCCACACAATCAAATGTGTTTGCATAGTCAAAAAAATACAAATAAACTTCTTTCTGGTATTCTTTTCTTTCAGCCAAAATCCATCCGACATCAGCTATAATATCCCTTGCTCCATGTCCCCTTCTGAATCCAACTTGCATTTCTGGAAGTTCTCTGTCAATATACAGCTGCAACCATTTTAGAATTGCCTTCAGTAAGATTTCACTTGTGTGTGATACCAATGATATTGTTTGATAATTTCCACATTCTGCAGGATCACCTTTCTTTGGAATGGGTACAAATATGGATCTCTTATGGTCAATGGGCTAAGTAGTTGTCTTCTAAATCTCTTGGTGTAGTCAAGTGAGTGCCTCTAGCACAAAATCGATTCATTGAAATATCTCAGTGAGTATTCTGTCAATTCCCAGAGCCTTGTTTTTCACCAATTCCTTCAGTGAAGCTTTGACTTCTTCCTTCAGTACCACTGGTTCTTGATCATATGCCACCTCATGAAATGGATGATCATCTACCAATTCTTTTTGGTATAAAGACTGTGTTATACTGGGTTCTCTAGAGAAACAAAAACCAGTAAAGCTTATATATATGTATATAAAGAGAAAAATTTATCTTAGGAAAATGGCTCACACACTTATAGAAGCTGGAAAATCCAAAGTTCCTGGATCAAACATCAAGGTGGAGGTTTTTCCTGGTTCTTGCAACTGCAGGGGCTGAGGAGCTCAAGGCTAGCAGGCAGTACACCAGCTGTTGACTCCAATGAATGACGAATCCAAGATCTTTAGGCCGAATGGTGGACTGTTCACTCATGGACAGTTGTAGGCAGTTCAACAGAATCCTGATCCACAGAAGAATGTCTCTCTTCCCAGGATGTCCTTGGATAAACTGGAAGCAGGCCACACCTTTGGGGAAACTCCTTTTCAACAGAATGGCCACTCAGAACATAGTCATCCGATCTCATCATGGAAACAACCACACCACAACAGCTCAAACCACACAGAATTGTGGTCCAGCCAAGTTGACACACAGCTCCAACTATCACAGTCCAGCCCTTGTCAACTTGGCAGTTGTACACATCTTCTTAACCATATATAATCTCTAAATAAGGACAATTATAGAGTCATATTTGTGCCTAACATGATACGTTAACACACATACAACCAAAATGCATTAACCTTATTTACATTTCACAGTTCATAACAGAAGGAAACAAAAATATTTGATGCACATACACAATGAAGAAATATAACAATCACAGTCCTTGTTTCTGCAGCTGGTCACATGGTCGTAGCTGATATTCAGAACTATCTGCTTTCACCACCCATTCTTTATTTCCCCTGCCCTCAGAAAGCACATCAACTGGTTGTGGTTCTTTGCCTGGTGGGGTGACCCAAACCTTCATTCCTGAAGGGTCTGACCCATTAACAGTCATATCAGAATTGGGTTACTGTGATTTTCCATTGACTTTAATCACAGGACATGGTAGTACTAAGAGAGACGTCCTAAAGAATCTCCTGTATTCCAGACATATTCTTCTTTACCTCCATTAGGTAAAGTCAATCAAATTTCCCCTTGGTAATCAGTATCTATCACACTAGATAGTACACTAATGCCCTTCTTTGTCTGTTGATCCAAAGGCATGAGGAAGCCAAAATGGCTGGGTGGCATTCTTGATTTCCAGTTCAATGCAATCAAAATGCAAGTATTGTGTCTCCAGGTGGAAGTGTTCTTCCCTTTGGGGCTAAGATCTCCAGACCCACAGAGCATAGGGTAGCAGGGACAGGAAGCAAAATTTTTTTGAGTGGATCACTAGGGGCAATATTGAGTGGTACCACTCCTGTTTCCACCCCTTGTTTCCTGGACCTATGAATCCTGGTTATTGAAGAAACAGAACCATATATTGGATGCTGGTTTAGAGCACATACAACCTCCTGGAGAACATTGCCCCAACCCTTCAAGTATTGCCACCTAGCTCGTGCCGTATTTGTGTTTTTAAGAGGCCATTCCATTCTTCTATCAAGCCAGCTGCCTCAGGATGATGGGGAACGTGGTAAGACTAGTGAATTCTATGAGCATAAGCCCACTGCCACACTTCATGTGCTGTGAAATGAGTCCCTTGATCTGAAGCAATCCTGTGTGGGATACCATGACGGTGGATAAGGCATTCTGTAAGTCCACAGATGGTAGTTTTAGCAGAAGCATTGTGTTCAGGGAAGGCGAATCCATATCCAGAGTAAGTATCTATTCCAATAAGAACAAAATGCTGTCCTTTCCATGATGGAAGTGGTCCAATGTAGTCAACCTGCCACCAGGTTTCTGGCTGATCATCCTGAGGAATGGTTCCATATTGCAGACTCAGTGTTGGTCTCTGCTGCTGGCAGATTGGGCACTCAGCAGTGGCAGTAGCCAAATCAGCCTTGATAAGCAGGAGTCCATGTTGCTGAGCCCATTCAAAACCTCTGTCCCTGCCACCATGGCCACTTTGTTCATGAGTCCATTGTGCAATGACAGGAGTAGCTGGGGGAAAAGGATAGCTTGTTTCCACTGAATGTGTCATCCTATCTACCTGATTGTTAAAGTCCTCCTCTGCTGAGGTCACCTTTTGGTGGGCATTCACATGAGACACAAATACCTTTACTCCTTTCGCCCATTCATAGAGATCTATCCACATACCTCTTCCCCATACATCCTTATCACCAATCTTCCAATCATGTTCCTTCCAAGTCCCAGACCATCCAGCTAAACCATAGCCACAGCCCATGAATCTGTATATAATCACATATCTGGCCATTTCTTATTCCATGCAAAGTGAACAGCCATATGCATGGCTCAAAGTTCCGCCCATTGGGAGGATGGGCACCTTTCCTTTAACCACTATCCTTTAAGGAAGTCCCAGAAAGGGGCTGCAGTGCCACTGCTGTCCACTTTCAAATGGTTCCTGCAAATCATGCAGAACCATCTGTAAACCAGGCATGAGTTTTCTCTTCCTCAGTCAACTGATCATAAGGAACTCCCCATGAGGCCATAGGTGCAGACTGGAAGAGTAAAGGTAATGTGACTGGAGTGGAGACCATAGGCATTTGGGCCACTTCCTCATGCAACTTACTTGTGCCTTCAGGTCCAGCTCGAGCCTGATCTCTCATATACCCTTCCATTTAATGATGGAGTGCTGCTGTGCACGTCCAACTTTATGACTTCAGACAACACCCAGTTCATGGTGTGCAGCTCAGGCCTCATGGTGACTTGGTGGCCCATGTTTAGGTGTTCAGTCTCTACTAAAGACCAGTAACAAGCCAAAAGCTGTTTCTCAAAAGGAGAGTAGTTATCTGCAGAGGATGGCAGGGCTTTACTCCAAAACCCCAAGGGTCTGCATTGCGATTCACCAATAGGGACCTGCCAAAGCCTCCAAACAACATCTCTCTATCTACTACAGACACTGCAAGCACCATTGGATCAGCCAGATCATATGGCCCAATTGACAGAGCAGCCTACAAGGCAGCCTGAACCTGTTGCAGAGCCTTCTGTTGTTTTGGGCGCCACTCAAAACTAGCAGCTTTTTGAGTCACTTGATAAACAGGCCACAGCAACACACCCAAAGGAGGGATATGTTGCCTCCAAAATCCAAAGAGGCCCACCAGACATTGTGCCTCCTTTTTAGTTGTGGGGGAAGCCAGATACAATAACTTATCCTTCACTTAGTAGGAATATCTTGACATGCTCCACACCATTGGACCCATAGAAATTTCACTGAGGTGGAAGATGCCTGAATTTTTTTGGGTTAATTTCCCAACCTCTAGTACACATATACCAAACCAATAAGTCTAGAGTCATTGATACTTCTTCTTTACTAGGTCTAATCAACATAATGTCATCAATATAATGGACCAGTGTGATGTCTTGTGGAAGCGAAAGGTGATCAAGATCCCTACAGACTAAATTATGACAGTGCCGTGGAGTTGATATACCATTGAGGAAGGACTGTAAAAGTATACTTTTGGCCTTGCTAGCTGAAGGCAAACTTCTTCTGATGGTCTTTTGAAATTGGTATTGAGAAAAAGGCATTGGCCAGATCAATAGCTGCATACCAAGTACCAGGAGATGTACTAATTTGCTTAAACAATGAAACCACATCAGGAACAGCAGCTGCAATTGGAGTCACCACCTGATTAAGTTTACGATAATCTACTGTCATTCTCCAAGATGCATCTGTTTTTTTGCACAGGCCAAATAGGTGAATTAAATGGGAATGTGGTAGGAATCACCATGCCTGTATCCTTCAAATCCTTGATTGTGCAGTAATCTCTGCAACCCCTCCAGGGATGTGCTACTGCTTTTGGTTTACTATTTTTGTAGGTAGAGGTATTCCTAATGGCTTCCACTTGGCTTTTCCTATGTGGGAATTCTGCCAGTTGCTGAGTATATCTATTCCAATTATGCATTCTGGCACTGGGGAAATTACTACAAGATGGGTTCAGGGACCCACTGGACCCACTGTGAGATGCACCTTAGCTAAGACTCCATCAATAACTTGACCTCCATATGCCCCCACTCTGACTGGTGGGCCACAATGATACTTTGGGTCTCCTGGAATTAGTGTCAATTCAGAGCCAGTGTCCAGTAATCCTCGAAAAGTCTGATTATTTTCTTTTCCCCAATGAACAGTCACTCTCATAAAAGGCCTCAGATCCCTTTGGGGAGGGCTCTGAGAAAGACTGACATCACAAATTTTTGGCAATGTAGTGGGGTCCTTCCTCAAAGGGACCTGGCCTCCCCTTCATTCAAAGGGTTGTGGGTCTGTAAACTGACTAAAGTCTGGGAATTGATTGAGAGGTTGTGACACTGTATTCTGGTGATTCAATTTAGGTTGCTGTTCACATGACCTAGAATTCTTCTGTCTATACAGATCAAGTAAATATTTAGTAGGCTTGCCATGTATTTCACTATTAGGAACACCATGAGCAAGTAGCCAATGCCATAATTCCACATGATTCTGACTATTCTGATTACTGTTCTGACTCTGCTGTTCATTATGGTAATCACACCCACCTTGCCTTTGTCAATTAACTGCTGCCATTTGGCCCCTACTACCACGGAGTCCAATCAGCCCCATCATAGTTAAGTGTCTTAGTTCAATTAAGACAGTTCCCACTGTCAAATCTGGCTTACATAAAATAGCAATCACAGGAGTCTTCAAGGATGCTGGAACTCCCTTCACAAATTTATTCCTCACGGTACTGGTGAAAGTTGTGTCTTCTGGACTCTCCATTTCTGCCTTTAGGGATCTAATCTGATAAATCCATTCTAACAAGCCAATTTCCCTAAGCCTCTGGATACTTTCTTCTACATTATACCAAGGCAGGTCTGGTACTTCAACTTGACTTAAGGCAGGCCACCACATAATCCATGCCTCAGTAAGCCAAACAAATAAACTATTAGATCCTTTCCTGACCTCTCAAGCTGAGACATTGAATGAAGAATCCATACTTAGTGGACCTAAATCAATAAACTCAGACTGATCCAATCTTACATTCCTTGCACCATTATCCCACACCCTCAGTAGCCATTCCCATACATATTCTCTAGGTTTCTGTCTGTACATGTTAGCAAAATCAAGTAGGTCTTTTCAGGTATAGCATACCACCTCCTCAGTCACACTTTCTATTTCACCTTTTGAGGCTCACTTGGTCTTAATTTTAGTTATAGTTCTGGCAGCAAAAATGGGTGGTTGAGGCAGGTCCTGAGAGCATTCAAGAATTCCTTCCATGGCCTCTGCCTCAGACAATGACCCAGCAGGACCAGTTTGGCTAGCCCCATCAAACTGAGGGGGAGGGGGTAATGGTTTCACAGTAATCCGTTCAAATTGGAGGGATTCAACAGAATTTACAGGCTCCATATCCTGATCTTCCTGATTATCTTTCCATATGTCCCCATTCCAGGTTTCAGGATCCCATTTTTTTCCAATCAATGCCCTCACTATAACATCAGACACCGTTCTGGATTGGCAATTTAATTGGTGTTGTAATTCAGCCACCCTTACAATAAGACTCTGGGTTTGGTTTTCAGCAATATCAGCTTTGTTACTAGATGATATAAGGCTTTCTTTCAGAGCACAAATGGAAGCACTGAGGTCTTTTATGTGCCACTTGAACTGAGACTCAGTAGCTCTGAGCTCATCTCGCTTTTGCCACTTTGTCTAGTGTAAGTAGGACCAATCAACCAGCTGTCTTATACTCTTCATGCTGACAAAATTGCAGAAAAGTATCAAATATTTGATCACTCAGAATGTCACTTCTCACAAGTACTTGATCTATTGGTGGTGCCATTTTGTGTATTAATGTTGTCATCTTACACCATGGATTAGCAGGGCCCTCTTTACTAACAGACGTAGGGTCACTAGTGTCTTCAAGATTAATTAAACTGGTGAGCCAATTTAGGAAGCCCATCCTTATGATTTTGTCTCTCTAGAACCACTCTCAGTATCAAATGTGTTAGACTAGGTTCTCTAGAGAAACAAAAACAAGTGACGCTTAGAGAGAGAGAGAGAGAGAGAGAGAGAGAGAAATTTACCTTAGGAAAATGGCTCACACACTTATAGTAGCTGGCAAGTCCAAAGTTCCTGGATCAAACGTCAAGCTGGAGGCTTTTCCTGGCTCTTGCAACTGCAGGGGCTGAGGAGCTCAAGGCTGGCAGGCAGTACACCGGTTGTTGGCTCCAACAAATAATGAATCCAAGATCGCCAGGCCAAATGGTGGACTGTTCACTCACAGACAGTTGAAGGAAGCTCAACAGAATCCCAATCCACAGAAGAATGTCTCTCTTCCTAGGATGTCCTTGGTTATACTAGAAGCAGGCCACACCATTAGGGAAACTTCCTTTCAACAGATTGGCAACTCAGAACATAGTCATCTGATCCCATCATGAGAACAACCACACCACAACAGCTCAAACCACACAGGATTGTGGTCCAGCCAAGTTGACACACAGCTCCAACTATCACAATGACTCTGTGTATTCCATCCCTCTTATTTTGATGTTTCCTGCATCATTCAACATATTGCCCATGGCATCTTTCAATATTGAAATTGAAAGCTTACATTTTTCCTCAGTTCTTTCAATTTGAGAAATGCCTAGCCTGTTCTTCCCTTTTTGTTTTCTAACTTTAGGTATTTGCACATTTTATTATAATAATTGACTTTGTCTTCTTGAGCTCCTCTTTGAAATCTTCTGTTCAGCTATTTTATCTTGTCATTTTTTTCATTTGCTTTAGCTACTATCCATTCAAGGGCAAGTTTCAGAGTCTTTTCTCTGACTAGTCCAGATTTAAGAATGTGGAGAAGAGTGACAAAAAGGGTTATCAGAATTGGGACTATTGAATAATATACCACAGCTTAGGTTTGCAATTATTTTATATAAATCTGCCTTGTCACTACACTAGCAATCTCTCTAGGGTAGATAAGATGTCTTCTTAACTGTTTTCCCACTGCTAATATAGAATTTATAACAGTAACATTTGTAAATAAGTAAGTAAAGGGAACAAATGATGAATAGATATATAATTGCATGTACGGATATTGAAAAAGAAAACAGTTGCCGTTAAGTCAACTCCAATTTATAACAACAATATGTGTGATTCATAGGGTTTTCAAAAGCTGTTTTTTTCAGAAATATATTTAAACAACATGGTTTAAAATCAGAAAGAGTATGAATCAGGATTATATCCTTTCATCATACTTATTGAGTGTGTGTGCTGAGAAAATAATCCAAGAAACTAGACTGTTTGAAGAAGAACACAGCATCAGGATTGGAGCAAGACACAGGAACAACTTGAGATATGCAGATGACACAGCCTTGCTTGGTGAAAGTGAAGAACACTTGAAGTACTTGCAGATAAAGATCAAAGACTATAGTCTTCAATATGGATTATACCTCAGCATAAAGAAAACAAAAATCCTCACAACTGGACTAACAAGAAACATCATAATAGATGGAGAAAAGATTGAAGTTGTCAGAGATTTCATTTACTACACTCAACATGCATGGAAGCAGCAGTCAAGAAATCAGATGTCATATTGCACTGAGCAAACCTACTGCAAAGAAACTCTTTAAAGTGTTAAGTAGCAAAGATGTGACTTTTAAGACCAAGTTGCACCTAACCCAATTCATGACGTTTTCAGTCATTTCATATGCATGTGAAAGCTGGACAATGAATAAAAAAGACTGAAGAGTTGATACCTCTGATTTTGGGTGTTCACTAAGAGTTTTGAAAACATCATGGATTCCCAGAAAAATGGACAAATCTGTCCTGGAAGAAGTGTAGCTGAAATACTTCTTATAAGCAAGAATGGCCAAAATTCGTCTCACCTATCTTGGTCATATCATTAGAATGAACTAGTCCCTGGAGAAGGATATCATGCTTGGTAAAATGGAAGATAAGTGAAAAAGGGGAAGACCTTCAATGAGATGGATTGACACAATTGCTGGAACGATGGAATTGAGCATATCAGGGATTGTGAGGAAGGCACAGGACCTGTCAGTGTGTTGTTTTGTTGTATGTACAGTTGCTATGAGTTGGAAATGACTTCATCACACTTAAGAACAACAAAATATTGCCAGATGATCCTTCCAAGGTGCCTCTGGGTGGATTCAAACCTCCAGATTGTCAATTAACAGTCAAATGTGTCAACTTTTACACAATTTAAGGACTCTAACAGTGTAATAATCAGTAAAATGTTGCTGACTTTCACTTCTGGACTGAGAAAGTAAATTGAATCTCCCAATTTAAACAATGAAATAAGTGAAAAAAACATGTTAAACAATACTTTTGAGATATCAGACAGACAGTACAGGAAAGCAATCCCTAGGAGAGGGAAGCATACAAAATGAGCTCTACTATTTCTTCACATTACTGAGGATAATAAGTATCCAAGGTTTAGTGCAGGAAAAGCCAAACAGAGCCTGGTGAGAACTCTGAGTTGAGGAGACAGAGTGAAGAGTTTCAGGAGTGTATTGTGCCTAGAATTAGAGAAGAGTAGCAGGAGAGACAGAAGATGCTCAGAAAGAGAGAGAGCTAGAGAGCTGAGAGGGCAGATCAGCAAAAATGTGTGAAGAAACAACAAAAGTCAGGGAAGAATAGTAGGAAAAGCAGACATAATACTCAGAATTCACAGAAGTCAGGAATAATTATTGCTCCCATCACCCAGGGAGGAGACCTAGTAACCAAGAAGAAATCACAATCTTAAATGTTTATTCAGCTAATCATAAAGATTCAAAATGTATCAAGCAAAAACTCAGAGAAGTTAAAGGAGAAACAGATAAAAGCACAAATATAGTCTAATATTAAACACCTCTCTCTTCAATAAATGATTGAACAAGTAGACTGAAAATCAATCAGGGAAGTCAATAAGAATATGGAATATTTGAACAACACCATCAAACAACTTTACTTAATTGACATGCACAGAACACTCTACTTGCTTCCCAAGAACACATGGGATATTTATTAAGATAGACCATTTCTAAGCCATAAACTAAGCCTCATTAAACGCAAAAAGATTCAAGTCATACAAACCATGTTATTGGACCATAAGAAAATTATATTAATAATCAGTAAAATAAAGATTTACGTTCTCTAAAAAAAAAAATCTCCCACTATTTGGAAACTAAGCAACACACTTCTAAATAATCCATGGGTCAAAGCAGTAATATACAGGAAATGAGAAAGTATTTTGAACTGAATGAAAATAAAAAACATGACATATCATAATCTGTGGGATATAGGTAAAGCAATGTTTAAAATTAAACATACAACTTTAGGAGTTCTGGCAAGAAGGCAGAATAGGCAGACAAGCTACACAGGCCATCTGCAACAAAGCAATAAGAAACTAATTGAAATCAATACAGAAGACCATCCTGAAACCCTGATCTTTGAAGGGAAAGATAAAGAAGTAGATTAAATACCAACTAGGGGAAGAACCTAGTTCTTCTGAATGAAACAATGAGTAAGGAGACAAATAAGCTGAGCTTAGGGCACAGCTATTTTGAATATTTCCTGATAGAAACCTAAGAGTTGGCTCTGCTCACCAAGGCTATATGGACAAGGACTGCATTGGTGCCTGACAAGCAGAAGGGAGAACAGAGAGGAAGGGAACAAGGAGGTGTGTGGACTGCCAGTGGCTGTTCTGAGGGCCCAGACATTTTGGATGTTTGTAAGCAGAGGGTGCAGCTGTTCTGAGTGTGTGCCAGTGGCTTTCTTGCTTGAAATGCAACCTGGGAATGAGTTCTACCTGCTGAGAACAGCACAGGCAACCACACTGGAGACTGAGGACTGGAGAGATGTGATATTTTCCTTGTTACTCTTGTGCCTGGAGTCCTCTTGGTGAACAGAGGTGGCCATCCACCCACCTCCACCCACCTTCTTGACATGCAGAGATTCCATCCCACTCTGTGCATTGGCAGAGCCTCAGTGCCATAGCTCAACCTCTCCAATTTTGAGGTTTTTTTTTTTTTTTTTAGCTTCCTCCTTTCTTCTTCTTCTTCTTCTTTCCTGCCCCCTTTTACTGTCCCTGGCTCTTATTATTTTTTTGTTTGTTTGTTTGTTTTGTTTTGTTTTGTTTTTCTTTTTCTTTTTTCCTCTTCACTTTTCCTGGTTGCCTTTATTTGTCTTTCTTTTGGTTTTTCCCATCCCTTGCTTTTGCTTTTTCAGTTTTCCCTATTCTTTTACTTCTGTACTTTCTCTTATTCCTTCCTCCGTCAGATACTGTGGCTTTCTCTCTCTCTCTCTCTCTTTTTTTTTTTTTTTTTAATTTTTTTGCATTATCTTCCTTTTATCATTTTTAAATATATTTTGATATTTTTTCTTCTTAGTTATTGTATTATGTTTTTGTGTGTGGTTGTCCCTATTTGTTTACATGGTTTGAGTTTTTGTTCTTCTGTTTTTATTTTTTGAGGTTTTTTTTATTTTATTTGTCTAACTGGGTGGGAGACAGTAACTGTTCCCACATAATCCAACCATTTCTGCACCTCCTGCAGCCCCACCACTGAGTGAGGGCCACCATATGCTTTTTCACCAACTGATCAATGATAAATGGCAGCCAATATCAGCTCAATTCACCTTCAACTGCTCTTTATGAACAGATCTTTATGAGCAGAGGTCTGTGCACACACTCTCATTATCTAGCACACCCACCAGGAGACAGGCGGTGAGTATCTAAGTGCTAACAACTAGCAAATAGAGAAGCACAATACCTTGCTCACACCAGATGCAACAAAACAAAATAATGGGGGGGGGGGACTTGTGTGAATCACAGCAATATACAACCACATATTAAACATAAATATAACAATACTACATTGTGTCAGAGACAGGAGACCACCCCAATCTACACTAAAAAAAGCAAGATAAAGTAGTAAAAACAAGGGACTAGGATACAAACACAGAAAACATCCCTGGGAAATAAGCAGCATTGGAACTCCCTGACAAAGAATTCAAAAAAATCCTATTTGGGTAACTTCAAAAGATAGAGAGACTGATCAAGGAAAATATTGACAAGATCAAGGGAAAGATGACAAAATTAAGGAAAACACAAATAAAACTCTAGAACAATTTGGGAAGACAATATAAGAACAAATTAACAAAATAAACAAAAAATTAGAAATGATACAGAAACAACAAACAGAAATCCAGAAGATTAATACTAAGATTTCAGAAATAGATAACACACTAAATGGGCAAAGGAGTAGAATTGAATCAATGGAAGACAGAATTAATGAGATTGAAGACAAATACCTCAATATTACTTTGTTAAGGGATCGATCAGACAAAAGATCAAAACACAGTGAAGAAACCCTCAAATTCATGTGGTATACCATCAAGAGGAATAACCTATGTGTAATCGTAATTCCAGAACAGGAAGAGACAGAGAAAATTGTCAAAGATTTATTAGGAGAGAATTTCCCTAATATGATGAAAGACAAAAATATATCCATTCAAGAAGTTCAACGAACTCCAAATGGGATAGACACCAAAAGAAAAACACCAAGACATATCATTATCAAACTTACCAAAATCAAAGACAAAGAAAGAATCCCAAAAGCAGCACAGGATAAATGAAAAGTTACCTAAAAAAGGCAACCAATAAGATAAGATCTGATTTCTCTGCAGAAACCATGCAGGTGAGAAAGCAATTGGATGATGCATATAAAACCCTGAAAGAAAAGAATTTCCACTGAGAATTGTATACCCAGCAAAACTGTCCATCAAATAGGAGGGTGAAATTAGGAGATGTCCAGAAAGCAGAAATTAAGGGAATTTGTTAGAACCAGACCAATTTTACAAAGATGCTAAAGGGAGTTCTTTGAACAGAGAACAAACAACAGCAAACAACTGATGATTAACACACATGACAACAAAACCCAGAAACCAACCCAGATATAGAAGTAAAATAAGCTTAAAAAAAACTGTAAACAGAGAATCAGAGACATCAGTTGGTAAATGAAGACAACTATAAAACAAAAAGTGGTAATACATAGTATAGAGAACTTCTAAATGGTGAGCAGGATAATTGGAAGATAGAACAGACTGCTTTTAACTTAGGAAGAAAATTATAAATTACAGGGTAACCTCAAAGAAAAATAATTAACCTTCACATTAAAATAATAAACGAGGACAAGAACAAATACTTAGCAAATACTGAAACAATAGCAATGAAGGAGATGTAACACGACTCATAAACAAAATGAGCTCAGTGTAGAAAATTATGTGAAACAAAGAAATCAGCAACACCACAAAAAAACACATAACAAAATTATATCAATAAACTCATACTTGTCGATAACCACATTGAATGTAAACAGATTACATGCACCACTCAAGAGACAGAAAGTTGCAGACTGCATAAGAAAACATGACCCACCAATATGCCATCTACAAGAGACTCACCTTAGACACAAAGACCAAAACAGACTAAGTATCATAGGTTGGAAAAGATATACCAAGCAAATGACAACCAAAAGAGAGCATGACTAGCAACAATAATTTCTGATAAAATACACTTTAACACAAAAATCATAAGACACAAGGAAGGACATTATATAATGATTGAAGATCACTTGAACAAGAGAACATAACCATAATAAATATCTATACACCCAATGAAAGAATCCCAAAATACATAATACAGACTTTAACGAAATTGAAAAGACAAATAGATGACTCCACAGTAATAGTTTTTGTTGTTGTTGTTGTTATGTGCAGTCAAGAAGTCTCCTACTCAAACTGACCTTATGTACAATAAAACAAAACACTGCCCGGCCCTGTGCCAGCCTCACAATTCTTACTATACCTTAGCCCATTGCTGCAGCCACTGTGTCAATTCATCTTGTTGAGGGCTTTCCCCTCTTTTGTTGACCTTCCACTTTACCAACTATGACATTCTTTTCCAGAGAATGGTTCCTTCTGACAACATGATCACAGTAGGTGACAAGAAGTCTGGCCATTCTTGCTTCCAAGGAGCATTCCAGCTGCACTTTTTCCAGGACAGATTTGTTAGTTCTTTTAGCAGTCCATGGTACCTTCAGCATTCTTTGGCAACACCACAATTCAAAATCAACTCTTCTTTGGTCCTCCTTATTCATTATCTTGCTCTCATATGCATATGAGGCAATTCAAACTGCCATGGCTTGAGTTAGGCACATCTTAGTCTTCAAGGAGATATCTTTGCTCTTCAGCACTTGACAGAGGTCTTTTGCCCAATGCAATATATCTTTTGATGTCTTGGTGCTGCTTCCATTGGTGTTGATTGCAGAACCAAGTAATAGGAAGTCTTTGACAACTTCAATCTTTTCTCCATCTATTGTGATGTTCCTTATTGGCCCAGTTGTGAGGATTTTTGCTTTCTTTATATTGAGGTGTAATCCATACTGCAGACTGTAGTCTTTAATCTTCACCAGTAAGTGCTCCAAGTCATCCTCACTTTCAGCAAGCAAAGTTGTGCCATCTGCATATCACAGGTTGTTGATGAGCCTTCCTCCAAACTTGATGCCATGTTCTTCTTCATATAGCCCAGATTCTCAGATTATTCGCTCAGCATAAAGATTGAATATGTATGGTGAAAGGATACAACCCTGATACACTCCCTTCCTGATTTTAAACCATGCAATATCCCCTTGTTCTGTTTGATGACAGCCTCCTGATCTATGCACAGGTTCCTCATGAGTACAATCAAATGTTCTGGAATTCCCATTCTCAATGTTATACACAATTTATTATGATCCACATAATTGAATACCTTTGCATAGTCAATAAAAGACAAGTAAATATCTTTCTGGTATTCTTTGCTTTCAGACAAGATTTATCTGACATCAGCTATGATATCCCTTGTTCCATGTCCCCTTCTGAATCCAGCTTGCATTTCTGGAAGTTCTCTGTCAATATATTGCTGCAACCATACTTAATTATCTTCAGTAAGATTTTATTTGTGTGTGATATCAATAATATTGTTTGATAATTTCCATATTCTATGGGATCACCTTTCTTTCAAATGGGTACAAATATGGATCTCTTCCAGTCAGTAGCTTTCTTCCAAATCTCTTGTCATAGTTGAGTGAGTGCCTGCAACGTGGCATCCATTTCTTGAAACATCTCAATGGGTATTCCATCAATTCCCAGAGCCTTGTTTTTCACCAGTTCCTTCAGTGAAGCTTTAACTTCTTCCTTCAATAGCACTGGTTCTTGATCATATACCACCTCCTGAAATGGAGATCATCTACCAATTCTATTTGGTGTAGTGACTTTGTGTATTCCATCCCTTTTCTTTTGGTGTTTCCTGTATCATTCAACACATTGCCCATGGAATTTTTCAGTATTGCAACTGAAAGCTTAAATTTTTTCCTCAGTTCTTTCATCTTGAGAAATGTCTAGTGTGTTCTTCCCCTTTTGTTTTCTAACTCCAGGTCTTTGCACATTGCATTATAATAATTGACTGTGTCTTCTTGAGCTGCTCTTTGACATCTTCTGTTCAGCCCTTTTAGGCTGTTGATTCTTCCATTTGCTTTAGCTATGCTCCATTCAAGGGCAAGTCTCAGAGTCTTTTCTGACATCCATTTTGGTCTTTTCTTCCTTTCCTGTCTTTTTAATGACCTTTTGCTTTCTTCATTGACAATGTTCTTGATATCTTCCCATAATTCATCTGGCTTTCGGTCATTGGTGTTCAATGCATCAAATCTGTTTGTAATAGTAAGAGTAGTAATGGTAGGTTTAATACAGAATTTCAATAAACCTTACAAAAACTAGAATCTCAACAAAGATCTAAAAGACCTAAACAACTTGACCTTATAGACATCTACAAAGCACTTCATCCAACAACAGCACATTATACATTCTTTTCCAGCATACATGGAACATTCTTCAGGATAGACCATGTTAGGCCACAAAGCAAGCCTCAATAAATTTAAAAACATTTCTTTTTTTTTTTTCTCTTTCTTTTTTCTGGTTTTCAGTTTGCTTGCTTTTGTCTGTTTTAAAACTACTACTATAATTAATACTTTTGTCCTTTTTACTATTATTCTTTATTCTTTCCCCTCCCAGATCCTAGTTTTCAGCTTTTTTTCTTTTCCCTGTTCCTGGTTGCAAAAAAAAATTTTTCTTTCTTCTTTTTTTTTCTCATGGTTAACCCCATTCCTTGTTTTTCTTTTTGCATTTTTTCCATTTATTTTTCTTCATTATTCTCCTTCTCTGCCTTTTTTCCCTTATTGCCCTATCCCCAGATATTGCAGGTTTTCTGGAGTTTTTTCGTTTTTGTTTTTGTTTCTGAACTTCTTGCTTGTCCAGAGGGCCCAGCCATTTTGATTGTTTACATGTGGCAGCATTTTGGGTATTTAAAGTGACTGAGGGCACAGCCACTTTGAATGTTTACAAGTGGCAACCATTTTGGATTTTAAAGTGATAGCATTCCCATTCAGATTCCAGGGACCTAAGACCAAGCAGTGAGGTGGGAAGCAGGGAGAGGACAAAAATAAAGGGACCTAAGAATAGGCAGCAAGGCAGGAAGCAAGGAGAAGACAAAAAAAGGCAAAGGAGACCGGAACAGATCAAGGAGTCAGCTGCAGGGACCCATGTGAAGAGAGGGAATCCAGGAAATGGCCCACAAGGAGTGAGGCAGGAAGGCAGGGAGAGGACAGAAAAGGCAAAGGGAATAGAAACAGATTGAGGAGTCAACCGCAGGGAGCCAGGAGAGGAGAGTGAACCCAGGCCACCAGCTGCAAGCAGCAAGGCGGGAAGCAGGGAGAGGACAAAAAAGGCAAAGGGGACTGGGACAGATTGAGGAATTAGCCACAGGGATCCAGGTAAGGGTGGTTGGAGGGGCTTCCAACAGCTAAGGGAGACAAACTTGTCTGTCGGTTTGTCCTACTGTGGTGACGTGTTGCTGTGAGTCTTGAGGCCATGCCACTGGCGTTTCAAACCCAGTGGGGTGCACCTCTTGCACAGGTATCAGCCCGGCTTGCAGATTGAGACAGAGTAGGGAGAAGGAGGAGGCCATCCACTTTTCAAAGAATTGGCCAGGGAAAACCTTATGAATGGCAGAGAAACATTGTCTGATACATTATTGCACAAGTTTATGAATAGTCCAGAAACATTGTCCAATAAGAGGAGGAAGATGGGTCACTTAGAAGGCTCTCAAGGTAGGACTGGGAAAGAGCTGCATTATCAGAGTAAAATCAGCCTTACTCTATGGATAAAGTAAAGCTTTCGAGACCTCCATTTGCTGACGTGGCATCACTCAAATTGAGGAGAAACAGCAGCAAACATCCATTAATAATCGAAACATGGAATATACGAAGTATGAATCTAGGAAAATTGGAAGTTGTCAAAAATGAAATGGAATGCATGAAGATTGATATACTAGGAATTAGTGAGGTGAAATGGACTGGTTTTGGCCATTTTGAATCAGACAACCATATGATCTACCATGCCTGGAGCAACAGTTTAAAGAGGAATGGCGTGGCATTCATCATCACAAAAGATGTTTCAAGATCTGTCCTGAAGTACAATGCTGTCAGTGATAGGATAATATCTATATGCCTACAAGGAATACCTATTAA
>NW_006921626.1:4173757-4182470 GCF_000298275.1 Orycteropus afer afer | reverse complement strand
AAAAAAAGAAAAGGCAAACGTAATGAGACAGAAAGTAGATTACTGTTTGCCCGGGGCTTGGTTGGGAAAAGGGATTGACTACAAATGGGCCTTAAAGACCTTTCTGGGGTGATGGAAATGTTCTAAAATTGGATTGTGGTGATGGTTACACAACTTTGTAAATTTAATTAAAATCATTGAATTGTAAAAAAAAAAAAAAAAAAGAATAGCCCTGATACCAAAACAGACAATGACATCCTAGAAAGGAAAACCACAGACCAATATCTCTCAAATGTAGATGCAAAAATCTTCAACAAAATCCTAACCAATAGACTCCAACAGCATATCAAAAAAGTAATACATCATGACCAAGTGGGATTCATACCAGATATGCAAAGATGGTTCAACATTAGAAAAACAATCAACATAATCCACCACATAAGTCAAATAAAGTAAAAAGAATCACATAATCAGATCAATAGATGCAGAAAAGGCATTTGATAAAATCCAACATTAATTCCTGATAAAAACTCCCAGAAAAATAGAAGGGAAATTCCTCAATATAATAAAGGGCACATATGCAAGACCAACAGTCAACATTAATTTCAATGGGGAGAGACTGAAACCATTCCCCTTGTGAACAAACAAGCAACGAGACAAGGATGTCTTCTATCTCCACTTTTATCAACATTGTATTGGAAGTTGTTCTGGTTACCTCTGGGTCACTCTAACAGGTATATATACCACAAATGGGATGGCTTGAAGAAACAAGAGTTTATTCTCTTACAGTTTGGAGGCTTTTAAGTCCAAATTAAAAGTGCCAGGCTCTAGGGGCTGAGTGAAAGCCCCTCAACCTTGGCTTCAGCTCTGTCTCCTGCTCCTGACCCACTAAAGCTGGAGGCTTTTCTTCACTCAGCTGCTGGCTGCTGTGGATGAAAAGCCCAAGGTTGGCAAGTAAAAATGCACAGTCCCGATTTACCAAACCATGTGGCAGGCCATCAATTCAAGTCCATTGAAAGTCCCAAGATTGGCAAAGCATGGCAGACTGCTGAACAACAACATGGCTACATGCAGGGTTCAAGCATGCCATAAGCTAGAGGTCATTCCCAAAGCTGCTTCTTGTCGTTGCTCCACATCCTACATTGGTGAGTAGTGACTGGGGTCTTAAAAGTTTCAAATGGCATTCTAAGAGGCAGGAAACAGTCTCCTAGTATTGGAAGTGAAGAAGAATGCAAAAAAAGGGGGGGGGGAGCATTTAGAAGGAATCAGCCCTAGGACATGAGGGCCCTCGAGACCAGAAGAACTAGATGGTGCCCAGCTACCAATGTCAACCACTCAGGAAAGGATCAAAGCTGGAGATTCTGTATAGAGTGAGAGGGAAAATGTGGAACACAATCCAAAAACTCAATAATGACCAGAATTACTGGTCAGATGAAATCAGGTGAGACTCCCAATACTATGGCCGTGGAATACATTCTGCACCTGAAATAAAATGCACCTCCCAGGGTGGTCTCTCAGCCCAATAGTTAACAAGATGTACACACAGACCACTCAACCCAGGATGACATACCCACATACTCTATGGTAATACATTCTTTAGAGCAATAGACCATGGGACAGCAGAGGAACAACATTCAAATTGAGGAAATACAGGACAAACAGGAGTGCATAAACATGAGGGACATGGGGGGAGGGTTACAGGGTAGGGAAGGGAAGAAACTGGGTTAGGGTTGGACATGGTAAATGGGGAATTAAACTAAATGTATGCATTTCATTAAATGTAAATCAAGCTCTTAACATTAAAAAAAAAAAAAAAAAGCTGCTACTTCCATATGGGAAGCAGACCACATACCAAAGCAGCTATTCAGCTGCTTGTGGTAGATGCCACCATGGAATTGATTGCCATTCTCATCATGGGGAATAACTACCACCAGCTGCCCAGCCACTCAGCCAGGCCCAATCATACAACTTTAACTACCACAGAAGTACTAGCCAGGGCAATAAGGTAAGAAAGGGCAATCAAAGGCTTCCAAATTAGCAAGGAAGAAGTAAAATTATTTGAAGATGATATGACGCTATATATAGAAAACCCAAGAGACTCAGTAAGAACCCTACTGGAACTTACTGGAAGACTTTTAGCATAGTGGCAAGATACAAGATCAATGTAGAAAAAAATCTGTTTGATTCCTCTACACCAACAAAGAGATCTCTGAAAAAGAAATAAGGAAATCAATACCATTTACAATAGCTACCAAAAAAAAAAAAATAAGATACTTGGGAATGAATCTTACCAGGAACACAAAAGATCTATACAAAGAATACTACAAAACATTACTTCAAGATACCATAAGAGATCTAATAAATGGAAGAACATACCATGCTCATGGATAGGAAGATTGAATATTGTGAAAATGTCACTACTATCCAAAGCAATCTATAGATTCAATGCACTCCCAATCCAGGGCCCATCAACATTCTTTAATGTTTCTTTAATGATATGGAAAAACCAATTGCTAATTTTATAGGGAAAAGAAAGAGACCTCAGATAAGAATAACACTATTGAAGAAGAACAAATAGAAAGTCTTACATTTCTGAATCTCAAAATCTACTATACACCCACAGTAGTCACAACTGCCTGGTGTTGTTACAATGACAGACACATAGACCAGTGGAACCCAGAAACATATCTATCAATCTATGGTCAGCTGATTTTTGACAAACAGCTGAAATCCATAAAATGTGGAAAATCTATGGTCAGCTGATTTTTGACAAACAGCTGAAATCCATAAAATGTGGAAGACATTGTCTCTTTAACAAATGTGCTGGCAAAACTGGATATCCATTTGTAGAAAAATGAACCAAGATCCATATTTCACACCATACACAAAAACAAACTCCAGATGGATCAAAGACTTAAATGTGAAACATAAAACTATATAAAGTTCATCAAGGAAAAAAACAGGGGTAAATTTAGGGACCTTAATTTATGGCATAAATAGACAATCAAGCATAACTCAAAAGGCACAAACAGCAGAAAATAAACTAGATAATTGGGACCTTCTAAAAGTTAAGTGTTTATGTGCATCAAAACACTTCTACAAAAGAGTAAAAAGAGAATCTACAGAGTGGGAAAAAATATTCGGCAATGACAAAGGACTTATCTCTAAAACTTATAGAAAACTCCAACACCTGAACAACAAAAATACAAACAATGCAATTTAAAATTGGGTAGAAGATATGAACAGACACTTCACCACAGAAGATATTCAGGCAACCAACAAACATATGAAGAAATATTCATGATCATTAGGCATTAAACAAAAACACCAAGCTCACTGCCATTAGAGAGATGTAAATCAAAACAACTATGAGATACCATCTCACCCCAGCCCTAATACCCAAGTTCAACAAGACAGAAAATAACAAATGCTGGCAATTATGTGGCAAGATTGGGACTCTCATACAGTGCTGGTGGGACCATAAAATGATACAATTACTGCGGAAATCGGTATGACAATTCCTTAAAAATTTGGAAATAGAAATACCATTTGGTCCAGCGATCCCACAACTAGGTATATATTCTAAAGAAGTGAGAGGCAGGACACAAACAAACAAACAGATATATACTCATCCATATTCATCACAGCATTATTCACAATAGCAAAGAGATGGAAACAATCTAAGTGCCCATCAACTGAGGAATGGATAAACAAACTCTGGTACATACACACAATGGAATACTATACAACCTTAAAGAATGAAATGTTGTTGTTACGTGCCTTCGAGACAGACCCGACTCATAGCCACCCCTACTTGGGTTTCCGAGGCGGTATCGCTACGGAAGTAGATTGCCCCATCTTCCTTCTGAAGAGTGGCTGGTGGGTTTGAACTTCCAGCCTTCTGGTTAGCAGTCAAGTGCCTTAGGCACTATGCTACCAGAGCTCCCAAAGAATGAAACAGAATCTGAAAAACACCGCATAACGTGGATGAACTTGGAGGACATTGTGCTGAGTGAAATAAGTCAATCACAGAAGGACAAATACTGTGTTAGTCCATTATTGTAAAAAGTCAAGGAAAAGTTTATACATGGAAGGAAACTTTCTTTGTTGGTTAGAAGGGAAAGGAGGGGAGGAGCAGCTAAATTCCAATATTAGGAATTTATGAGTTCAGACCACCAACCTTTTGGTTAGCAGTCAAATGCCTTAACCACTACACCACCAGAGCTCCTTAAAATACCACTTACATCACTAAAATTCTAAGCTTTAAATATATTGCTTGAAAAATACATATACATATATACACCACACACACACATATATGTATATACATATATATACACACATATTGGTATAAATATATATATATATATATATATATATATATATATACACACATATATATACCAAAGATTATTAGCGGTTACCAGGGGTAGGAGGGAGGGGGAATGGGGAAGCTTTTGTTTGCAGGGCATTGAGTTTATGTTAATGGTGGTGGAATATTTTGGAAAAGGATAGCAATAATGGTGGCACAACATAAAAAATGTCATCAGTGTCCCTGAGCTGTAAATGCGCAAGTTGTCATAGTGGCAAATGTCATGTTGTATATGTTTTCACCATAATTAAAGTGGGAAAAAATAAATGTACAACTTTAAATGTTTATATTAGAAAAGAAGAGGAACTTCATTAATTACCCTCTATTCTACTTTATGTTATAAAAATAGAAAATAACAAAAAAGGAAATAATAAAGAACAGAAATCAATGAAATAGGAAACAGAAAAGTGATAGAAAAGGTGAATCTAATCAAAAGCACTTTTTTGAGAATGTCAATGAATTTGTAAATGTCTAGTTGAAAAAGTGAGAAAATATAAACTACAAACACCAGTAGTGAGAGAAGAACTATCTCTACAGATCCTATAGATTTTAAAGGGAAAAATAAGGGGATGTACATTGGCAAATTCTTGCAGACACGATAATATTTTTAAGATGTTAATTCTCCATAAATTGATGACTAGATACCACAAAATTACAATCAGAACACCTGCAGATAATTTTTTACAAATTAAGAAGTTGATTTTAAATTTTATACAGAAATTCAAAGAAAATAGAATTTATTTTGCATCAAAAAGAACAAAGTAGGGAGATTTAAACTACTTTTTTTTAATTTCTACTATTAATCTATAATAATCAAGATAGTGTGGTATTGCAGCTTCGCTGCCCCTGTGTTTGTGTTTTAGAAGGCAATCCCATTGTTCTATCAAGTCAGTAGCTTCGGGATAATGGGAAACATGCTAACACCAGTGAATTTCATGAGAATGAACCCATTTCTGTACTTCATTTGCTATCTTAGTTCTTTAGTGCTGCTACAACAAAAATACCACAAGTGGATGGCTTTAAAAAATAGAAATTTATTCTCTTACAGTGTAGGAGTCTAGAAGTCCGAATTCAGAGTGCTGGTTCTAGAGAAAGACTAGGGTAGAAGTCTGAGTTAAGAGTGACAGTTTTAGGAGCTGGGTTAAGACCCCTTGACCTTGGGCTTTAGCTGTGCCTTCCAGGCCAACTAGAGCAAGCTAGAGACTTCTCCTGACTCCCACATCTGCTGGCTGCTGGGCTGACAAATTCAAGATTGGCAAGTAAAATTAAAGATTGTTGGCTAACAGGCAGTGAACGCAATGATCCCAAGATCAGCCAGCATCAAGGCAGGCCACTGGTTCAAGTCCAGAAATTGGAGATGAAGACTAAGACAAATGCAGGATCCTTTCCACATATATTCAAAGCAGACCACACCCCAAAGGCAAATCTCTTTCAACTGGATAACTGTTCGCTGCAGATTCCACCATACAGGTGATTACACCACATTCAGTCTCATCACCCGTAATAACTACGTCCAGCTGCCAAGCCACTCAAAATCACAGCCCCACCAAGCTGACACACAGCCTTAACTACCACTGTGGTATTGACATCAAGACAGACAAATAGATCAAATGGAGAGTTTAGAAATAGAGCCACACGTATACTGTGAACTGGTTTTTGACAAAGGAACCAAGGCAATTTAATGGGGAAGGATAATCTTTACAATAAATGTCAATGGCACAGTTAAATAGCCATTAAAAAAAAAAAAAAAAGCCTACATAAATATTCACTCAAAATTGATCCTAGACTAGAAGTAAAAGTCCAAACTATAAAACTGCTAGAAGAAAATCTTAATGGTCTTCAGTTTGGAAAAGAATTTTTTTTAAAGGACTGGTACTTAGATTATATAAAGAAGTCTTACAATTCACTTGTAACAATTCAAACTAATTTTTAACTGGCCAGAAAATATGAAGAGATATGTCTCCAAAGAAGATATGTTGTTGTTCTTATGTGCCATCGAATCGGACCCAACACATAGTGACTCCTCCTTGGGTTTCTGAAGCAGTATCACTACAGAAGTAGATTGCCCTATCCTCCTTCCGAGGAGTGGCTGGTGGGTTTGAACCGCCAGCTTTCTGGTTAGCAGTCAAGTGCCTTAGGCACTATGCTACCAGATCTCCTAAAGAAGATATATATATATATATATATATCTGTATAAAGAAGATATATAGATGGTAAATAAAAAACATAAAAATGCAAAGAAAAATACCACTCCAAAAACCAAACTCACTGCCATTGAGTCAATTATGACTCAGCAACTTCTATTGAGTTTCCAAGGCTGTAAATCTTTACAGAAACAGACCGCTTCATTTTTCTTCCATAAAGCAGCTGGTGAGTTTGGATCACCAACCTTTTGGTTAGCAGTCAAATGTCTTAACCACTACACCATCAGAGCTCCTTAAAATACCACGATACATCACTAAAATTACTAAGCTTTAAAACTCATCCTTCCAAGTGTTCACAAATATGTGGAGGAACTGGAACTCTAATATAATGCTGGTGAGAATGTAGAGAATGTAAAACTGTAGACATTACATCCGAGGAGGAACATAGTTCTGTACCTGTAGCCCACACGTTTATTCCCTCTGGCATCTTAATTCCTGAAAAACTAGGTGTAGCAGATAAAAACAGTGATATTGGAGTTGTGAAGAGTTGAGCAGGAGAAAACATACTGGTTTTAGTGGAAGTGGAAAAAAAGAGCGTATTAAACAGCTGAGAGTAGGAGCTCTGGTAGCATAGTGGCTAAAGCACTTGACTGCTAACCAGAAGGCTGGCGGTTCAAACCCACCAGCCACTCCTCGGAAGGAAGGTTGGGCAATCCTACTTCCATAGTGATACTGCCTCAGAAACCCAAGGAGGGGTCGCTATGAGTCGTGGCCGACTCGATGGCACATAACAACAACAACAACAACAACATTAAACAGCTGAGAAAAATAAATTAACCTGCCTAGCCAATGGGGAGATGGAGAGATGGAGAAGCAGAAACCTCATTAGCAATACAAAAGACAGCAGCAGAGAGAAGGGGGCAGGGGGAGAAGAACCCACAGAGGCTTCAAGGACTCAGAACACCCACATCGGGACCTTCTGCTGACAGCAATCTTGAGACTTGAGCTGAATGAGTAGATAACATAGCTGAGAAACTGAGCAAAAAAGCCCTTGGCTTAGGCTGCCACAGCATTTAGAAAGCAAAGGGGGAAAGGAGGAAACTCACCACAAGTAGGCAGAGCACTGGAGCAAGTTCACATGAGCAGGCTGAGGTTCAACTCTTCCATGACTACTTTTTAGCACAGAGTGGACCAGAGCGCAGGATTTTTGTGATTTCCTGACCCAAGTGGAAAGTAATAGCCCCCTAACTATGGGGGTCTCTGTCGATTTTGAACCACAGGTCTGTGATTGACAGCAAAACATCATCACTAGCAGCCATCCTAAGCAGACTCAAACCAAACTCCCAGAGCCAACAGCAACTGTACAAATGCAGAAAACAGGGACTCGCTACTACCACCTTTTTTTTCTTGTTCTTTTCTTTCACTTTTTCTTCCTTCTCCCTGACCTCATCCAAAAGAAGGAGCACATTAAGCCACCACAACACCTGCTCATCCCAAGTCCAAATCCCCTTCACGATGAGCAGATACTTGCATCCACATTCCCAACAGTCATTCCACTAACACAAAGAAAACTGGAGAGCAACCCAATACATCTGAATTAATAACTGAAAAAAGTACATCCACTCCACACTTGCAAATAATATACTTAAACATAAAATTAGAGTGAAACAAATCAGTACATAACTAACAGTTAAAGACAACAACTTCAAAATGTCTAGGAAATAACAGACAACCTCAAGTCAGACAAAAAAAAAAAAAAAAAAGGACAAGACAATAGAAATAAAACCCCAAGCTAAAGAAATATCTATCATGGAAGAAGAATAGGCAATAGAATTATCTGAGAAGGAATTCAGGAGATATGTATATAGAATTCTACAAGAACTCAAGGAAACCACAACCAGAATCAAGGAGAACACAGACAGGACCCTGAAAGAATTCAGGAAAACCATTCAAGTACAAAATAACAAGATAAATACACAATTAGAACCCATACAAAAACAGCAATTAGAAATCCAGAAGATGAACACTAGAATTACAGGGTTAGACAACACACTGGAAAGACAAAAGGGTAGTCTAGAACTGGCTGAAGAATGCATTTCCCAAGTAGAAAACAAATCCCTTAATGCCAATTGGTCTGAAGAAAAATCAGAGCAAAGATTTAAGAGAAATGAAGAGAACCTATGCGTTATATGATATGACATGAAAAAGTGTAACATAC
>NW_006921626.1:4170348-4172912 GCF_000298275.1 Orycteropus afer afer | reverse complement strand
CCTAGCTGCCCTTCAGGTCTGGAATTGAACCCACACCTGTGGCTTCCAGCCAAACAAAAGACAGGCATATGAGTTGAACGTTTACTTGAGGTAGATATACTCCTTGGAGAGAACAATCATGGGAGAAAGAAAGGCTGCTTATGCACAGGGAGACAGCTCAGGGGGCAGAAGTGCCTTAAAGGATGGACACAGGGAAGAGGTAACTATAAGGAGTAAGTGGGAGGGGAGCTGTTGCATTGTGGTAAATTGTGGTCAATGTCATGAGACAAAATATATGTGAACTGCTGTATGGAAAGTGAATTTACTCTGTAAATTTTCACCCAAATCACAGTAAATAAATAGATAAATATTATAATCTCATAAACAATTGTACACAAAGAAATAAGGCAGTCAATCTGCAGACAACAGCAGCAACAAAGCAAATAGAGGGAATAAAAGTTCTAATTACAAAACTTTCAAATAGAGAGGAAGACAGGATAATGTCTTTATAGAACCAACTGTTTCAAAATTAAGGAGACAAGAATTCACTTAAGGGTAACCACAAAGAAAATTAACAATCCCCCTAAGCAAACCCAGAAAGAAGAAAAACATACAGCTTGTAAGCACAAAACCAGTAATAAAGAAGAAAAGAGAAGAAACACTTAATAACAAAATGAGCTCAGCACAGAAAAATACTTGGACCAAGGAAATCACAAACAACACAACAGGAAACACAATAGAATGACAGCAATAAACTTGACTGCCAACCAGAAGACTGGCGGTTCAAACCTACCAGCCATTCTTCGGAAGGAAAGCTGGGGCAATCAATCTATTTCCATAGTGATACTGCCTTGGAAACCCAAGGAGGAGTCACTATGAGTGAAGTCTGACTTGACAGCACATAACAACAACAACATCAATAATTATACTCAATATGAATGGATTAATTGCACCAGTCAAGAGAAAGACAGTGGCAGATTAGATAAGAAAAGAAGACTCATCAATATGCTACCTACAAGTGACCCACCTTAGACACAAAGATAAAGACAAATTAAAAGTTAAGGGGTGGAAAAAAAAACTATACTAAGCTAATGATAACCAAAAAAGAGGAGGAGTGGCGATGTTAGTTTCTGATAAAATAGACTTCAAGGTGAAAAACAGCATAAGGGACAAAGAAGAACACTCAAAACAACAACAACAACAAAAAAAAACTCACTGCTGTGGAGTCAATGCTGACTCACAGCGATATCTTGGTTTTCTGAGGTGGTATCTCTTCAGAAGTAGATTGCCCAGTCCTCCTTCCCAGGTGTGGCTGGTGGGTTTGAATTGCCAGTCTTCTGGTTAGCAGACAAATGCCTTAGGTACTACTCCACCAGAGCCATATATGATGCTAAAAGGATCAATTGACCAAGAAGACATTACCATAAAAATATTTATGCACCCAGTGAAAGTGCTCCAAAATACATTAAGCAAATATTAACTGAATTGAAAGGAAAAATAGACAACTCTACAATAGTAGTAGTAGAATTTAACATACAACTTTCAGTTCCAGTAAGATGAAGGAATAGGCAGACAAGTGACACAGACCCTCTTCAACAAAGAAAAGAAAAACCAATTAACAGAGATACAGAAGATAATCCTGGAGCCCTGAGCTTTTAAAGGAACTATACAGAAGTGGATTAGGCACCAACTAGTGGAAAAACCTGAATGAAAACAGGGAGTACAGAGATGTTCAGAACTGCAGACTGTCAGCTACTCTGATGAGACCAACAGCCTGAATATTTCCAAGTGATGTTGGGACCTGAGAATTAACCTAAAGATCAGTCCCGGTCACCAAGGGCTGCAAGGATGACTGCTCTGGTGGTCTATGACTAGGAAGGGAAACAGCAAGGAGAGAGACAACCTGATATGTTGACTTTCTGCTGTCCAGAGGGTGCAGCCATTTTGATTGTTTACGTGTGGCAGCCATTTTGGATATTTAAAGTGACTGAGGGCACAGCTATTTTGAATGTTTACAAGTGGCAACCATTTTGGATTTTAAAGTTATAGCACTCTCATTAGGATTCCAGGGACCTAAGAATAGGCTCTCTTTGTCAGGGTCAGCAAGGACATATGAGAAGCTGACAACAGGAAAGGAGACAGGTGGTGAGTGTATACGCGCTATCAACTAGTGAATACAGGAACACAGCACAGTACCCTGTCTGTATAGATAACATACAAACAAAATAAAGAAAACCAAAATTGTGGGCAAGTCACTCCAACATATAATCACCAATTAAATATAAACACAAAAACATCACAATGCCTCGGAGACAACAGAGCATCACCGTCCACAAAAATAAGCGAGATAAAGCAGGAGAACCAAGGGACCAGGATATAGACCAAAAACACATCCATGAGGAAGACACAGCATTGGAACTCCCTGATAAGGAATTCAAAAGAATTATATTTAGGTATCTTCAAAGGATTGAGAGACAGACCAAGGAAAACAGACAAAATCCTAGAAGAATTTTGGAAGAAAATACAAGAACAAAATGACAAAATAAATGAAAAATTAGAAATAATTTTAAATCTACAGATAGAAA
>NW_006921626.1:4162890-4168298 GCF_000298275.1 Orycteropus afer afer | reverse complement strand
AATGCATTGACCCATGTCACTTTAGTTTTGTGTGTTTCACTGTACATAAATTATATTTCAGTAAAATGCATTAAAAATAAATAAAACACACCACTTTCAAGGAGGAATAGAACAACTAGAAAAAACTCAACACAGACACAAAAGAACTCAAGACAATCAACCAAATGGACTTCAAACACATATACAGAGCATTCCACCCAGCAAAAGCACAATTCACGTTCTTCTCCAGTGCACATGGATCCTTCTCCAGAATAGATCTTATGTTAGGACACCAAACAATCTTCAATAAATTCAAAAACATTGAAATACTATAAAGCGTCTTCTCAGACCACAATGTTATAAAATTAGAAATCAATAATGGAAAAATACCAAGCATAGAGAAATTGAATAATACATTGCTCAAAAACTACTGTGTGACAGAAGAAATAAACTGTGAAATAAAAATATTCCTTAAAATAAACAGAAGTGAAGATACATCTTACCAAAACCTATGTTAAATAAAAGTGGTGATAGAGGGCAGTACTCAGAGGTCAATTTATACCAATAACTCACACATCAAAAAAGAGGAAAGAAACAAAATCTACACTCTAACTCAACAACTCCAACAGTTAGAAAAAGAGCAATAAAAGAAACCTACAGTATCCAGAAGTAAAGATATAATAAAGTTCAGAGTAGAAATAAACAAAACAGAAAATAAAAACAATAGAGAAAATCAACAAAACAAGAAGTTGGCTCTTTGAAAAGATTAATGAAATTGACAAACCAATGGCAAATCTAACAAAAGAAAAGAAACAGAAGATGCCAATAGCATGAATAATAAATTAAAAGGGTGAGATTACAATAGAACCAACCGAAATAAAAAAGATATTGACAGAATATTATGAAGAGCTGTACTCAGTTGATTCGAGAACCAAGAAGAAATGGACAAGTTTCTAGAAATGACACTATCTCTAAACTATCCCAGTTGGAGATGGAATAGTTGAAGAAGTCTTACAATTCACTTGTAACAATTCAAACTAATTTTTAACTGGCCAGAAAATATGAAGAGATACATCTCCAAAGAAGATATTTTGTTGTTGTTGTTGTTGTTATGTGCTGTCGAGTCGGACCCGACTCATAGCGACCCCTCCTTGGGTTTCCAAGGCAGTATCACAACAGAAGTAAATTGCCCAATCTTCCTTCTGAGGAGTGGCTGGTGGCTTTGAACCATCAGCCTTCTGGTTAGGAGTCAAATGCCTTAGGCATTACACCACAAGAGCTCCCTATTAGCCATTAGAGAGATGCAAACCAAAACAATAATGAGATATCATCTCACCCCAGCAATAATAGCAAAGTTCAACAAGATTGAAAATAGCAAATGCTGGCAAGGTTGTGGAGAGACTGGAACTCTCATACAGTGCCGATGGGACTGCAAAATGGTACAACCTTTGTGGAAAATGGTATGGCATTTCTTTAAAAAAAACTGAAAATAGAAATACCATATGACCCAGCAATTCCATTGCTAGGAATATATCCTAAAGAGGTGAGAGACAGAACACAAACAGACCTATGCACACCCATGTTCATCACAGCACAATTCACTATAGCAAAGAGATGGGAACAACCTAAATGCCCCTCAACAGATGAATGGATAATCAAATTATCCATTCACACAATGGAATACTATGCCACATTAAAGAATAATGAAGAATATGCAAATCATCTCACAATGTGGATGAATCTGGTGGACATTATGCTGAGTGAAATAAATCAGTTGCAGGACAAATATTGTATGAGCCCATTACTGTAAAAAGTCAAAGAAGCGTTTGCTTAGGGAAGGGAGCTCACTTTATAGGTTACTGGGGATGCAAGGGAAGGAAAGGGAAAATTTTGGACTAGTTGGGGACACATATTGATTTGAGTAAGGGGACGGATGGTATGGAAAGAATCTGTGACCAGCATGATAACATTTGGGAAAGGAAGGACACCAAAATGTGCATATAAGATATAGACAACAGAGGCAAATACTACTATATGCACGATACTGGATTACCACTAACACTAAACACCAGGCTACGATAAATGCATAGACAACTGAGAAGATCAGATGGGGGTAAGCAAGCAGGAATATACCCTAGACCAATGATAGATTTAGCTGAAGATAATCTTGCATAGTTACTGGTGATATAAAATAACCATAATCATTACAGAAGCAACAGAAGATAGAGTTGGAGTAATCCCTCAGAGACAATCAAATACTTTTGGAAAGAGAACAAGGATTGCCAACTCAGGCACATTGAGCTGGGGACACTGACCTCAATTGGCACAGCATAGTACATAAAAATCTTGTTCCACAGCCTACTTGGGTGAGTAGTGACTGGGGTCTTAAAAGCTTTCGAGAGGCCATCTAAGATGCAGCTAATAGTCTCCTCTTGTCTGAAGTGTAGAAAAATGAAGAAAATCAAGGGCATTTGGAAACAATTAGTCCAAGGATATGATGGACCTTGAGACCAGAAGAACTAGATGGTGCCTGGCTGCCAATGCCCAACCATGTCAGGAAGGAATCAAAACTGGAGATCCTGCATAGAGTGGAAGGAAAAATGTGGAACAAAATTCAAAAACACAATAATGACGAGAATTATTGGTTGGATGCAGTCTGGTAGGAACCCTAAGACTATGGCTCTGGAATATCCTTAGGGCCTGGGATAGGACTCACTCCCAAGGATTGGCTCTCAGTCCAATAGGAGAAAGACTTACATGCAGAATACCCAACCCAGGGCAATTCATCCACCTACTCTATGGAGATACACCCCTTGGAGCAATCGGCCATGGGGTACCAGAGGAGCAGAATTCACATGGAGGGAAAGCTGAACAGAGAGGAGTATGTAGTTAAGAAGGGCACAGGGAAGCGGGGTCACAGGGAAGAGAGAGGAGGAGCGTAGGTTATGGTAAGGAATAGTAATCAGAGAGTGAAATCAAATGTATATAAACTGTTGAATGTAAAACAAGTTTTGCTCTGTAAATTTTCACCCAAAACACACTTAAAAAAAAAAAAAGGAATGTAAAACTATAATTACTTGGAAAACATTTTGACATTTTCTTAGATAGTTAAATATCCACTTATACTAACCAGCCATTCCTCTCCTAGCTATTTATGCAAAAGAAATTTAAAAAATATGTACACACAAAAGACTTATACACTAATGTCCATAGCAGCTTATGTGTAATAGTGAAAAATTAGAGACAACCAAAATGTCCATCAACAGGTGAATGGGCATATTGTGGTATATCCATTCAATGAGATAATACTTAGCAGTATCAGGGAACAGACTATTGTCACACACAATAACAACAGTTAGCTGAATGTGTCTCTATAGGCCAGGGCAAGTTCACATACTTGCAGAGATGGGTTCCTGGGTCTCATTTAGAGATGAACTTGGTAGAATGTCACCTTCAGAACAGCTCCCAGGGTAAAGGGGCCAAAGAGGCTGAATCAAAAGGAAAGGACCGTTAGTCAAAGCTGCTTAAGGTAGGTTCTGGAATGGAGGGTTGACACTTTAGAGGAACTGAAGCTATAATGAAACAAACAGTAGAACCGTCAAATCTAAAAGTCAAGGAATGAAGACAAAGAAACTGGAACCTGGTAGGTTCTATGATGAAGGAAGGTGTCACCTCTTTAAGGGGCCACTAAAGTGGTAGCATAGTGCCTAAGTCACTTGACTGCTAACCAGAAGGCTGGCGGTTCAAACCCACCAGACACTCCTCGGAAGGAAGGTTGGGCAATCCTACCTCCGTAGTGATACTGCCTTGGAGACCTAAGGATGGGTCGCTATGAGTCGGGGCCGACTCAACGGCAAATAACAACAACAACAACAAAGTGCCCCAAAGGCAAACTCCATGGAATGTTCCATGGTTCTGTAGTATGAAATGATATACATGAGGACTGTTTCTGTTGCTGCTGCTTTGTGTTGTTTGGCTTGAAAAAGATAAAGAAATTTGTCCCTTTGGGACATGGAAGAAGAAATCAAAGATGAGCTTGCTGATTTTTTGTGTGTGTCTGCCTTACCTGGCACTATTTACTTATTTATTTATTTTCATTTTGAGAGATTAGTTCCAAAAGGTAAAGGCCTGTTTTACCCAAACGGCTTTGTGCAGCTTAAACAATAGGTAGCAGAACTAGTTCTGAGACACAGGTGACAAATTTCAACTCAGACTTAATAAAAAAGAAACTCTCCCCATCCCCACCATAGCTCTACACACAGACTACAGTATGGCCCTGGCTGAGGGAACACATGGTTTTTAGCAACCTGGTTCTCTGACCAGAACACTTTTTTTTCCCCTCTTCATCTAGTTAATACCTACACAAACTCCATATTCAACTCAGTCATTACATCCCAGACCTTCCTGACCAGGCTAACTACACACTGGTGTGCTGTGCCACGTGTCTTGCCTTCACAGAATCTGCCTTACTTACAATTTATGTTTATCGAGGATGATCTGGGAAGCTCTGGTAGCATAGTGGCTAAGACACTTGCCTGCTAACCAGACGGCTGGCGGTTCAAACCCACCAGCCACTCCTCGGAAGGAAGGTTGGGCAATCCTGCTTCCGTAGTGATACTGCCTCGGAAACCCAAGGAGGGGTCGCTATGAGTCGGGGCCGACTCGACGGAACATAACAACAACAACAGGATGATCTGATTAATGTCTGTCTTCCCTATAGTCCTCAATCAAGTTCCATTGCATTCCTTCCTAGTGCCTAGCAGAGTGCATAGAATACAAAAAAAAAAAAAACCTACAAATATTAAAAATTTACAATGAGCAAGTGAAGATGAGGGAGAACCACTATGCTTGACTTACAGTGCAGGAAAGCAGCTCCCTCACTGCACTAGCAGTGATGGTGGCAGATCACCATCCCCAAGTGGCTGGCAGGCAATAGATGACAAGGCTCGCCAAGTGAGAGGAGCCAATTAAACATCATTAGCATTCTAAACTTCATATGAAATTTACCAAGTCACAAAAAGTGCAACCATATAGCAACTCACTCTTCCCCCCAACATACACTCGTTAATGACTCTATCCACAACCCAAGATCACACTTAGCAAAGCCTCTTTTTTCCCACAGCATGAAATGGAAATTCAGGCTTTTCACTGAGTGGATTCTGCCACCTTTTCATCATCCTCATTTCTCCCTTTCTTTTCACCCAGTTTGGACATGCCTTTTCTGTTCTTACATAAACCTTCATTTCTGGGGCATCTCATTTCTGACAAACCAAGGAAGGGAATTTCTCAGGATCTTTGCACTGTGCAGGGAAGAGGCTCCAGATATTAACCCCAGAATCTTTATAAGGTAGCCAGATACAGGAGTTCTTGCCATTTTGCTCCACATCTTGCTTATGCCACTGGAGCCAAGCACATCACACACTTGTGTA
>NW_006921626.1:4149617-4162330 GCF_000298275.1 Orycteropus afer afer | reverse complement strand
AGCTTCAATTATTTTTTGCTTTGATTAATCTCTAAGTTAATTGCTAAGGGTAGGAAATTACGATTGTGATGATGATAATGAAGATGAAGAAAAGTATAAGAGCAAGAGATAAAAGATAATGATTAACAAAAAAAAAAAAGTTACTGTTAAGTTGATTCTGACTCATAGATACTCTGTAGTACAGAGTACAACTGCCCTACAGGGTTTCCAAGGCTGTAAATCTTTATGAAAGCAGAAAAACAAAACAAAACAAAACAAAACAAAAACTCGCTGCTGTCTAGTCCATTTCAACTCATAGGGACTCCTCCTTGGGTTTCTGAGGCAGTATCTCTACAGAAGTAGATTGCCCAATCTTCCTTCTGAGGAGTAGCTGGTGGGTTTGAACCACCAGCCTTCTGGTTAGCAGTCAAATGCCTTAGGCATTAAGCCACCAGAGCTCTTTCTCCCATGTTAATGGCTTCAAATCACAGATCTTTCTTTTGGTTAGCAGCTGAGAGCTTACTTATTCTTCTAGGGCTAGGGGTCTTTAGGATAATGGTAACAGGCATCATTCTATAAACTGTACCTCAGCACAGTCTATCCCTAAGCTGCTTTCCAGGTTCTATAGGTGAAACCTTAGTCAAATACTGAGTAAGTGACATCATTATAAGTCTGGAATGAAAAACTTGAAACTGTCCCACTTGAAAAAAACAAAATAGGTACAGAGATTGCTTTACTGAAAAGTTGTAAAGTTGTGACTTCTACTAAGTAAAGAGATTGCCTATAAAGAGATCATTTCCTTTTTAATATGTTTTTTTTGTTTGTTTGTTTTTAGTGTGTGGTGGCTTTTTTTCTTGGCTGGATGCACATCTTTCTGACTCCAGGGATGTCCATACTAACCTGTAGCCTAGAGAAAAAACATGTCTTTCTCTGCCTAAGGATGACCTCTATATCATTCCCTCCTAGAAGTGGAAGCTAAATTTTATAGAACCACCTGGAAGATGCAATTTATTTGGGCAACTTTAAGTGCTTCTACTAATAAAAATAGGTTAAAACTGAAGCCAAAAGAGTTGATAACTGTTTTTTTGTTTTGTTTTGTTACCCTGCTGTAATTTCAATTTCAACCTAGAATTACTGAACCTGGTCTCTGGTTCTTTTAGTCCTTCCACTAAAAACAAAAGCTTCAAACTTGCTAAAAAAGGCTAATTAGCTTAACTAATGTTTTCTTCCCTAATTTAAAATCCCGTGGACAAATGACAGGCATTGAATGAAAGATGAGGAAAGCCCACAGAGGCAATGGAATTCATGCCATAACTCATGTCAGCCCTAGGCTCTAAACTCACTCCCTTGGAAAGGTAGAATCAAGGAATCAACTTTTCAGAATGCAGAAAAGTGGTGATTTACCCTTTAAATTTATTTTGCTTTCACTGACTTGTAAATGGAAGCCCAAAATAAATTTCTTTAAAAAAAAAAAATTGCAACCACCAAAATATTGAACTCTGCAGACTCAGGTTACACCAATTTTAGGTACTATGCTTGATGTGCCAATATGAAAGGAGAAAAAGGCAGTAAGTGGAAAAACAAAAACATATTCAATAAAAGAAAACAATCTCTTTACAAGTAATCTCTTTACTTACTAGAAGCCACATCTTTATGATTTTTTCAGCAGAGACAGAAGTGTATTTTTTTTTTAATTCTTTCATTCCTTTAGGGCATGAAAGCCACATTGCAAAGCAGTGGTCTGTCAATCAGTCATAAAAAGCTTAACAGATGACATGAATGACAAAAATATGATCTATAACCACATTTTCAAACCATAGATTAATTTTTAATTCTTCAAACTCCACATCACAAAAAGGGCTTTCTGAAAACCAAGGGAAGAGTTAACAGAAAGGGGAGGGAATACTTTGTGTTGGTTTCCAGCCCCCAATCTCATCCAAGCTGAGTATTGCATACAAATCTCTATTTGTGGACACCCTCATCTACCAGTTAATCAAAGCCCTGGAAATTCAAGGAAGCCTGTGTTTATGGAAATCTGGCATTTCTGTAAAGTTTTGAATGAGGGCTAAATAGAGCAGTTCATCTCATTTTGAAAGCTAATGATCCCTGCCAAGTGGTTTTCCAATGCCAGGTCTTCTGGCTCAGTCAGCATTTAGGAATTCATTTATGAGCTGGGTTAGTTGGAGACTCTGGAATTCAAATTTATGTCTGAAACTCACTAGTTTGCTCCTGATAGGTCTCTGAAAGGAGATTGTAATCAACTTACCAAACCCAGACTTCAGGAAATTTTCATATCCCAAAAAGCAGTTTTGGTTTGGAGCTTTGTGCACTTTCTGAATCGAACCCCACCCCTTCACTCCACACTAAGCCTGAGCCCTGTGTGGAGGTTGTATAATTCTCCAAGGCACTTTCCCATCGCTCATCCCTCCCTTCAAAACAGGCTCACTGGGTGCGCTGGAATTTAGCTCCCTTAATAGACTTGCCAGCAGTTTATAAAATGGCAGAATATATGTGTGGTTTGTCACATCAGACAGTTCCTGTTCTATTCGTCCATTTCTTGATGGAAGTAGCGAAAGCTCTGATAATTATTCATCTAACTTGTTTTTGAAATTTATCTGCCTGGTAATGTTCTGGGAAATTAGAATATGGGTCTGTAGTGTGTGTGTGTGTGTGTGTGCGCGCAACGTGTGTGTGTGTGTCCCTAAGTCTTGAAAACCTGTTCTTTGCTTTTTTTTTTTTTTTTTTTTTTGCTAAGCAAAGAGCAAGCATTAAGCAGACTTACAAATGTAACCATAAATTTACCATTTAAAAAAAAAAATCTCCTTTGAAGAATTCATCAAATAAATTAGCAAAGCTGGAAATGTTCCTGTAGTTTGTGTTGGCTTTGGGTTTTAGGGAGTTACTTAATATACAAAAGTCAGTGAATTCAAACAGTAACAAAGTAATTTCAATGATTAATCAAGTGTTAAAACTAGTTTAACCTCTCTTGTTTTACAAACTCTATATCACCCTGACTAAACTAATAGAGGAATAAGACACCCATCTGGAAATCTCATCTGAAATATTAGATTGGAAATCTAAAATTCAGCCAAATAGTGTGGCTTGTAGGGATATCCTGTTGGATAATAAATTGCATTAATCTTACTTAAATTTTCCATCTAAATCATGTCCAGAGGCCATATTACTCTGAGGAAACTATGCCTTACTTTAAATGCATTGCGCTACTGAAAACAATATTAAAAGAAGGGGTGGGGGTAGAACTTCTCTTCTTTTTTTCCTTCAGACTAGTTTTTCCAACAGTAAAAAGTACATATGAAATGTTGACTCCCCAGGAAGAACAAATGCAGGCCACATGCAACACTTGCAGTTTCTGGTTGCAGATAGGAAACAATGTCAGTAGCACTTTCAGGAAGTTTTCTCATTTATTTATTCCTTTCCCGTCTAAGAACTCTGAGTCATGGTGACTGATGGTAAGCTTTGTGTGTGTTGTGGAGGAGGGGAGGAGAAGGAAGGTTAGGGAGCATCCTTCCTTCTCTTAACTTCTTTCTGACTTTCTTTTTTGACACTGCAGAACTCCAGCTAGTGTCTTTCCTGTAGCTTCCACTGTGGCCTTTTTATTCCACTCATTTTTTTTTTAATAGAAAACATTAACATCTGCTCAAATGTTTCAACTATTTAAAAAAGATGGCCAAGAGGAGGGAGGATATCACTGGGGCTTCCCTGGAGCTGCAAGAAGAGATCCTGCTGGCACTGAAGGCCCTCCCAACTCTGGACCGCTGTCTGCCACCTACTGTACACTGTCAATATTAAGTGCACTAAAAGGTGTTAGAATAATGTTGACTGAAAGATAAACCCACAAACTCTGCGAAATGCTGACTCGTCTCTGCTGGTTAGGAACATCTGTGCTGTTAAGCATTCATGGTGAGATTCTTGAGGCAGAGATCCATTTCCCCAAGCTCCTGCAATCAGCAGCAAAGGGAAAATGGACAGCAAGCTGGCTCATGAATGATGTAGCTAGCCCACTAGGAGCACAGTGCTCCTGAGTCTTTCACACCTATCACTGGATTGGTCCTCAAAGCACTAGGTAGGACAGGCATCCCTATTGTCACTCACAGAAGAAGCAGCACCTGCCTGCAGTCACATGACTACAAGTAAGAGAAGTGAAGCCTCCAATCTTCACAAATCAAGCTAGTGAGAAGAGTGAAATAGATTCACTTTCAGTTAGCTGCCTGCCAAATTCCAAGTGAATTGGAGGCAGTACCATTAGCTCAGCCTTCCAAGCCAGAAACACAGTTATCTCCGATTCCTTCCTCCTTCTATTCCTCCACATCTTAGCAATCCTAACAATCTCCACATCCTTGGATTTTTTTTTAATGCTTTCAATATCCATCACTCCTCTCCATTCTGGCTGCCACTGGTTTAGTCAAGTCTTCATAGCCTCTCACTTTAAATATCTCTTATCAAAGTCACTTGGTGGCTCAAATGATCAACACACCTGGCCTGTAACACAACATTTGGCAATTCAAGTCTACCAAGAGATGCCTTGGAGACTTAGTTATCTACTTCTGGAAAATCAGCCATTGAAAACACTACAGAACACAGGTGTAGTCTGACACACGTGAGATCATCATGAGTCAGAATCAACTCGGTTAGCAGACACACCCCTCAGTCCCCACCCTTTCTCACACTACTACCAGAGCCATCATTGTAAAATCTGATAATGCTAGTCCCCTTCTTCAAACCCTTCACTGGCTCTCCATTACCCCCAGGACGAGTTCCCATGATAAAAACATGCAGGGCCTCTTTCTGTGATCTTAGTTTATCTCCCACCACCCACTCCAACTCATACTTGATGATCCAGAAGTTCTTTTTATTTATTACCTCCAGGTCTCAGGGTTTCTCTTCAAATTGTCGCTTCTACCTACAAGAACCTTTCCCACTCCTGCTCCATTCCCCCTACACACGTGCATGCGTGCACACACACACACACACACACACACACACTCCTTTATTTGAATGAGTCTTATGCCCCACTTATTATTCACCTGTACCCCTTCTCACAACTCCCCCACTGCCCTGCTCAAGGCTACTCCTCTGTGCTTCCCTAGAAGACTTTTGCCCCAGCGTTTGTCACATCATATTGAAATTACCCATTTACAACTTGTCTCTGACTAGACTGGAACCCTTGATGACAGGACCATTTCTCACTCACCTTAGTCCACCAATAACTAACCCCAGTGCCTTGCCAATAGTGAATGTTCAATAAATGTCTGTTGAACTAAGCCCAGGTTGTATTTCTGTTTTAATGACTTCCGTGGAATTCTTTAGTGATTAAGACAGATTATAATTTTTTCCCCCACTGAGGAAATTTTACTTAGACTGTTTATCTTCCCTTGCCTCATGGCTCTATTCTCCTTGCCTCCTGCCTCTTTGCCTGCCCCAAAAAAACACCAAAACAAACTCATTGCCTTTGAGTCGAATCTGACTCATAGCGACCCCTCCTTGGGTTTCTGAGGCAGTATCACTAAGGAAGTAGATTGCCTAATCTTCCTTCTAGGGAGTGGCTGGTGGGTTTGAACCCCCAGCTTTCTGGTTAGTAGTCAAATGCTTGAAGCAGTATGCCACCAGATCTTCCCTTGCCACCCCAGGCAAGCTGAAAACACTCTGTTGACTCCTATCTGTTAAGTCATAAAGTATAGTCCTTCTATTCACTGGTCCATCACTTATCTCTCTCAAGGCTTTACATGCTAGTCTGCCTAGCTAGCTCCACTCCACCCCCACATTGCCCAATCATTCCATCCATGCTTTAGTTGCCAAGCCCTTGAATTCAGCTCTATTTTGTCAGGTACTTGTTTCTGGGTTCGTGTCATTAGAGGGGTCGAGCATCTTCAGTAGCTTGTTCAGCTGTTTTGTGTATGTGTGTATGTGTGTGCTTTGGGTACAAATTTACAGCAAATTTGTTTTACATTAAACAGTTCATGCACATTTGATTTCAGTCCCCAATTACCATCCTCAACCATAAAAAAGCTCTCCTCCCCTCCCTTCCCTGTGACTACCCCTTCCCTGTGGCCTTTTTATCTATGCATTCCTGTCTGTTCAGCTTTCCCTCTATGTGAATACTGTCCCTCTGGTGTCTCATGGCTAATTGCTCTAAGGGGTGCATCTCCACAGACCAGGTGGGTGCGTCACCCTGGGGTACGTGTTCTGCATGTAGGTCTTTCTATTGTTGGGCTGAGAGCCAATCCGTGGAAGTGAGTCCATTTAGATTGTACTCTCTGTGAGTATAGGGACTACAGCTCAGCCCAGTCTCTCCAACAAGTTCACTCTTCTTTTATGCATAAACTGAGTTTTCTGGAGAAGACTCTAGAAAACACTCTGCAGTTTTTAGTCACTGCAAACTGCTGGGCCTTGTGTAGCAAAGCTGTGTTAGATGGAAACTGTTTAAAGTAGAAATATTATAGACCACCAACATAGAAGAAGCCACTCTGCTCAGCTATCACACAGCCCTGCCAGCAATGGATTACTCAGAGCCTACTGTCCATTACTTTGTTTCAACAAGCTACTCTCATAACATTCTTTGAGGTTAGATGCCCCCACTGAAATGAATAATGACATAGTTTATGGTGAAGGGTGAACTGACGAAGAGCAGTGTCATTATTGCTGTGAAGTACCCACAAAAGATGTTTATTATCACACATGGACACAGCCACAAGCACACAACTCATTGCTAATAAACTCATTTATTTCCACATAAAGTTGCACAATGTTGTGCAATCCAGCAGAGGGCTGAGAAATGTTAGCAATTCAGACCAAGAGAATTTGTCAACAAAACCGATCCGTTTCACCAGCTTCAGCAAACCATTGCTGCAAGAATCTGCTGCTCCCCCCATAGGAGTAAATGGTTACACACAACATTAAAGAGAAAGGACTGATGCTCAGACCCCACAAATAAGACAAGATTAACAAGTTGAGATAATATTCAACAGAAGCTTCGAGGGTACACAGTGGAGGAGCAGAATGTCATTTCTTTGCCTGAGGTGTCAATAAAACATTGTTTTATCTGTTATTTTTAAAAATCAAAGAAAAGTAAAAGAAAAAGAAAAACAGATTTCCACTTATTGCAAAACTGTTATTTGAAAAAATCTTGATTCCTTTAATGTCTTACACACACTGTGGGCTCACGATGCACCAGACACTGTGTCAGGCACTGTTGTTGCCAGGTGCTATTAAGTAGATTCTGTCTCAGCCTCATCGTGACCTCATGTAACAGAGTAGAACTGCCCCATAAGGTTTTCTTGACCGTAATCTTTACAGAAGCAGATCTCCAGGTCTTTATCCTGTAGAGCTGCTATGTGGATTCAAACTGTCAACCTTTTGATTAGTAGCCAAGCACTTAACTGTTGCACTGCTAGTACTTCTCTGTATTAGGCACTGTTGTGTGCCCTCTTCCGACTCACTGCAGTAAAAGAGAAAAAAAAAAAAAAGATTTTTTACTTACTGCACAACCATCTTTTAAAGAAATCTTGATTTCTTTAATTTCTTATACATACTGTAGACTTACTATGCCCCAGGACAGAGTGCCCCCATAGGGTTTCCAAGGCTGTAAATCTTTACAGAAGCAGGTTGCCACATCTTTCTCCTGCAGAGTGGCTGCTGGGTTTGAACTGCCAACATTTTGCTTGGCAGATAAGTGCTTTAACCATTGTGCCACCAGACCTCTGTTAGGTACTAGGAACATAAAATTAGACAACGCGAAGCTCACAGACTAATGGGAGATCATGAAATACAAAATGGCCGCTATGCTAGAGATACATCATTGGGATTTACAGGCTTATAGAAGAGAAATTTCTATTTTACATCTAGCAGAGTTTTTGCTCTAGTGCCAGCCTGTCCTACTAATTTGTTATTTCTACAATAGTCCTTATAGATCTTGAAAGTAAATACCTGAGCCATTTGGAAGGGGGAAAGAATATGAAAAGCAAATAATAGTTGCCATGACTCAAAAAGAAACAAGGTCATTCAGAGGAAAGGGACCATGAAATAAAGCCAGAGAAATTCAGGAAATGAGAGCACCCGAGGGGCTGTCATTTCACTTGTGGTAATGAGAATTCAAGAATCAATAAAGAGAGAGCTGTGTCAGATTTGACTGGAACAAGGTCTGTGACAAAAAGTAGAAGCAGCTTTCCAACTTGATTCTCTTGCTCACATTTAACTACTTTTTTTTTTTCTTTTCAATTTATTTGTGCCCTTAGTGGTCTTGGGGATATATGTGGAAAATTTTGCATTCTCTACAGCTTTCCAGGGCTCACAACTTAGTTGGGGAGATGAGGCCAGATGGTGTAAGAATCAGTGTGACAGGAGGTCCCTAGAAGTTGAGACCCAGGAAAGATCACTGTAGAGTAAAGTCATTTGTGAGAGGAAGGGACTAGGCATTCTACATGAGGGGACAGCATGAACATCAAGATTTGGAGGCCAAAATTACCAAAGTTTTAGAATATTTTAAAAGTTGAGATTAAGTCCATTGTTTTTTGTCCTCAGTGTTAATTATAACCAGCCTGCAGGACTAAATCAAACTGCTGAGGAGATAATCAACTCTGGACATTTGTGCTTTCAAAAACCAGGTTATGATCAAGTCCAGCGTGCTCCATTATCAGTCTAAGTAAGAAACATTTCTTACAAGAAAACTAAATATTTTACTATAATTGAGAAAGACGCTATCCAAGATCAAAGAACAGACACTTCATGTTACAAACACGATTTTTCAAATTTTTCTACTGCTTTCAGATATTGAAAAGACTGTGTTTCATAAGCCAGGTGCTTTTTGGATAGTCCCAGCCACTGTCTATGACTTTTCTCTTCCTGGATTTTCCAGCACACTCTTTAATGTCTTGCGTGGTACTGGGTCATATTCAGAATGGTGCAGTATCAGAGCAGAGTGGAGAGAATCTAGGAAGCTAGTCTCTCAGAGGCCGTGTTATATGGAAAAGTCACCATATCTCTGAATTCAGCTCCTCATTTGCAAAATCTAAAGGTGGAGCTAGTGATAGCTCAATCTCTTGCAGATCAAAAACTCTAGCATCAGTAGTACCAGAGGAGATGGAACTAAATCTTCCTGGGCTCAGATTATATTGCAAAAGTTACATTTTAATAAATCCTGCTATCAACATGTTTACTTGTCATGTGTCTCGTGCTCATAAAATTAGAGTGCAGACTTGTCCTCCACAAATTTGGTCTTTTAAGCTCCCCAGATGTTTAGACTGCAAATAAACAGTAGTAGGTAGCTTGAAAATGACAGTAGAAAATCATCACTCTAAGAGAAGTTGCTGAGCTTCCTAAACCACAGGCTGGGGAGAGCCTCTTCAAGCGCCTTGGGCAAGGCAGCCCCAGCCCAGACAGTGCAATGCTGTTGCTGAGCTCTGGGCATATCAGTGGGTGATCAGGGCTGGACACAGTCTAAAGGAGGCAGATAAGCTCAAGATATATGATCTGCTCGCCTGTCAAGAGCAATTCTCTCTATTAAAAAGTTTTGGTCACTGTAAATGAGCTATAGGAGTAGAAAAGGCAAAAGATGAACAATTTGATTTTTGAAAGGAATTGGTGAATAGAGTATAGTTTATACGTTTGCCATTTGAAAGAAATAATAATCAGGGATAATTTTCACATGACTGACTCCAGTGTGTCCATAAGAGGGAATTTTCATCTTTTCAGGGATCGCAACAATATAACTTTAAAAAATGTTTTAATGTTCTAAAAGGTTTTTTTTCTTTAATTCACATTAGCTCCTTTATATCATGTTTTTTTTTTAATTGTGGTAAATATACATGGGATGAATTAAATTTCCTCTATTATATTCAGTGAAATAACTCAGTAACAGAAAGATAGATGTTATATGATCCCACTTACAGGAAATATCTAGAATAAGCAAGTGAATAGAGACCTATACACTGTATAGAGACCTGCAAGAGTAGGCTCAAACATAGAAACATTGTGAGAATGGTACAAGACTGGGTAGTGTTTTGTTCTGTTGAACATAGAGTCACTATGAGTTGGAATCAGTTCAATGGTACAAAATAACAACACCTAAGTTTATCAGGGGAGGGCAAGAAGATGGGTAAAGAGGGACTCATTGCTTAATGATTACTGAGCTTCTGTTAAAGGTGATGGAAAAATTTGAAAACGTATAATGGTGAGGGTAGAAAGACATAATAACATAATTAGTGCCATTGAGTTGTACATGCGAACAATGTTGAAATGGCAAATGTTTTTGTAAATACTGACTATCTCTGGTGGTGTAGTGCCTAAGACATTTGACTGCTAATCAGAAGTCTGGCAGTTCAAACCCACCAGGTGCTCCTTGAAAGGAAGACTGGACAATCTACTTCTGTGGAGATGCTGTCTCAGAAATCCAAGGAGGGGTTGCTATGAGTTGGATCTGACTCACTGGCAGTGAGTTTTATGTATTTACTACACAGAAAGGGCATTTATTTATAATCCTGTTGTCTTAGTTATCTAGTGCAGCTATAACAGAAATATGACAAATGAGTGACTTTAACAAATGGAAATTTATTTTCTCACAGTCTAGGAGTCTAGAAGCTCGAATTCAGGTTGCTTGCCCCAGAGGAAGGATTTCTCTCTGTGTCGGCTCTGGAGGAAGGTCCTTGTCTCTTGGATTGGAGCTTCTGCTCTTGGAGGGTCTTCGTGTGGCTTGGCATCTTTCTTCCCCCATTTCTGCTGCCTGGCTTGTTTGTTTCATCTCTTTTTTATCTCAGAAGAGATTGGCTCAACATATACCCTATCCTAATCCTGCTTCATTAACAACAATGACAACTCATTCTCAAATAGAATTATAACCACAGACATAGAGGTTAGGATTTGCAACACATACTTTTTCATGATGCATTTCAATCTTTAATATTTCACCCTTTGGCCTGACAAAATTCATGCCCTTGCCACATGTAAAACACATTCACCCCATCACATCATCCCAAAAGTCTTAAATCAACTCCAAGTCCAAAATCTTATATTCTGAATCATCTAAATGAAATATGGGTTAGACTTTAGGCATATTTCATACCAGAACAAAAATTCTTTTCACCTGTGGACCTGTGCAATCTAGACTACAATTTATCTTGTCCAAAGTACAATGGTGGGATAGGCACAAGGTAGACTTTCCATTACAAATGGGAGAAATTGAAGGGAAAATAGCCACCAAGCAAATTCAAAACCCAGCAGAACAAACTGCATTAGCTCTCGAGTTTTGAAAATAAGCCTCTGTTCTTTGGGACCATCTGGGCAATGGGCTGGTCCTCAAGACTCTAGGTGTTGGCCATGTTCTCTGGATTATAGGGGAAGGCTCCTCAGCACTGGGTTTCAGCTTTGTCTTTCAGGTCCATTGGGACAGGAACTTTGCTGCCCCCCCCTTTTGGTGGTCCCATTCTTCTAGTCCATCTGAATGGTGAACTCATCCTCTCAGCTCTGAAAGACTCTGTTCTTCTGCCCAGTGTACAAGGAAGCCTTACCTCCTTAGCTTTGAGTGGTGGTCCCACCTCCTGCTCCCTGGCATACCTTAATGACTGCCCCACACTCCAGAACTGAGTTGACAATGACCCAACTCTTTGAAACCTAGAAGACTGTGGGCCTACACTTTGAGATCTAGGAGAATGTCCCCTCTCTTTGAAACTGAGAAAAGGCCCTGTGCTCCTTCCCCCAGTACTGCTGATCGTGGAGCTGCTCCAAGGAGGATCCTTTTCTTTTCATAGAAAAGAAAATCCTCAAGGCATCCATGCCTATAGGACTCCAAGAGGCAGACAGCTTTCTTTCCTTCCATTCTTTGTTTGTCCCCTTCAGTCTAAGCTAATAGGTTTTCTATTGTGGTAGTTGGTTATATCTGTTCTTCTCAGGCTTAATCCCTTTAACAAAAGATTATGTAGCCATATCCTTGGGGAAAATTCTAGGACACATGTCCTTACATTGTACAACAAATTTTTCCAAATCTTTATGTTTTGTTTTCATTTCACACAGTTCATTTTTAAATCCATCTCCTCCCTCTCTCATTTTCCTATAAATTACAAGGAGAAATCATATGGCTCCTTTATGATCTTGTGTAGAAATCTCATCAGCCAGATATCTGAGTTAATCACTTACAAAGTCTGCCCTCCACCAAATATTTGGATATAATTCAGACAAGGTCTGCATCAAAAGCATAGCTCTTTCTCCATTGTCCAATCATATGTTCATCATTTTTTTTAAAAGCCTCACCAGAAGCACATTTACCATCTACACTTCTAGCAACATTAGGTTGCTGGCACCATATGTATTCTCTAAACAATAGAGACTTTCTCCTTGATAGCTCTCCTCATTTCCTCCTGAGCCCTCACCAGAATTGTCTTTGACACCAATACTTCTTCCAATCGTTTCTTCAAGGCAATCTAGATTTTCACTATTGTTGTTGTTATTAGGTACCCTCCAGTTGCCTCTGACTCATAGTTACCCCAAGTACAACAGAACAAAACACTGCCCGGTTGTGTGCCATCCTCACAATCCTTGCTATACCTGAGTTCATCATTGCAGCCACTGTGTCAATTCATCTTGTTGAGAGTCTTCCCCTTTTTCACTGACTCTCCACTCTACCAAACATGATATCCTTCTCCAGGGAATGGTCCCTTCTGACAACATGACCAAAGTAGGTGAGACAAAGTTTGGTCATTCTCACTTCCAAGGAGCATTCCAGCTGT
>NW_006921626.1:4116914-4139507 GCF_000298275.1 Orycteropus afer afer | reverse complement strand
AACCAGAAGGCTGGCGGTTCAAACCCACCAGCCACTCCTCGGAAGGAAGGTTGGGCAATCTACTTCCTTAGTGATACTGCCTTGGCAACCCAAGGAGAGGTCACTATGAGTCGAGTCCAACTCAACGGCACATAACAACAACAACAACAACAACATCCCTGCATCCTAGCTTGTTTGTTTAATATCTTTTATATCTCAGAAGAGATATAAAATACACTCAAGATACACCCTACACTAATCCCATCTCATTAGCATAACAAAGACAGCCATTCTCAAATGGAATTATAACCACAGGCATTAAAAAAAAAAAAAAAAAAAAAATCTAACCCAGTGCTGTGCAGTTGATTCAATTCCACTCAGAGCAACCCCTCCTTGGGTTTCCAAGGCGGTATCACTACAGAAGTAGATTGTCCCATCTTCTTTCCAAGGAGTGTCTGGTGGGTTTGAACCACCAGCCTTCTGATTAGCAGTCAAACCCCTTAAGCACTATGCCACCAGAACTCCCTCAAAGAGGTTGGGATTTAGAAAACATAGTTTTGGTGTACACAATTAAATCCATAATATCTGTTTTCCTTTGATCCTCACAAATCTATGAGGTAAGCAAGGAAAGAATTATTACCATTTTACAAATGAATAAATAAGGTCCCAAATCCTAGGAGACTTGGCTAAGATCATATAACAAGAAAAATAAATATGTGAGACTTGACCAAGTGTTGCTCTCTCTACAATGCCCTACCACAGGGCTCCTTGGCATCTTCTACACATTCAACATTGGTTTTCATTTTGTATTGACTTTTCAATTATCACTGCTGTCATTTATGTGAAAGTGATGTATGATAATTATTTCCAATTAATATATAAGCTCAATATAACAATGAACAAAAAGCCACCACACATTTTCTAGTTCATGTTTTAAGTAATTTTAGACTCATCTGAAAAAATTAACAATCTAGACCTCCTAATTTTTTAAATAGGGGTAATTATGAGTGAAATAGCACTAAACATTATTGAAATATTATCCATTCTGTAATGATTAAATAAAGATGGTAGTGACAAAAGACTAGAGAGACAGAAAAATAGAAAAATAAATAAATGTTTCAGAAACAGACCTTAATATAAATAAAAATGATTTTTATGATGACTGAAGTATCACAAATTAAAAGAGAATGAAAGTATTACTAGTATTCTACAATTGGTGCTAGGACAATTTGTTAGATATTAATAAAAAACAGTTTCAATTCTTTAATAATATCATACACTGAAATAAAGATCAAATTGAATAAAGTATTTGACATTAAAAAATGAAAACCAAAAGAAAATATAAGTAAATATCAGGTCTGATTTGAGAAAGGCTTGCAAAAGCTTAAATGCAATGAAAGAAAACACAAAAGAAAAAGGGAAAATACAAATAATGTGAATATAATAAATATTTTTATTTCCAAATATTAATGAATAGATAAATAGGCAAAGAACATGAGCAGATAATTCATAGTAAAGAAGTGCAAGTGACTAATAAACATAGGAAAAAAGTTCAACCTCCCAATCTAAGGCAAATTAAAATGATGGTATTTTGTCTGTCAAATGAGTAAAGTTTAAAAAAGTATAATTCTTGAAGGCAAAAAGTTTCTGTGAGGTTGCACTGTAAGATTGCACACTGTTACAGGGTGTGCTGGGACCATCTCACTGCAAAGCAATCTGACATTGTGTTTCCAAAGTCCTTCAATTGTTCATAACCTTGCCTTCAGGAACCTCCTAAGGTAATAGCCAAAGACATGACCAAAAATTTATAGACAGAGACATCTCCTACAACTTTGTTTTTAATAAAAGAAAAATGTGAAAAAAAAAACAAATTTCTAAAATTACAGTGTTTAAGAAACTGATGGTTTATACAGAAAATGAACTATTGGAAGTGTGAGAAAGAATTTTTATTACATGAGGAAACTTGATATAATATTCATTGAAAAGAATCAAGAAAGAAAATCTACATCAATATGAGTTCAGCAACTTGTTTCAATGACTATAAGCATAAAGAGAAAGAACAATATCAAAAATGTAGACACTCCTTCTGCCTGGTGGGAAAAAAGTCCTAATTTTTTTCTACCTCTTCAAACTTTTGAATTCTAATTATAGGTTTTAAGTGAATATTTGTCATCGTTTTTGGAAGTAAAGACAAAAATATACAAATACATATATGCATACATATATATGGTAGTCTTGTCGACCTTTCATTCATGAGGATGGATCACACTAACCCATTAACTCCTCATTGCCTATTTGGCTGTGACATTGCAATATAGCAAGGCAAAGTATAGGTGCTGTAGGTGTGAAAAATGTACCTGTATTAATGGCATGACTAATTTCACCACCATAATAGTTTTATACAAACTAGCACAATAAGTGGACACTGGTCAATGATTTGTGGCAAATAAATATTTAAAGTCCATGTTATTTCCAAATATCCAATTAAATGATTGAAAACTAGAAACAAATTAAGTTTCTACTAATTAAGTTTTAATCACAAAGTAATTTATATTGATCATTGTTTTGGTTACTTAGTCCCATTCTGCAGAAATATACCACAAATGGGTGTCTTTAACAAACAAGAGTTCATTCTCTTACAGTTTGGGAGGCTAGAAGTTCAAATTCAAAGGGCCAGGCTCTAGAGGCTGAGTGAAAGCCCCTTGACCTTGGGCTTCAGCTCCACCTCTTGCCCTAGCCCACTGAAACTGGAGGCTTTCTTCACTCAGGCAGCTGCTGGCTGCTGAAGCGCACAAACCCAAGGTTGAAAAGTAAAAAGGCCAGTCCTGATATTACCAAATCATATGGCATGCCATTGATTCAAGTTTATTAAGAGTCCCAAGATTGGCAGACAACATGACAGGCTGCTGAACTCGGCTACATGCAGGGTTCAAGCATACCAAAAGCTGCAGACCATTCCTAAAGCTTTTCCTTATATATTGGAAGCAGACCCCATTCCTAAAGCAGCTACTCAGCTGCTAACAGTAGATCCACCAAGGAGCTAATTACCAGTTTCATCATGGGGAATAACTACCACCAGCTGGCCAGCCACTCAACAAGGCCCAGCCAAGGTGGCACATAACCTTAACTATCATAATCACTGGAGTCTGTGTAAATGGTATATAACTAACATAAACATCCTTTTTTTTTTCTTTTTTCCACTACTCTAGTTGATCAACTGGCGATTCAAACCCACCAGCCACTCCTCAGATGGAAGATTGGGCAATCTACTTCCATGGTGATACCACCTCGGAAACCCAAGGAGGGATCGCTTTGAGTTAGATCTGACTTCACAGCAGTGAGTTTGGTTTGGTTTTTTTGGAGGCAAAATATAGGAACTATTTTAATCTAATTTCTTAATATTTTCTTCTAAGTGAGTGAACAAAACCACTCTCCCTTTGAACATAAGTATCTAGAAAGTTAAACCTAGAAATATATATGGATCCAAGCCAATGCTTTATGTGGTGGGGGACATAACACTTCTTTCCATGTATATCTGTGATTGTATGAGGCTTTCTCTCTATGGGGATCAAGACAAGAACTACAGATATTTATCACCATCTCCAGGTCCTAAAGCTAGAGAGTAACATAAATGTTTTTATGCAAAAAAAAATCAACGACTGTTATATGAGGGCTATTCAGTTTCCAGATAATTTGATGGCTAATCCCATGGCAATATCTATCTAGTTTCAAGCCCTGCAGTGTGATGGCAGTGTCAGCTATAGTTTGATACAAGTAATTACAAACCAAGAATTATCAATCATTATCCAATAATATGATACAAGTATTTGGGATGTTGCCTCCGAAGTAGTAAGAAAATTATAAGTGATAATATGAGTTGAATTTATATTTCTGGCCAGCAAAATGAAATATAATGTCCAAGTGCTGTTAAAGTTTTGACATCACAATGAGACGATATACATAAAATAAGTAAGCCATGCCATGGTCCAGGTGGCCAATGAAGTTGGCGGGGATTAGCTCTGTTACTTTTTGGCTGATGTCCCCTGCAGCACATGGCACAGGCTGTGAGTACTTTGAACAGGGCAACTGATGAGATTGCCAGTCTTCCTTCCAAGGAGTGGCTGATGGGTTTGAACCACCAGACTTCTGGTTAGCAATCAAATGCCTTAGGCACAATGCCACCAGAGCTCCCATTAGTTATACTTAAAAGTACTGGAAACAGAATGATTAGTAATTTGAGTCCATGTAGCTCATGCTTCTCAGTAGACAAGTACATTCTGATTTTTAAAAATTGTGACATTTCAGTGTTGCAACTGCTTCCTTGTCTAGAAGTGCTATATGAGAGAGATTGTGTTTGGAAAAATCTTGAAAATAGCAGAAAAAAGCTGCCATTAATTAATTCTATGTATTATTCGCTGTGGTAACAATTTAGCTTATATTTTAACTAATTCTTAAAATAACACTGGATGAGTGATGTGATTAATTGATAAGTATCGATGTTGTTGTTGTTATGTGCCGTCAAGTCGGCCCCGACTCATAGCGACCCCTCCTTGGGTTTCCGAGGCAGTATCACTATGGAAGTAGAATTGCCCAATCTTTCCTTCCGAGGACTGGCTGGTGGGTTTGAACCACCAACCTTCTGGTTAGCAGTCAAGTGCTTTAGCCACTATGCTACCAGAGCTCCTAATTGATAGGCATTGAAAATTGAAGCATGCTAGTATGTCGAAACAGTAACAAACAACTCAGAGTCAGGAACCACAGGTGTACTAACAGTAGCTAATCAACTGAAATGAAAGAAAACACTGAAAAAGTACTGCAACTCTCTTACCACAGAACACATTTCAGTAAGGTACTGTCCTTTTTACTGTACTGCCATGCCTCAGTTCACAGCTGACCACAAAGAAGTGTTTTATCTTGTCTCCCCATCACCCACCAAGTACTCAGTTTTGGTTCATTGCAATTAGATGCTTGTCACATATACTAAAAACAAAACAAAGCAAAAAGAATAGTCCATGATGCCTATATTTATCTTAAAAACTGGGTGATTTGTAAACAAATATTGTACTGAGGAGGTTATAAAAAAAAAACCTTAAAATTACTGGGAACCTTATATTCCAAAATCAAGGCTTAGAAACCTGAAGACTAAAGTCAAATTATTTTTAAGGGGAAGCATATGTCTCAAACAGTTCCTAAAAGTGTCTCCTTAGTTTGGCTTCCCGCTGTCTCAATGGCTCCTGGAGAGGTTATTTATTAGAGCAACAAAACCCAAGTGCATCTCCTCTGGCTAGCATGTCTATCTGCTTTGAAAAAAGAAAGAGCAGAAGCTGGAGCCTTTGCCACCTTGGGCAATACTAATATTTCCAATCCAGCCTTGACTGTGGAATCTTTATTGCTATTGATGGCAAAAGAAACAGAAAGACTGCAGCTGGGTTTGAAGTCCCAAGTGGAGCTTAATGTGGCTGCAATGAAAAAATGCCATGTTTTAACTTGCAAAATGAGAAAATGTGATATAGTAATCATTAGGGGAAATGATAAACATTGACTGTGCCTAAGCATCCCTTTTGTGTGCAAAAAAATTGCAGCTCAGTCCAAGAACAGAGGGTAACAACTAATTACTTTCACTCCTTTAACCATAACAGCTTAATAGCTTCAATCACTGTTGATGGAGTTGCAGCCCTCATAAATGTCACATTCCAAAGTTTGGAGACCTAAAACTACATTGGGCCCCTGCAGTTAAAACAACAACAAATATCCACAACTCAATCACTCAAAGTTCAAGTGATCTTATAAACCAATCCAATCCTTCTCCCTTGAGTCAATGATATCACTTGTTAGACTTGTCTAATAAATCACTGGGTCAAATTTAATCTCTTCTTGCACAAGATTATTTAGCACCTCATACATTCTTGTCCCTCTCTAGAGCAATTCATTAATTAGGCAATGTCATATCTGCAAAATCAGGGTTATACTCACCATCCTCATTTTTCATATAAAGAAGCAAAAGAGCAAAGACTTCTTTGCAGTAATGCATTATACAGAAAACAATTCACATCCTGTGTATTATGTGCTGTGCTTGGCTCTGTTATTTATGCTCAAGTCCTCTAAGTCCTAAGAAATTTTCTGCATTTTTTCCAATAGTTTTCATGTTGAAAGGGGAATCGCAGAAATCAATGAGACAGAGGCAGAGACAAGATGGTGTCCTGCTAACACACTCCACCCAATCCCTCTACAACAGAAACCCAGAAAAAACTAAATGAAACTGATAAAAATAGTCTTCCTGGAACTCTTGAGTGTAAAATGAGGAAATAAAGAATTAGATTGAGTGCTGATTGGAAATGGAGATGGAGCAAGGACAGTGACTGGGAAGAAAGAAGTTGGGGCCTGATATAGTGTGTCCATTTTAAGTCACAGAGGCATCATATGGGGACAAGGAGAAACCGAGTTCATGGAGTCCACACAGTGATAGAAACATAACAGCCAGATCTGGTGGAAATCCAGGTGAGAAGAACATGTGGTGGAACTGGGAGGAGAACATATAGGGAAATGGGTCAGGCTTCCAGAACACAGGCAGCCACAGAGCAAGGAGGGAGTCAGAGAAAGGGAATGAAACAACTCACCACTAGTAAACGCTAGTCACTAGTCATTTGACCTGAGGACCTATGTGAGGGGATAAAGTTATATTGGGGCAGTTCGAAAATCTAGACTCAGGGAACCTCTCACTTGATTGAATCTGGGCAGTGACTGTGTGCACCTAAAAGAGCATCAAACCCCACCAGTGGACCGCGACTGGGAGAACTACATTCTCCTTTCTAGCAAACACACTTTCCCAGCGACTAGAGATTAATACTTTTCCTTCCCTCAACAACCTGATGCCTAGGGACACCTTGCTTCCAGCCATTCAGATCTCTGGCCACCTCCACAGCATCCCAGCCAACCCCAGCAAAGTGCCTAAAGTAGACAGAGCCAGGGGCTCACCAATTGGATGCCTTTGTTACTAACACATATTCTTCAGAATACAAGAGGCGCACACCTGCAGCCTCCTCTCTCAGAGATGCCCACCTACACCAGGCACATCCCACTTCTATGGGCAGCTGCTCTGGTGAATCAGTGGATTGCACCACAGCTGCCTGCTCCCAAGGCTGCCAACTGATCATAACTACTAAAGTGTCCTCTCCTTTTCTTTTTTCCCTTTTTCTCCTTATTTTTCTCACTTTTTTCCTTTTCTTTTTTTCTGATTTTTCTTCCTTTATATATGTTCATTTCTCCCTCTTCTTCTTCTTTCATTTTTACCAATCTTCTCATCTACCCCCCCTTTTTTTCCACCCCTTTCCTGTCCCTTCCAACAGAAAGTCATCAACTCTCTACTACTCAACCATATCTACTGGACCAACCACCTCACCCAATGTGCAAGCACCATCAACAGCTCCTGCACCATTGGATTAATGATGGACAGTGGACAATACCTGCCCATCCCATCCATGACTCCTCTACAATAAACAGAGACCAATGCCCATGTTCACACCAGCTACTCAACCAACTAGAGACAGCAAAGGAGCACCCAGTGCTGTCTAGCTAACAACCAAAGAAGTAAAACTGCCCCACACTTCTGGACATATCAAAACAAAGAATAAATAAATAAAAGGGTGAAACAAACCAACACATAATCAATAAAGACAAATAATAATTTCAAATTGTCTTGGAGACAACAGGCAACTTCAACTCAAACAAAGAAACAGGACAAGATAGTAGAAGCAAGTAACCAAAATGAAGAATAAGGAAGATCCAGGAAATCTCCCTGAGAAAGAGCTGGTAATGGACTATATCTGATAAGGAATTCAAAAGATGTGTGTGTGTGTGTGTGTGTGTGTGTACAGAGAGAGAGAGAGAGCTCTGGTAGCTTAGTGCCTAAGGCATTTGACTGTTAACCAGAAGGCTGACAGTTAAAACTCATCAGTCACTGCTTGGAAGGAAGACTGGACAATCTATTTCCATAGAGATACCACCCCAGAAACCCAAGGAGGGGTTGCTATGAGCCAAATTGACTCAACGGCAGTGAGTTGTTTTTTGTTATATATGTATATGTGTGTGTGTGTGTGTGTATAATGTTCCAAGATCTCAAGGAAAACATAAACAAAATCAAGGAAAAGACAGATAATACCCTTGAAGAATTCAGGAAAACAATTTAAGAGCAAAATGACAAAATAAGTGGACAATTAGGTATCATACAAACACAGCTATTAAAAACCCAGAAGATTAACAATAAAATAGTGGAGACAGATAACACATTGGGAGAACAAAAGAGCAGAATTGGCTAAAGAATGCATCAGCTGGCTAGAAGACAAATCTCTTGCCACCAGCTTATATGAGGAGAAATAAGACAAAAGAATGAAGAAAAGTAAGAGTTATATAGGATGTATCAAAAGAAATAACAAACTTGTGATTGGAATTCCAAAACAAGAAAAAAGAAACAAAAAAAAACAAAGACTTGCTAGAGGAAAATTTCCTCAATATCATGAAAGACAAAAGGATATCCATTTAAGAAGATCAATGAACCCCATACAGGACAGACCCCAAGAGAAAGTCACCAAGACATAGCATAATCAAACTCTCCTAAAACAGAGAAAGAATCTTGAGAGAAGCTCTGGAAAAAATGAAAGTGTAACCAGTAAGACTAAACTTTGATTTCTCAGCAGAAACCATGCAGGCAAGAAGACAATGGGATGATATATACAAAACCTTGAAAGAAAAATAATTGCCAACCAAGAATTATACATCTAACAAAACTGTCTCTCAAATATGATGGTGAAATTAAGAAATTCCCAGACAAATAGAAATTAAGGACATTTGTAAAACCCAGACTAACCTTACAAGAAGTGCTAAAGGGAGTCCTTCCAACAGAAAACTAACAACAGAAGACAACTTGAGATTGAGGCATATGACAATACCACCCAAAAACCAACCCAGAGAAAGAATTATCAAATCTAAAATAAGCTTACAAAATGGAAAATATAGAACCAGAGGCATCAATCAGTAAATGACAACAACTACAATACAAATAGAGGGAATAAATGGTATAATTATAGAACTTCCAAACAGAGAGGAAGTTAAGACGATATCAATACAGAATAGACTGTTTCAAACATAGGAAGATAAGAATTTACTACAGAGTAACACAAGGAAAATTAATAAGCATTCTAACCAAAATAAGAAAGTACAAAAGCACAAGGATTTAGTAAACACAAAATCAGCAACAGTGAAGAAAGGGGAAGAAAACCCAGTAACAAAATGAACTGAGCAAGGAAAAATACTCAGAACAAAGAAAACATCAATACCATGACAAAAAAAACACAAAAGAATGACAGCAGTAAATTCATGCCTATCAGTAATTGCACAGAACGTGAAGTATTATGTGCACTGGTCAAGACAAAGCAGGTAGCAGAATGGATAAGAAAACATGACCAATCTATATGCTGCCTAATAGAGACTCCCCTTAGAAACAAAGATAAAAATAAATTTAAAAATCAATGGATGGAGTTCTGGCAAGATGACAGAATAGCGAGACAAGCTACCCAGACCCCCTGCACCTAAGCAATGAGAAACCAATTGAAGCCAATACAGAAGATGATCTTGGTACCCTGAGCTTTGAAGGCAAGGATAAAGAAATGGATTAAATACTAACTAGTAGAAGAACCTGAATGAAAACAGTGAGTAAGGAGACAAATGGAGTTGTGGACTACCAGCTGTCCTGAGGGCACAACCACTTTGATTATATGCCGTTAGCAACCTAAGAATTGGCTCTGCTCACTAAAGACTGTGTAAGCAAGGACTACACTCATGTCTGACAACCAGAAAAGAAAACAAAGGAGAAAAACAGACTTGTGGATTGCAGTGCTGTCCTGAGGATGCCGCCATTTTGAATGCTCACAAGCAGTAGGCCCAACCATTTTTAATATATCCAAGTGGCCTTCTTCCAAGGGCTCTGGTTGCTGAGGACAGCAGGGATGGCTGCAATGGAGGCTGATGATGGGAAAGTTGTGATATTCCCCTTGTTACTCTTATAACCCACATACTCTTGATGAACTAAGATGTGGTCATTCCCCACCTCCACCCACCATCTTGACTGGCAGGAATTCCATCCCAATTTGTTCCCTGACAGAACCTGGTTGCATTGGCCTGCCCCCTGCAGTGTTGTTTTCTATTGTTTGTTTTTAAATTATTCTTTTTATCTTCCTCCTTTCTTCCTTTTCTTTCACCACCTTCTTTCCCATCCCTGGTTCTTGTTTATTCTTTTTTTCTCTTCCCTTTTCCTGGTTCACTTTTTTTTTCTTTCTTTCTTTTGTCCCATCCCTTGTTTTCTTTATGCAGTTTTCCCATTTTTTCTTTACCATTCTTTTACTCTTGCTCTTTTCTCTCATTCTCCTTTTCCCAGATATTGTGGCTTTTTTTTTTCTTTCTCATTATAGTCATTTTATCCTTTTTTAATATATTTTGAAAGTTTTTCTTCTCATTTATTGAATTTCATTTTTTTCTCTTCCTTTTTTTTGGGGGGGGGCTGGGTTATTCCTGTTTGTTTATGCAGATTATTTTTTTGTTCTCTTGCCTTTTTTGTTTTATTTTCTTATTTTTTTATTTTTTTCTGACTGAGTGGACGACAACACCTGTTCTAACAAAACCTAACAATACCTGCAACTCCTGCAGCCACACCCACTGAGTGAGGGCCACCACTTACTATTGCACCAACTGACCAACAATGGACAGCTCAACTCACCTTCAACTGTTCCTTATGAACAGCTAACAGGGGTCTGTGCCCACACTCTCATTCTCTTTGACACACTGAACATAAATATAACACCACCACAATGCCTTGGAGACAACAGAACATCACAGTCCACACACACACACACACACACACACACACAAGCACAAGATAAAGTAGTAGAAAAAAGGAAGCAGGATAACAAACCCAGAAAACATGCTTGAGGAAGAAGCATCATTGGAAATCCCTGATAGGGAATTCAGAAGAATTATATTTAGGTATATTCCATGGATTGAGAAGCAGATCAAGGAAAAAACTGACAAGATCAAGGAAAACACCACTGACAAAATTAAGGAAAACACAGACAAAACTCTAGAACAATTCAGGAAAGCAATACAAGATCAAATTGATGAAATAAACAAATAATTATAAATGAAACAAAAACAACAAATAAAAATCCAGATGATTAATACTAAGATTTCAGAAATATATAACACATTGAAGGACCAAAGAAGAAGAATCAAATAAATGGAAGACAAAATTAAAGAGATTGAAGACAAATACCTCAATACTACTTTGTTAAAGGATCAATCAGACAAAAGATCAAAACAAAAATATAGAAAGCCTGAGATACACATGGGGTTCCATCAAAAGGAATAAACTACTTGTAATTTAAGATACACATGGGGTTCCATCAAAAGGAATAAGCTACTTGTAATTGGAATTCCAGAACAGGAAGAGACAAATAAAACCACAAAGAAAATTGTCCGAGATTTATTGGAAGAGAATTTCCCTAATATGATGAAAGATGAAAATATATCCATTCATGTAGTTCAATGAACCCCTAACAGGAGAGACCCCAAAAAGAAAATCTCCAAACTCACCAAAACAGAAGACAAAGAAAGAATCCTGAAAGCAGCATTGGGAAGAACAAAAAGTTACCTATAAAGGGCAACCAATAAGACTAAGCTCTGATTCCTCACCAGAAACCATGCAAGTGAGAAAGCAATGGGATGATATATAAAAAACCGTGAAAGAAAGAAAATCTCTAACCAAGAATTATATGTTGTTATTGTTGTTATGTGCCATTGAGTTGGCCCTAACTTGGGTTTCCAAGGTGGTATCACTACGGAAGTAGATTGCCCAACCTTCCTTCTGAAGAGTGGCTAGTGGGTTTGAACCACCAGCCTTCTGGTTAGCAGTCAAGTGCCTTAGGCACTACGCTACCAGAGCTCCTAAGAATTATATACCCAGCAAAATTGTCCCTCAAATATGAGGGTGAAAGTACAAGATTTCCAGGTAAGCAGAAATCAAGGGAATTTGTTAAAACAAGACCAGCCTTAACAAAAGATCTTCAAGTGATTCTTTCTTACAGGAAACCAACAACAGCAAACAACAACCAATGATAAGCACACATGATGACATGATCCAGAAACCAAGCCAGTAATAGAACTATCTAAAGGAAAATAAGCTTACAGGTCTATAAGCAGGGAGCCAGAGACTTCAGTTGGTAAATGAGGACAACTACAAACCAGAGGGAATAAATAGTGTAGTTACAGAACTTCTAAATGGTGAGGAAGTCAAGACAATCACAAGATAGAACAGACAGTTATAAACTTGGAAAAAAATAATACCAGGGTAACCTCAAAGAAAAATAATAAACATTTGCATCAAAAAAGGGGGGATCAAGCACAAATATATAATGAATACTATAGCAATGGCAATAAAGGAGATGATAATATGATTCATAAACAAAATGGGATCAGGACAGAAAATTATATGGAACAAAATAGGGAAAGAAAGATGGTGTCATATTGGTAGTCCCCATGTTCAGTCCCTCTACCAAATGAATTTCTGAGTAACTAAGTAAAGCAGATATAAATAATGATACTGAAGTTATGAGCAACTAAGGGGAAGATAAAGTATTAGATACAGTGGAAAGGACTAGGTTAAGAGACTAAAAAGAACAAATCAAACCTGCTCAGCCAGTGGAGATGGAGAGGAGTCATTAGAAACAGAAAAGAGGTCAAGGAAGAGGGAAGGAAGAGAAAAAACATATCACAAAATGCCACACCAAGAGTTTTTTGAGGTGATCTGGGACTTTGAGTGAGAATGAATATCTTACTGGGAAATGGATCAAGACACCCCTTGGTTTTGACTGCCATAGAGTCTGGAAACTCCAACAGTTAAAAAAAAAAAAAAAAAAGAAAGAAACCTACAGTATCCAGAAGTAAAGACATAATAAAGATCAAAGAAGAAATAAATGAAGCAGAAAAGAAAAATACAATAGAAGAAATTAACAGAACAAGAAGCTGGTTCTTCTAAAAACTTAACAAAATCAACAAATCATTGGCAAATTTAACAAAGGAAAAGAAAGAGAAGATGCAAGTAACACGAACAATAAATGAAAAGGGTGACATCACAACAGCTACCAAAATGATAAAATACTTAGGAATAAACCTTACAGGGACACAAAAGACCCATACAAAGACAATTGCAAAACACTACTACAAGAAACCATAAGGGATCTACATAAATGGAAGAATATGCCATGTTAATTGATAGGATGACTGAATATTGTGAAGATGTCAATACTACTGAAAACAATCTACATGTTCAACACAATCCCAATCCAGATTTCATCAACATTTTTTAATGACATAGAAAAACCAATCATTAATTTCATATGGAAAAGAAAGAGACTCAGATAAGAAAAACACTGATTAAGAACAAAAACAGAGTAGGAGGTCTCACACTAATGGATCTCAAAACTGACCATACAGCCAGGGTATCAAAACAGCATGGTACTGATATAATGACAAACAGACCAATGGAACAGAATCAAAAACTCAGAAATAGACCCATCCTTCTATGGATAGCTAATCTTTCACAAAGGGCCAAAACCCATTAAATCAGGGAACGATAGTTTTTTAACAAATGGTGCCAGCAAAATTGGATATCCACTTGCAGAAATATGAAACAAGATCCATATCTCACCCCATGCACAAAAATGAGCTCAAGTTGGATCAAAGACTTAAATATAAAACCCAAGACTATAAAGCTCATCAAAGATAAAATAGAGGCAAATCTAGGGGCCCTAGTCTATGGCATAAATGAACTATCAATCATAACCCAATATGCACAGTCAGCAGAAGAAAGACTAGATGACCTGGACCTTTTAAAAATTAAATTCTTATGTGCATCAAAAGACTTCTTCAAAAGCATAAAAAGAGAACCTAGAGATTGGGGGAAAAATATTTGGCCGTGAGGTATCTGACAAGGGATTTATCCTGAAAATTTATAGAATACTTCAACACCTCAACACCAAAAAGACCAATGGGCAAAGGACATGAACAGACACTTCACAAAAGAAGATATACAAGTGACCAATGAACACATGAGGAAATGTTCACAATCATTAGCCATTAGAAAGATACAAATCAAAACAACAATGACATATCATCTCACCCCAGCAATAGTAACAAAGTTGAACAAGACAGAAAATAACAAATGCTGGTGAGGTTGCGGAGAGATTGGAATTCTCATACACTGATGATGTGACTACAAAATGGTAAGACTATTGTGGAAAATGATATGATGTTCCCTTAAAAAGCTGAAAATAGAGATAGTATTTGATTCACCAATTCCATTACTAGGAGTATACCCTAAAGAGGTGAGAGACAAGACATGAACAGACAGAGAGACAGACACTCCAGTGTTCATTGCAGCACAATTCACAAAAGCAAAGAGATGGAAACAATCTACATGCCCGTCAATAGATGAATGGATAACCAAACTATGGTACATTCACTCAATGGAATATTATGCTACATTAAAAAATAATGAAGAATACACAGATTATCTCACAACGTGGATGAATTTGGAGGACCTTATGCTGAGTGAAAAAATCAAGCACAGAAGGACAAACATTGTATGAGTCCATTATTGTAAAAAGTCAAGATACTCAAAAAAGGAAATTCACTTCAGTGGGTATTGGGGACAGCCGGGAAGGGGAGAGAAAATTTCAGGCTAGTTGGGGGTCACCTGTTGATTTGAGTGAGGGGAGGGACAGTATGAAAAAGAATCTGTGACCAGCCTGGTGACAATGGGAAAAGAAAGACAGAAATATACACAAAAGATAAAGACAACTGAAGCAAATTCTATTACATGCATAATACTGAATTACTACTGGCACCAAACACCAGGATACAGGTAAATGCATAGACAGGTGAGAAGATCAGGTGGGGGTAGGTGAATAGGAATATGCTGTAGACCAAGGATAGATTTGGCTAAAGATAATCTTACATATGCACTTGTGCTACAAAATTATGCACATACATTACAGAAGCAACAAAAGACAAGGTTGGAGTAACTTCTCAGATACAACCAAAAATCTTGAGAGAGAGAATCACCAGGCCTGCTGGCTCAGGACTATAGACTAGGGAAATTGGCACAATTCCCAACTGGTATTACATGTTGTTGTTGTTGTTAGGTGCTGTTGATTCATCTTCAACTCATAATGATCCTATGCACAGCAAAACACAACACTGCCCAGTCCTGTGCCAACCTCACAATATTTGCTATTACTGAGCCCATCGTTGCAGCCACTGTGTCTATCCATCTCATTGAGGGCCTTCCCCTTCTTCATTGACCCTCCACTTTACCAAGCTTGATACTCTTCTCCAGCCAACGGTTCCTTCTGACAACATGATCAAATAGGTGAGACAAAGTCTGGCCATTCTCACTTCCAAGAATCATTCTAGCTGAACTTCCTCTAGGACAGATTTGTTAGTCTTTTTAGTAGACCATTGTACTCTTAGCATTCTTCTCCAACACCACAACTCAAAAGCATCAACTCTTTTTTGGTGTTCCTTATTCATTGTCCAGATGTCACATGCATAAGAGGCAATTGACAATACCATGACTTGGATCAGGCACACTTTAGTCTTCAAGGAGACATCCTTGCTCCTCATCACTTGAAAGAGGTCCTTTGCAGCAGATTTGCCCAATGTAATATGCTGTCTAATGTCTTGACTGCTGCTTCCATCGGCGTTGACTGTTGTAGAACCAAGTAATATGAATCCTTGACAACTTCATTCTTTTCTCCATCCACCATGAAGTTGTTTATTGAAACGGTTATGAGGATTTTTGTTTTCTTTATATTGAGAAGTAATCCATACTGCAGACTGTAGTCTTTCATCTTCATCAGTAAGTGCTTCAAGTCTTCCTCACTTTCAGTAAGCAAAGTTGTGTCATCTGTGTATCACAAGTTGTTAATGAGTCTTCCTCCAATCCTGATGCCATGCTCTTCTTCATATAATCCAGCTTCTCAGATTATTTCCTCAGCATACAAATTGAATAAGTATGGTGAAAGGATACAACGTCGACACACTCCCTTATTGATTTTGAAACATGCAATATCCCCTTGCTCTGTTTGAATGACAGCCTCCTGATCTATGTACAGGGTCCTCATGAGCACAATCAAGCATTCTGGAATTCCCATTCATTTCCACATTATCCATAATTTTTCATGATCCACACAATCAAATGCTTTGGCCTAGTCAATAAAACATAAGTAAACATCTTTCTGGTATTCTTTGCTTTCAGCTAAGATCCATCTGACATCAGCAATGATATCCCTTATTCCATGTCTTTTTCTGAATCCAGCTCGCATTTCTGGAAGCTCTCTGTCAATATAGTGTTGCAGCCAGTTTTGGATTACCTTAAGTAAGATATTACTTGCATATGATACTTTTTGGTGATATTCATGATATTGTTTGATAATTTCCACATTCTATGGAATCACCTTTCTTTGGAATGGGTACAAATATGGATCTCTTTCAGTCAGTTGGCCAGGTAGCTATCTTCCAAATTTCTTGGCATAACCAAGTGAGTTCTTCCAGTAGGGCATCCATTTGTTGAAATGAGTTCAGAAGAACTAGATGATGTCTGGCTACCAATGTCAACCTCTTGGAAAGGGATCAAAACTGGAGATCCTGGATAGAATAGGAAGAAAAATGTGGAACAAAGTTCAAAAACACAAATATGACAAATATTTGTACCAAAATTTGGGAGCTCTGGTAGCATAGTGCCTAAGGCACTTGACTGCTAACCAGAAGGCTGGCGGTTCAAACCCACCAGTCATCCTCAGAAGGAAGGTTGAGCAATCTACTTATGTAGGGATACTGCCTCGGAAACCCAAGGAGGGGTCGCTATGAGTTGGGTCCGACTCGAAGGCACATAACAACATGGTACCAAAATATGATCAGATAGAGACTGGTGGACTCCCTGAGAGTATGGCCCCAGGGTTACCTTTTGTGCCTAAGAAGTGGACTCATTTCCATGGATTGGCTCTCAGTCCAACAGTAAAAAGATTTACATGAAGAACATTTACATCAGGGGAATGCATCCACGTACACTAGGGAAAGCACCCTTAGATCAATCACCCATGAGACATCAGAGGGGCAGCATTCACACAGAGAGAAGGCTGTACAGACAGGAAAGCATAGATAAGAAGAGCACAGGGAAGGGGTAATCACAGGGAGAAGAAGGGAGGTGAGTTTTTGTATTGTTTGGGATGGTAATCAGAACCATGAAATCAAATGTGCATGAACTATTGAATGTAAAACAAATATGCTTTGTAAATTTGCACCCTAGGCACAATTAAAAAAAAAATTACATGGAACAAAGAAATCAGCAGCACCATGAAAAAAACACATAACAAAATGTCATTAATAAATTTATACTTGTTGATAATTACACTGAATGTCAATGGCTTAAATGCATGACTCAAGAGACTGAGAGTTGCAGGCCAGATAAGAAAACATGATGCATATTGATAAGAAAATATGATGCATCAATATGCTGCCTACAAGAGACTCATCTTAGACACAAATACAAAAATAGACTAAAAATCAAATATTTTAAAACAATATAACAAGCAAATGGCAACAAAAGACAGAAGGAGTGGCAATATTAATTTCTGATAAAATAGACTTTAAGGCAAAATGACCATGAGAGACAAAGAAGGACATTATGTAAGGAATAAAGGATCAATTGAACAAAAGAATAATACCATAATAAATATACATGCACTCAATGAAAGAACACCAAAATATATAAAACAGACTAACAGAATTGAAAAGATGAATAGATGGCTCCACAATAATCGTAGGAGACTTTAATACACCACTACCAATAAGAGATAGAACAACGGGAAAGAAACTCAAAAAAGATGCAAATAAATAAAAAATACAATCAACCAAATTGACCTTACAGACATCTACAGAGCACTCAACCCAACAGCAAAATACACATTCCTTTCCAGCACACATGAAGCATTCTCTAAGATAGACCATATGTTAGGCCACAAAGTAAGCAAAAATAAATTTTAAAACATTGAAATGCTGCAAAGAATCTTCTCAGATCACAATGCTACAAAATTAGAAATCAATACATGGAAGACCAATGGAAAAAGAGCAAAGGCATGGAAACTGAATAACAACCACCTCAAAAAAGACTAGGTAATAGAAGAAATAAAAAATTAAATTAAAAATTCCTTGAATCAAATGAGAAAAAAATACAACATACCAAAATTGTTGGGACACAGCAAAAGTAGTGATCAGAGGGCAATTTATACCAACAGACACATACTTCAAAAAAGAAGAAAGAGGTGACAGGAAGATGGTGTCTTACCTCTAGCCCACATGTTAGTTCCCTCTTAGTGCCTGAAAAACTAGGTGCAGCAATTTGAAGCGGGGATTCTGGCACTCTGAACAGTTCATTAAGTCAAAGAACACCAAACTCAGGGCAATAGGATTAGTGAAAAGGGAGAGGCTGTGTAAACAGCCAGAAAGAATAAAAATAGGTGAACCTACCCTGCAGAGCACCAACCGGCTGGTGAGACGAAGCATGAGAGGGCTCCCTGTGGTGGTGGACAGAAGCAATTAGAGGACCTGCAGCCACTCCACAGATCTCCCTTCAGCACTCTATTTTACTGGTAAACTTAGGACCCCTGGGAGGGGGCAGAGACCCCTCTGGCCCTGGGTGCCACTGAATTGGAAGCAGAGAAGGAAGTACACCACCAGTGGGCAGGCCCTGGGATGAACTCGCAGCTCGGGTCAGGGCAGCTATTCCAGGACAGCTTTTTTTTGGCTTGGAGGGGCCTGGAGTATGGGGTTTTTGCTGCTGTGTAAAACTGGTGGAAAGTGGCAGCCCGTTAACATTGGGATCTTTGCCAAACTTGAGCTGTGGACCTGTAAGTAACAGTATAACATTATCATTAGCAGCCTACTCAAAGCCCTGGAAACAGCTACTGATGCCTTGGAGCTTTTTTTCCATCTTTTCTTCCTCCTTTCTTTGCCTCTGCCCTGCCTCATCCAATAGAAAAACCACATTAAGCAATCATGACACATGTTGGCTCAAATCCTAAAGCCCCTTCATGATGGACAGAGACTAGCATACACATTCCACACAATGATTCCATTATCACAAAGAAAACTGCAGAGCAACCCAGCACACCTGAATTAATAACCAAAAATTAAAATATACCAGCTCCACATTTGCAAAAATATAAAATCATAAAATCAAGACAAAACAAATCAATACATAACAGTTAAAAACAACTTCAAAATGTCTAGGAAACAACAAGCAATGTCAAGTCAAACAAACAAACAAGCAAAAAAAAAAAAAAACAGGAAAAGACAACAGAAATAAAATCCCAGACAAAAGTCTCGTTAAATACGGAGGAGGAGGAAGCAGTAGAATTATCTGAGAAGGAATTTAGAAGGTATGTTTATAGAACTCTACAAGAGCTTAAGGAAATCCCAAACAGAATCAAGGAGAACACAGACAGTACCCTAGAAGAACTCAGGAAAACCATTCAAGAACAAAATAACAAGATTTATACACAATCAGAACTCATACAAAAACAGCAGTTAGAAATCCAGAAGATGAATACCAAATTACAGAATTACACAACACAATGGAAGCACAAAAGAACAGGCTAGAACTGGCCGAAGAACACATTTCCCAACTAGGAGATAAATTCCTTGACACCAGCCTGCATGAATAAAAATCAGAACAAAGATTTAAGAGAAATAAAGAGAACCTAAGAGTTATATGGGGCAACATGAAAAGAAACAACATACCCTTCATTGGAATTCCAGAACAAGAAGAGGCAAAAAGCAAACAAACAAACAAAAAAAAAAAAAAAAAAAAAAAAAAAAAAAAAAAAAAAAAAAAACACTGAGAAAATTGTGGAAGACTTACTAACAGAAAATTTCCCCCATATCATGAAGGAAGAAAAGATTTTTGTCAAAGGAGCTCAAAGAACTCCATACAGGATAGATCCCAGGAGAAAAACACCAAGGCATATCATAATTAAATTCTCCAAAACCAAAGATGAAGAAAGAATCTTGGGAGCTGCCTGGGACAAAAGAAATACCACTTATAATAATCAAATAGTTAGGCTGAGTTCTGATTATTCAGCAGAAACCATGCAGGCAAGAAGGCATTGGGACAGCATGTAAAACACTGAAGGAGAAGAACTTCCAACCAAGAATAGTATATCCAGCCAAACTGTCCAAATATGATGGTGAAATTGAGACATTCTCAGACAAACAGAAATTTAGGAGTTTTGTGAAAACCAGACCAACCCTATAAGAAATGCTTAAGAAAGTCCTTCCAATAGAGAGCCCACAACAGAGAACAAAAAAATCAGGACACATGACATCAACACTAAAACCAAATCAGAAATGTTGTTGTTGTTGTTATATGCCATCAAGTCAGCCCTGACTCATAGCGACACCTCCTTGGATTCCCGAGGCGGTATCACTACGGTGGTAGATTGCCCAACCTTCCTTCTGAGGAGTGGCTGGTGGGTTTGAACTGCAAGCCTTCTTGTTAGCAGTCAAATGCCTTGGGCACCACACTACCAGAGCTCCTAATAAGACCAAAATAAGACCATAAATTAATGTACAATAAAAAACAAGGAAGTCAATCTGCACATGACAACTGCAACTAACCAAATAGAGGGAATAAAAGTTCTAGACACAAAACTTCCAAATGGAGAGGAAAACAGGACAATTTCCTCATAGAACAGATGTCCCAAAAATATAGAGACAAGAATTCACTGCAAAGTAACCACAGAGAAAATTAACAGTCCCCCTAAACAAACTCAGAAGGAAGGAAAGCATGGGTTTAGTAAACACAAAACCAACAGTAAAGAAGAAAAGAGAGAAAACATTTGACAACAAATGAACTCAACACAAAAAAGGATATGGACTTAGGAAAATCCAACAATAAAAAAAAAAAAAAAAAGAATGACAGCCACCAATGCATACCTATCACTAATTACACTCAATGTGAATGGACTAAATGCACCAAGTAAGAGAAAGAGAGTGGCAGACTGGATAAGAAAAGAAGACCCATCAATATTCTGCCTACAAGAGATCCAACTTATACACAAAGATTAAAAAAAAAATTAAGAGTTAAGGGGTGGGATAGCCTTGGGATTTCCAGCAAGATGGCGGACTAGGCAGAAAGACTGCACAGACCCTCTTCAACAAAGAAAAGGGAAACCAATTAAAACAGGCAAAAAAGATAATCTTGGACCCCTGAGTCTTGAAGGGGAGGATATGGACTAAACCCCAACTAGCAGAAGAATTTGGGTGAAAATACCAAAAAAGGAGACATACGGAGCTGTGGTCTGGCAACAATCCTGAGCGATCCTGACGGCACAGACAGCTTGGAGATTCCCGAGTGGTGGTAGGACCTAAGAATTAACCTAAAAATCAGCCCTGCTAACCAGGGACTGTACAGAGGACTGTGCATGGTGGCTGGGGAATAAACGGAAAAGGTGAAGAGAAAGGAGGGCCGAGCTGTGGACTTTTGCCGGTCTGGAGGACACTGCCATTGTGAAGGTTTAAAAACGGCTTGACTATTTGGGATATTTAAAGAGACAGTGTGATCGCATATTCCTGGGGCTTAAGAATACGTTCTGCTTTCCAGCAACCCCAAGGACACTCTGGGCCTGCAAGACTGAAAAGGGACCACATTCCTCTTGTTACTCTTATACGCCACACCCGCTTGGTGAATAGAGGTGTGGCCATCCCCCACTCCCACCTACCTTCTGGGCCCACAGGTACTCCATCACAGTCTCTGTGCTCAGACAGGGCCTGGGTGCCCTGCCCTGTCCTCCATTGATTTTTTTTTTCTCTTTTTTTATTTTTTGCTTTCTTTTTTCTGGTGATTAGTTTGCTTGTATTTGTCTGTTTTAAAACAACTATTATTATTAATATTTTGTCCTTTTTACTATTATTGTTAATCTTCCCCTCCCAGGTCCTACTTTTCAGCATTTTTTTCTTTTCCCTGTGCATGATTGAAATTTTTTTTTAATTTGTTTTTACCACCCCTTTTTTTCTTGTGGTTAAACCAATTGCTTGTTTTTCTTTTTACATTTTTCCCATTTTTTTTTCCTTCATTATTTTCTTTCTCTACTTTTTTTCTTTTAGTGACCTATCCCCAGATATTACAGATTTTCTTGTTTTTTCTTCTTCTTTATCCTTTTTTTCTTTTTCTGGTTACTATTCCTATGTGATTACATGGTGTGTTTTTTGTCCATGTGCATTTAGTTTTTTTTACGGTTATTCAATTGTAATTTGTGTCTAACTAAGTGGGAGACAACAACAGTCCCCATAAGACAGAACTACACGCACACCTCCTGCAACTTCACTTACTCAGTGACAGCCACTACCTCCTTCTCCAGCAATGGGCCAACGATGAAAAACCACCAAGAAAAGCCTAAATCACCCTTGGCTGCTCCTCACAAACAGTTAACAGAGATCTAAATACAACAA
>NW_006921626.1:4115161-4115983 GCF_000298275.1 Orycteropus afer afer | reverse complement strand
CAACAGCAGCACAATATACATTCTTCTCCAGTGCACGTGGAACTTTTTCCATGACAGACAATATGTTAGGCCATAAAGCAAGCCTTCATAAATTTAAAAACATTGAATTGCTGCAAAGCATCTTCTCAGATAATAATGCTATCAAATTAGAAATTGACAATAGGAAGATCAACAGAAAAAGAGTAAACAGATGGAAATTGAACAACACCCTCCTTGAGAAAGACTGGGTAAGAGAAGAAATAAATATTTAAATTCAAAAATTCCTTGAATCAAATGGGAATGAAAGCACAATATAAGCAAAATCTAAAGGTCACAGTAAAAGCTGTGATCAGAGGCTAATTTTTAGCAATAAATGCACACATCAAAAAAGAAGAGCCAAAATCAACTCTTTAAACCATCTCCAACAATTAGAGAAAGAACAGAAAGAAAAGCCTACAGTCACCAGAAGAAAGGATGTAATCAAGATTCAAGCAGAAATCAATGAAACTGAAAATAGAAGGGCTATAGAAAAACTTAACCAGACCAGAAGTTGGTTTTTTGAAAAGATCAATAAAATTGACAAACCACTGGAAAATTTAACAAAGGAAAAGAGAGAGAGAATACAAATAACATGAATAAGAAATGAAATGGGTGACATTACAACAGAATGAACTTAAATAAAAAGGATATCAAGATACTATAAAGAACTGTACTCTAACAAATTTGAAAATCTGGAAGAAACGGACAAATTTCTAGAAACACACCATTTACCTAAACTAACACAGACTGATGTGGAAAAGTTGAACAGGCCCATCACAAAAGAAGAAATTGAACAGATCATCA
>NW_006921626.1:4092731-4096769 GCF_000298275.1 Orycteropus afer afer | reverse complement strand
AAGTATATGTGAACTGCTGTATGAAAAGTGAATTTACTCTGTAAATCTTCATCCAAATCCTAATAAAAAAAAAAAATATATGCTGGCGGCCGATAAACACATGAGGAATTGCTTGTAATCTTTAGTCATTAGAGAGGTGCAAGTCAAAACAATGATGAAAATGAGATATCATCTCACCCCAGCAATAATAGCAAAGTTCAACAAGGCAGAAAATAACAAATGCTGAGGATGTGGAGAGATTGGAACTCTCCTACACTGCTGGTGGGATTGTAAAATGGAACAACATTTGTGGCAAGCAGTATGGCATTTCCTTAAAATACTGAAAAAAGTAATACCATTTGACCCAACAATTCCATTACTAAGAATATAGCCCAAAGAGGTGAGAGGCAGGACACAAACAGACACACTTATGTCCATCACAGCACAATTCACCATACCAAAGATATGTAAACAACCTAAATGCCCATCAACAGATGAATGGATAACCAAATTATGGTACATTTACACAATGGAATGCTATGTTACATTAAAGAACAATGAAGGATACTCGAATCATCTCACAATGTGGATGAGCCTGGAGGCTTATGCTGAATGAAATAAATGAATTGCAAAAGAACAAATATTGTATGAGCCCATTACTGTAAGAAGAAAAGGAAAGGTTTTCTTAAGGAAGAGAACTCACTTTTTAAGTTACTAAGGTAGGGAGGGAATAATTTGGGGCTAGTTGGGGGCCACACGCTGAGGTGGGTAAGAGGAGGAATGGTATGGAAAAAGTCTGTGACCAGCATGATAACATTGGGGAATGGGAGGACACAAAATTGTGTGCATAAGAGATAGACAACAGAGGCTAATACCCATATATCCACAATACAGTATTACCATTAACAGCAAACACCAGGCTACAGATAAATACATAGACAACTGAGAAGATCAGATGGGGATCAGTGAACAGGAATATACTCTAGATCAATGATAGATTCAGCTGAGGCTAATCTGGCACAGATACTAGTGATACAAAATACCTGCAATCCTTACAGAAGCAACAGATGACAGACATAGAGCAATCCATCACAGACAGCCAGACACTGTGAGAGACAGATCCACCAGATCTGCCAACTGAGGACATTGGCCTGGGGCACATGAGACTCAATTAGCACAACAAAATACATAAAAATCTTGTTCCACAACCTACATTGGTGAGTAGCGACTGGGGTCTTAAAAGCTTTCAAGTGGCCATCTAAGATGCAGCTAAAGGTCTCTTGTCATTGGAAGTGAAGAAGAGTGCAAAGAACCAAGGGCATTTGGAAGTAATCATCCCTAGGATATGATGGACCTTGAGACCAGAAGAACCAGATGGTGCCCAGCTTCCAATGCCAACCACTCAGGAAAGGATCAAAACTGGAGATCCTTGATAAAGTGAGAGGAAAAATGTGGAACAAAATCAAAAAACACAGTAATGACCAGAATGACTGGTCAGAAGGAGTCTGGTGGGACCCCCAATATTATGGCCCTGGGATATACTCCAGACCTGGAATAAAACTCACTCCCAGGGGGTGGCTGAGCCCAACAGTAAATAAGACATGCTTGCAGACCACTCAATCCAGGGTGATGCACCCACATACTCTTATGGAGATGCATCCCTTGGAGCAATCAACCACGGGGCACCAGAGGAGCAACATTTGCATGGAGGAAATGTAGGAAACAAAGAAGTCCATAACTATGAGGGGTATGGGAGGGGGTGGTTACTGGGAAAGGAGGGGAGGAAAGTGGGTTAGGGCTGGGGATGGTAATTGAGGAGTGAAACCAAATGTACATGAAATGTTAAATGTAAAATAAATTCTGATCTGTAAATTTGCACCTAAAGCACAATAAAAATAAATAAATAGTAAGAAGAAAGAGCCAAAATCAACACCTTAACCTAACATCTCCAACAATTAGAAAAAAAAAAGAAAGTAGCAAAAAAAGCTTACAGTTAACAAAATAAAAGAAATAATAAAGATTTGAGCAGAAATAAATGAAACAGAAAATAGAAAGACAATAGAAAAAAATTAACAAGACTAGAAGTTGATTCTTTGAAAAGATTAATAAAATTGACAAACTACCAGCAAACTTAACAAAGGAAAAGAAGGAGAAAGTGCAAATAACACAGAAACGAAAAGAATGACATCACAATAGAACCAACTGAAATAAAAAGAATACATCAGAATACTATGAAGAACTGTACTCCCACTAATTTTAAAACCTAGAAGAAATGGACAGATTTCTAGAAACACACTACTTATCTAAACTAACACAGACTGAGGTAGAAAATCTGAAGAGACCCATAACAAAAGAAGAAAATGAACAGGTCATAAAAAAAATTATCAACAACAACAAAAAAGTCCTGGCCCAGAAGATTTCACTAGAGAATTCTACCAATCATTCAAAGATCTGACACCAATCCTACTCAAACAATTCCGAACAGAAAAGGATAGAATCTTCCCTCATTCATTTTATGAAGCAAGCATAACCCTGATACCAAAGCCAGGCAAAGACACTACCAGAAAGGAACACTACAGACTAATATCCCTCATGAATATAAAGGCAAAAATTTTCAGTAAAATCCTAGCCAATATACTCCAACAACATATAAAATAATAATAATAATAATAATACATCATGACCAAGTGCAATTCATACCAGGTATGCAAGGATAGTTCAACATTAGAAAAACAATCAACATAATCCATCACACAAGTAAAAAAAAAAAAAAAGGAAAATAATCATGTGATCACATCAATTGATGCAGAAAAGATATTTGATAAAATTCAACACGTATTCCTGATAAAAAAAATAACTCTCAGAAAAATAGGAAAAGAAGGAAACTTCCTCCACATAATAAAGGACATATATGCAAAACCAACAGTAAATGTTATTATTCTTAATGGAGAGAGACTCAAAGCATCCCCCTTCCAAACAAGAACCAGACAAAGATGTCCTCTATCTCCACTTCTACTGAATATTGCATTGGAAGTCCTAGCCAGGGAAATAAGGCAAGAAAGGGAAATCAGAGGCACCCAATTGGTAAGAAAGAAGTAAAATTATCCCTATTTGCTAATGATATGATCCTATACATAGAAAACCTGAGATTCAGAAAGAAAATTACCAGAACTTATTGAAAGATTTAGTATAGTGACAGGATAAATACACAACATACAAAAATCAGTAGGATTCCTCTACACCAGCAAAGAGGTCTCTGAAAAGTAAATAAGGAAATCAATAGCATTTACAATAGCTACCAAAAAGATAAGATACTTCGGAATAAATCTTATCAGGAACACAAAAGACCTATACAAAGAAAACTACAAAACACTACTTTAAGAAACTATAAGAGATCTACATACATGGAAGAACATACCATGCTCATGGATAGGAAGACTGAACATAGTAAAAATATCTATCTTACCCAAAATAATCTATACATTCAACACAATCCTGCTCCAGATTCCATCACCTTTCTTTAAAGACATGGAAAAACCAATCACTAATTTTATATGAAAGGAGAGAGACCTCAGATAAGCAATGCCCTACTGAAGAAGATGAACAAAGTAGGAGGTCTTACACTCCCAGATCTCAAACCTACTCTACAGCCACAGTTGTCAATACAGCCTGGTATTGGTACAATGACAGACACATAGACAAGTGGAAGAGAATTGGGAACCCAGAAATAGATCCATTGACCTATGATCAATTATCTTTGACAAAGGACCAAAATCTATTAAATGGGGAAGAGATAGTCTCTTTCATAAATGGTGCTGGCAAAACTAGATATCCATTTGCAGAAAGCTGAAACAAGATCTACCTTACCTCACACCATACATAAAAACTAACTCCACTAGGCGGGGCAAGATGGCGGACTAGGCAGAAGGATTGCACAGACCCTCTTCAACAAAGAAAAGGGAAACCAATAAATACAGACACAGAAGATAATCTTGGACCCCTGAGCCTTGAAGGAAAGGATGCAGATTTGGACTAAACCCCAACTAGCAGAAGAATTTG
>NW_006921626.1:4075045-4089968 GCF_000298275.1 Orycteropus afer afer | reverse complement strand
AACTCCAGATGGATCAAAGGCTTAAATGTGAAACTAATGTTATAAAGATCATCAAAGAAAAAATACGGGCAAATTTAGGGGCCATAATTTATGGCATAAATAGACAATCAAGCATAACTCAAGACACACAAACAGTAGAAGATAAACTAGATAATTGGGACCTTCTAAAAATTAAATTCTTATGTGCATAAAGACTTCTCTAAAATAGTAAAAAGAGAACCTACAGAATGGGAAAAAATATTTGGTAATGATATATTGGACAAAAGATTTACATCTAAAATTTATAGAAAACTCCAACACTTCAACATCAAAAAGATACACAATCCAGTTAAAAAATGGACAGAAGATATGAACAGATACTTCACAAAAGAAGATATTCAGGCAGCCAACAAACACATTTAGAAATGTTTGCAATCATTAGTCACTAGAGAGGTGCAAATCAAAACAACCATGAGATATCATCTCACTCTAGTAAAAGTTCAGCAAGACAGAAAGTAACAAATGCTGGCAAGGATGTGGAGATATGGGGACTCTCATACACCACTGATGTAACTGTCAAATGATACAACCACTGTGAAAAGCAGTATGTCAATTCCTTAAAAAGTTAGAATTAGAACTTAGAAAAATTAGGAACTAGAAATGCCATTTGATCCTGCAATTTCATTACTAGGTACATATGCTAAAAAAGTGAGAGCCAGGACAAGAACAGATATATGGACACCCGTGTTCATCACAGCACTACTTACAATACCAAAAAGATGGAGACAACCTAGGTGCCCATCAACAGAAGAATGGATAACCGAACTATGGTACATGCACACAATAGAATACTATGCAACCCTAAAGAATAATGTAGATAGAATCTGCAAAACACCACATAACTTGGAAGGATTTGGAGGACATTATGCTGAGCAAAATAAGTCAATCACAGAAGCACAAATATTGTATTAGTCTATTATTGTAAAAAATCAAGGAAATTTTTATACATAGAAGGAAACTTAATTTGTTGGTTACCTGGGATGGGATGGGAGGGAAAATTCCTAGAGAGTTTTGATTATATATATATATATATCTCATAACACAGTGCCTAAGGCACTTGACTGCTAACCAGAAGGCTGATGGTTCAAACCCACCAGCCACTCCTCAGAAGGAAGGTTGGGTAATCTACTTCTGTAATAATAAAGCCTCAGAAACCTAAGGTGGGGTATCTATGAGTCAGGTCTGACTCGATGGCACATAACAACAATAACATATAAACCAAAAATTATTAGTGGTTATCAGGGGTAGGAGGGAGGGGGAAAGGGAAGGTTTTTGTTTGGGAGATATTGATTTTATGATAATAGGTGTTGGGATATTTTGGAAAAGGATAGCAGTAATAGTGGCACATCATGAAAAATGTAATCAATATCCCTAAGCTATATAAATGTGGAAGTTGGCAAATGTCTTGTTTTCACCACAATAAAAGTAAAAAGAAAAAAAATCAATCAATTAAAAAAAAAAATACATCAGGTTAATGGCAACCAAAAAGAATAGTGACAATATTAATTTCTGATAAAATAGACTTCAGGGTAAAAGCCAGGATAAAAGGTCAGGAAGGACATTATGTAATGATAAAAAAAGATCAATCCATTAAGAAGACATAATGATTATAAATATCTATGCAACCGGTAATTATTAGAGAGATGCAAATCAAAACAACAATGAGATATCATCTCACTCCAGCAATAATGGCAAAGTTCAACAGACCAGATAGTAACAAATGCTGGCGAGGTTGTAGAGAGATTGGTACTCTCATACACTGCTGGTGGGACTGTAAAATGGTACAACCATTGTGACATACGGTATGGCGTTTCCTTAAAAAACTGAAAATAGAAGTACTATTTGACCCAGCAATTCCATTACTGAGAATATATCCTAAAGAGGTGAGACATAGCACACAAACAGACATATGTAAACCTATGTCCATTGCAGCCCAATTCACCATAGTAAAGAGATGGAAACAACCTAAATACCCATCAACAGATGAGTGGATAACCAAATTATGGTATATCCACACAGTGGAATACTATGCCACATTAAAGAACAATGAGGGATACATGAATCATCTCGCAATGTGGATGAACCTGGAAGACATTATGCTGAGTGAAGTATGTCAATCGCAGAAGGACAAGTACTGCATGAGCCCATTACTGTAAAAAGATAGAGAAGGGTTTGCTTGGGAAAGGGAACTCACCTAATAGGTTACTGGGATAGGGAGGGAAAGGGAGGGATTAATTTTGGGCTAGTTGGGGCTTACACACTGGCATGGGTAGGGGGAGGGATATACAAGAAGGATATATGACCGCCATAATAACAGTGGGAATGAGAGGACACTGAATTGCGAACATAAGAGATAGATGGCAGATGCTAATACCAACCAAAGTGCCCACAAGCCACATTGCCATTAACACCAAACACATAAACACAGATAAATACAGATAAACACATAAACACCGGAGATGATCACACAGGAGTGAGTGAACAGAGGTATACTCTAAACCAAGGATAGATTCAGCTGAAGCTAATCTTGCACGGACACCAGTGATACAAAATACTTGCAGTCCTTACAGAAACAATAGAAGACAGACACACAATAATCCCTTACAGACATCCAGACACTATGGGAGAGAGATCCAATAGATCTACTGCCTCAAGACCAGACTACTGGGGTACACTAGACTCAATTGGCACAGCAAAATACATAAAAGCATTGCTCCATGTCTTACATTGGTGTGTAGTGACTAGGGTCTTAAAAGCTTTCACGTAGCCATCTAAGATGCAGCTAATGGTCTCCTAGCATCAGAAGTGAAGAAGAATGCAAAAAAAAAAAAAAAAAAAGGACATTTAGAAGCAATCAGCCCTAGGCATGACGGCCCTCAAGACCAGAAGAACTAGATGGTGTCCGGCTACTAATGCCAACCACTCAGGAAAGGGTCAAAACTGGGGGACCCCCGATAGAGTGGGAGGGAAAACGTGGGACATAATCCAAAACCTCAATAATGACCAGAATTACTGGTCAGATAAAATCTGGTGAGACTCCCAATACTATGGCCCTGGAATACATTCTGCACCTGGAATAAAACTCACCCCCAGGGGCGGGCTTTCAGTCCAATAGTTAACAAGATGTACATGCAGACCACTCAACCCAGGATGATGCACCCCATACTCTATGGTAATACATCCCTTAAAGCAATAGACTATGGGACACCAGAGGACCAACATTCAAACTGGGGAAATGCAGGACAAACAGGAGTGCATAAATATGAGGGGCAGAGGGGGAGGGTTGCAGGATAGGGAGAAGAGGAGACTGGGTTAGGGTTGGACATGGCTAATGGGTAATGAAACTAAATGTACATGTGTTGAGTGTAAAACAAGCTCTTATAATAAAATAAAATAAATATCTATGCAACCAGTGAAAGACATCCAAAATACATACAGCAAACATTGACTGAACTGAAACAAGAAACAGACAATTCTACAATAGTAGTAGGAGATTTTAACACATCATTTTCAATGAAGGACAGAACTAGAAAGATACTTAACAAAGATACAGATCTCAACAACACACTCAACCTAGTGACTTTATAGACACATACGGAATTTTCTACACAACAAAAATAAAATACACATTCTTTCTAGTGCATGTGGATCATTCTCCAAAATAGACTGTATGTTGGGCCACAAAACAAGCCTCAATAAATTTAAAAACATCAAAATACTACAAAGTATCTTCTTGGATCACAATGTTATAAACTTAGAAATCAGTAATAGGAAAATTAGGGAAATAGACTTCCAGTAAAATGCAGGAATAGACAGACACACAGACCATCTTCAGCAAAGAAAAGAGAAACCAACTGACAAAGATACAGAAGATAATCCTGGAGCCCTGAGCTTTGAAAGGAAGTATAGAGAAGTGGATTAGGCACCAATTAGTGGAAAAATCTGAACGAAAACAGTGAGTACAGAGATGGTTGGATTAGTGAACTGTCAGCTACTCTGATGGGACCAACAGACTCAACATTTCCAAGTAGTGTTGGGACCTGAGAATTGACCTAAAGATCAGCCTTGGTCACCAAGGGCTGCAGGGATGACTGCACAGGTGGCCGATGACTAAGAAGAGAAATAGCAAGGAGGGAGGCAACCTGAGCTGTGGACTTTTGGCTGTCTAGAGGGTGCAGCCATTTTGAATCTTTATAAGTGGCAGCCATTTTGGATATTTAAAGTGACCAAGAGTGCAGCCATTTTGAATATCTACAAGTGGTAGCCATTTTGGATTTTTAAGTGACAGCACTCTCATTTGGATTCCAGGGACTTAAGAATAAGCTCTGTTTGCCAAAGATGGCAGGGACATATAGGAGACTGATAACAGGAAAGGACACAGGTGGTGCATGTGTAAGTGCTGCCAACTAGCAAATAGAGGAACACAGCACATTACCCTGCTTACAGAGATAACATACAAACAAAGCAAAAAAATGAAAACGTGGGCAAGTCACTCCAACATACAATCATCAACTAAATATAAACACAAAAATGTCACAATGCCTCAGAGACAACAGAAGATCATAGTGCACAAAAAGAAGCAAGATAAATCAGGAGAAACAAGGTACCAGGATACAGACCAAAAACACAGCCCTGAGGAAGATGAAGCATTGGAACTCTCTGATAAGGAATTCAAAAGACTTGTATTTAGGTATCTTCAAAGAGACATATCAAGGAAAACACTGACAAAATTGAGGAAAACACAATACAAGAACAAAAAGACAAAATAAATGAAAAATTAGAAATGATACAAAATCTACAGACAGAAATCCAGCAGATTAATACTAAATTGTCAGAAATAGATAACACATTGAAAGTTCAAAGGAGTAGAACTGATGCAATGGAAGACAGAATTCATGAGATTGAAGACAAATATCAGAATATGTCTTTGGAAGGGGATCAGTCAGAAAAGAAATAAAAACAAAATGAAGAAAGCCTAAGGTTCATGTGGGATACCATCAAAAGGAATAACCTACATGCAATCAGGGTTCCAGAACAGGAATAAACAAATAAAATCATAGATGAAATTGTCAAAGATTTGTGGGAAGAGAATTTTCCTGGTATGATGAAAGATGAAAATATAGCCATTCAAGAAGTTCAATGAACCACAAACAGGAAAGACGCCCCAAAAGAAAATCACCAAAACGTATCATCATCAAACTCACCAAAACCAAAGACAAAGAAAGAATCATGAAAGCAGCATGGGAAAAACAAAAAATTACTACAAGGGGCAACCAATAAGGCTAAGCTTGAATTTCAAAGCAGAAATCATGCAGGCAAGAAGACAATGGAATGGTATATATAAAACCCTGAAAGAGAAAAATTTCTAACCAAGAATTGTGTACCCAGCAAAACTGTCCCTCAAATATGATGGTGAAATTAGGACATTTACAAATAAGCAGAAATTAAGGGAATTTGTTAAAACCAGACCAACCTTACAAGAGATGCTAAAGGGAGTCTTTTGGACAGAGAACAAACAACAGCAAACAACAACTGACCATTAACACACATGGTTACATAACCCAGAAACCAACCTAGCTATGGAAGTGTCCCAAGTAAATAAGCCTATAAGATTGTAAACAGGGAACCAGAGACATCAATTGATAAATGAGGACAACTACAAACCAAAAAGAGGAAAAAAATTGTGTAGTGAACAGAACTTCTAAATGGTAGGAAAGTCAAGACAATTATAAGATAGAAGACTGTTCCAAACTTGGAAAGAAAACTATAAATCCCAGGGTATCCTCAAAGAAAATTGATAAACCTTCACATCAAAATAAAAAAGAGGACCAGTGCAAACATTTAGCAAATACTAAAACAATAGCAATGAAGGAAGTGACAACAAGATTCATAAACAAAACAAGCTCAGCACAGAAAATTATATGGAACAAAGAAATCAATCAACACCACTAAAAAGCACATAACAAAAATGATAGCAACAAATTCATACTTGTCAATATTTACATATCTGGCAAAGGACTTATCTCTAAGATTTATAGAAAACTCCAATGTCTTAACAGCCAAAAACATTAGCAATCTAATTGAAAAATGGGCAGAAGACGTGATAAGACATTTCACCAAGGAGGATATTCAGGTGGCCATCAAGTATACAAAGAAATGTTCATGATCATTGGCCATCAGAGAGATGCAAATCAAAACAACAATAAGATACTATCTCATCCCAACATTGATGGCAAGGTTCAATGAGACAGAAAATAACAAATGCACAAATGCTGGCAGTGATGTAGAAAGACTGGGACTTTCATACACTGCTGGTGGAACTGTGAAGTGATGCAACAACTGTGGAAAGCAGTATGGGGATTCCTTAGAAAGTTGGAACTGAAGAAACCATTTGATCCAGCCATCCCATTACTAGGTATATATCCTAGAGAGGTGAGAGCCAGGAAAGGAACAAATATATGCACACCTATGTTCATCGCAACACTATTTACAATAGCAAAAAGATGGAAACAGCCTACACGCCCACCAATGGAAGAGTGGATGACAAAACTATGGTACATACACACAATGGAATGCTATGTACCACTAAAGAATAATGTAGAGTCTGCAAAATACCACATAACATGGATGAATTGCGAGGACATTATGCTGAGTGAGATAAGTCAATCACAAAAGGATAAATATAGTATTAGTTTTTTGCTATTGCAGAGAGTCAAAGAAAGGTTTATATATGGAGGGAAACTTTCTTTGTTGGTTGCCAGGAGTGGAAGGGGAGGGGAGGTAACACTGAAAAAAAAAAATGCATTGACCCATGTCACTTTAGTTTTGTGTATTTCACTGTACATAAATTATATTCAATAAAATGCATTTTTAAAAAAAGAAAATTAGGGGAAAAGATCAAATACATGGAAACTGAATAACACACTGCTCAAAAATGACTAGGTAACAAAAGAAATAAAATGTGAAATGAAAAAATTCCTAGAACAAACCTACAACATACGAAAACCTTCAGGACACAATGAAAACAGTATTCAGAAGTTAATTTCCAGCAATGAATGCTCATATCCAAAAAGAAGAAGGAACCAAAATAAATACTTTAACCCAACAACTCTAACAGTCAGACAAAGAGCAACAAAAGAAAACTACATTTCCCAGAAGAGAGGAAATAATAAAAATTACAGCAGAAATAAACATAACAGGAAAACAGAAAAAAATCAATAAGATTTTAAGCTAGCTCCTCAAAAAAATTAACAAAATTGACAAACCATTGGCAAATTTAACTAAGGAAAAGAAAGAGAAGATGCAAATAACACAAATAAGAAATAAAATGGGTGAGGTCACCACAGAACCAACTGAAATAAAGTGATAATAACAGAATATTATGAGGAACTAACTGTACTGTAACAAATTTGAAAACCTAAAAGAAATAGACAAATTTCTAGAAACAAATGACCTACCTAAACTAACACAAACTGAGATAGAACATTTTAACAGAGCCATAATAAAAGAAGAAATTGAACATTTCATTAAAAAAAAAATACTAACACACAAAAAAATCCTTCCCAGACAGCTTGCTTCACTGGACAATTCTACCAGACATTCAGAGAAGAGCTGATGCCAACCCTACTTGAACTATTCTAGAACATAGGAAAGACTGGGATCCTCCAACATTCATTTCAGGAAGCAAGCATAATCCTAATACCAAAACCAGGCAAAGACAATACTAAAAAGGACAATCATAGACCAACATCTTTTCATCAAAATCCTAGCCAATAGAATCCAACATTATATCAATAAGAATAAAATAAGCTATGGCCAAATATAGGATTCTATCAGACACAAGGATAGTTCAACATTAGAAAAATAATCGATGTAATTCATCATATATATATAAAACAATGGAAAAAGCCATGTGGTCATATTAACCAATACAGAAAAGGCATTTGATAAAATCCAACACCCAATCTTCTGAAAAAAAAAAAAAAAAGTCAGCAAAATAGGAATAGAAGGGAAACACAGCACAATAAAAGATTTATATACAAAACCAAGAGCCAAGGTTATTCTCAATGGAGAGAAACTGAAAACTTTCCCCTTGTAAATGGGAACCAGACAGGGATGTCCCCTATCACCACTTCTGTTCAATATTGTACTAGACATCCTATCCAGGGTAGTAAGGCAAGAAAGAGAAATAAAAGGCATCCAAATTGGCGAAGAAGTAAAATTATCTCTCTTTACACATGATATGATCCTATATATAGAAAACTCAAAAGACCTAGCATGAAAACTACTGGAACTAATACCATTTACAATAGCTATCAAATGATAAAATACTTGGGAATAAATCTTACCAGGGACACAAAAGACCTATACAAAGAACTATAAAGCACTACTACAAGAAATTATAAGAGACCTACATAAACAGAAGAACATGACATGCTCACAGATAAGAAGACTGAACATTGTGAAAATGTCAGCACTACCTGAAGCACTCTATAGATAGAGCGCAATCCTGTTCCAGGCTCCATGAACACCCTTTAATAGTACATTCTTCATAGTATTCGGTTATTATCATTTCTTTTAGGACATGGAAATACCAATCATTAATTTTATATGGAAAAAAAAAAGGGAACTCAGATAAGCAAAGCACTACTGAAAAAGAAGAATAAAGTAGGAAGTCCCATAATCCATGATCTCGAAATCTATTATACAGCCATAGTAGTCAAAATAGCCTAGCATTGGTACAACTACAGACACACAGCAGTAGAACAGAATTGAGAACCCAGAAATAGATTCATCCACCTATGGACAGTTGGTCTTTGACAAAGGCCTGAAACCCACTAAATGGGGAAAAGACAGTCTCTTTAACAAATGGTGCTGGCAAAACTGGATATCCATCTGCAGAAAAATGAAACAAGATAGAAACTTCCCACCATACACAAAAACTAACTCAAGATGGATCAAAGACCTAGATGTGAAACCGAAAACTATAAAGACCATTAAAAAAAATTAAACTGGGGCCCAAATTTATGGCATAAATAGACTATCAAAGACAAATGAAAATGCCCAAACAGCAGAATATAAACTACATGACTAGGAACTTCTAAAAAATAAAATTTTATGCACATCAAAAGATTTCTCCAAAAGAGAACCTACAGATTGAGAAAATAGATTCAGTAATGACATATCCAACAAAAGACTTATCTCTAGATTGCATAAAAAACTTCAAAATCTCAACATCAAAAAGACAAACAATCCAATTCAAAAATAGAAGAGGACATGAACAGACCAAAGAAGATATTCAGGTGGCCAAGAAATACACAAAGAAATGCTTGTGATCACTAGCCACTCAAAAACCAAACTCACTGCCATCAAGTCGATTCTGACTCATAGCAATCCCCATTGGGTTTCCAAGCAGTAAAACATTATGGAAGTAGATTGCCCCAACTTCCTTCTGCATGCAGTTTGGCTGGTGAGTTTGCACAGCCAGCTTTCTGGTTAGCAGTCAAATGCCTTAGGCACTGCACCACCACAGTTCCTTTCATTAGCCATTAGAGAGATACAAATCAAAACAACACTGAGATAGCATCTCACCCCAGTATTAATAGTAAAGTTCAATAAGACAGAAAACAATAAATTCTGGCAAGGGTGTGGAGAGACTAGAAGTATCATACACTGCTGGTAGGACTGTAAAATGGTACAATCCCTGTGGAAAATGGTATGGCACTTCATTAAAAAGTTGGAAATAGAAATACCATTTCATCCAGCAATCCCACTACTGAGGATATAGCTTAAAGAAATGAGAGCTGGAACATAAATAGATATATATACCCATGTTCATCACAGCAGTATTCACAAGAGCAAAGAGATGGAAACAACCTAAGTGGCCATCAACCGAGGAATGGATAAACAAACTGTGATACATACACACAATGGAATACTATGCAACACTAAAGAATAATGAAGAATCTGTGAAACACCTCACAATGTACACTAAGTTGGAGAACATTGTGCTTAGTGAAATAAGTCAGTCAAAGGACAAATAATATATCAGTCCTCTATTATAAAAAGTCAAGGAAAGATTTACATATTACGTATTTACATTTACACTTTCTTTGTTGTTTACAAGAGATGGGAGGGGAGTTCAGGGAAAATTGCCAGTGAGGTAAGAGGCACATTGATTTGGGTGAAGGGAAAAGCTATATACAAAAAGCAAATGACCAGCACAATATTGTTAGGGAAGAGGAAGACCCAGAAAGGTGCACAAGAAGTACAGACAACAAAGGTAAATACAATTACATACACAACTCTACATTATCAGTAATGACAAGCATTAATACACAAGTGGATGCATAGGTAGACAGGCAAGATGATCAGGTATGGTTACACAAATGGGAACATACCTATGATCATGTATAGGTCTGACAGACAATAGTTCTACATATGTATTTGTACATGCTATAAAAATATCCATATATATAGTGGTGCTAATAAGGGGCAGAGTTATAATAATTTCTTAACCACAACTAAACACCTTGAGGGAATGACCCACTGGCCTGCAAGTTTAGGAGCATGGTCATTGTTGTTGTTGTTGTTAGGTGCCATCGAGTCAGCTCCAAATCACAGACTCCCTATGTACAACAAAATGAAACACTGTCTGGTCCTGTATCAGCCTTACAGTCCTTCCTATACCTGAGCCCATCATTGTAGTCACTGCATCAATCCATCTTGTTGAGAGCCTTCCCATTTTTCATTGACCCTCTACTTTACCTGCATGATATCTTTCTCCAGGGAATGGTCTCTTCTGACATCATGACCCTAGTAGGTCAAACAAAGTCTGGCCATCTCGCCTCCACGGCACATTCCAGCTGCACTTCATCCAAGACAGATTTGTTAGATCTTTTGGCAGTCCAAGGTGCTTTCAGTATTTTTAGCCAACACCACACCTCAAAAGCATCAACTCTTCTTTGGTCTTCCTTATTCTTTGTCCAGCTTTCACATGTATATGAGGCTATTGAAAACACCATAGCTAGGGCTAAGTGCAACTTAGTCTTCAAGGAGATATATTTGCTCCTCAGCACTTGAAAGAGGTCTTCTGCACCAGATTGGCCCAGTCCAATATGTCATCTGATTTCTTGACTGCTGCTTCCATTGGTGTTGATTGTGGATACAAGTAATATGAATTCTTTAACAACTTCAATCTTTTTTTCCATTTCATAATGCCGCTTATTGGTCCACTTGTGAGGAATTTTGTTTTCTTTAGGCTGAGTTGCAATCCATATGGCAAACTGTAGTCTTTAATCTTCATCAGTAAGTGCTGCAAGTCATCCTCACCTTCAGCAAGCAAAGTTGTGTCATCTGTGTATTGCAGGCTGTTAATGAGTCTCCTTCCAATCCTGATGCCCCATACTTCTTCATATAGTACAGCTTCTCAGATTATTTGCTCAGCATAAAGATTGAATAAGTATAGTGAAAGGATACAACCCTGATGCACTCACTTCCTGATTTTAAACCATGCAGTATCCCATTGTTCTGTTCGAACAACAGCATCCTGGTCTATGTACAAGTTCCTCATGAGCATAATCAGTGTTCTGGAATTCCCATTCTTCTCCATGTTTTCCATAATTTGTTATGGTCCACACAATTGAATGCTTTGCATAGTCAATAAAATACAAGTAAACATCTTTCTGGTATTCTTTGCTTTGAGCCAAGATCCATCTGATATTAGCAATGATATCCCTTATTCCACATCCTCTTCTGAATCCAGCTTGCAGTTCTGGAAGTTCCCTGTCAATATACTGTTGCAACCATTTTTTAAATTATCTTCAGAAAGAGCGTGCTTGCATATGATAATGATATTGCTCGATAATTTCCACATTCTGTGGGATCACCTTTCTTTGGAATTGGTACAAATATGGATCTTTTCCAGTCAGTTGGCCAGGTAGCTGTCTTCCAAGTGTCTTGGCAGAGATGAGTGCATGCCTCCAGTGTGGAATCTGTTGAAACATCTCAATGGGTATTCCATCAATTCCTGGATCCTTGTTCTTTACCACTTCCTTCAGTGCAGCTTTGATTTCTTTCTTCAGTACCATTGGTGCTTGATCATATGCCACCTCCTAAAATGCATGAACATAGACCAATTCTTTTTGGTACAGTGACTCTGTGTATTCCTTCCATCTTCTTTTGATGTTTGCTGCATTAGTCAATGTTTTCTCCATAGAATCTTTCAATAGTGCAACTTGAAGCTTGAATTTTTCATCAGTTCTTTCAGCTTAAGAAATGCCAAGCATGTTCTTCTCTTTTGGTTTCCTAACTCCTGGTCTTTGGACATTTCATTATAATAATTGACTATCTTCTCAAGCTGCTCTTTGAAATCTTCTGTTCAGTTCTTTTATCTTGTCACTTCTTCCATTTGCTTTAGCTATTCATCATTCAAGATCAAGTTTCAGGGTCTCATCTGACATCCACTTTGGTCTTTTCTTCCTTTCCTATTTTTCTCATGACCTTTTACTTTCTTCATGGATGATGTTCTTGATGTCATCCCACAATTCCTCTGGTTTTCAGTCACTGGTGTTCAATGCAGGAGCTCTGGTAGCATAGTGGCTAAAGCACTTGACTGCTAACCAGAGGGCTCATCAAATCTATTGTTTAGATGGTCTCTAAATTCAGGAAGGATATAATTAAGGTCATATTTTGGCACTTGTTGACTTGTTTTAATTGTCTTAAGCTTCAAGTTGAACTTGAATATGAGCAACTAATGGTCTGTTCCATGATCAGCTCCTGGCTTTGTTTTAGCTGAAAATATTGAGCTTCTCCATCATTTCCTTCCACAGATGTAGTTGATCTGATTCCTGTATACTCCATTTGTACTCCACCACTCATTTGTTTGTAATACTGTGGTGGCTTGTGTGTTGATGTGAGGCTGGAGGCTATGCCACCGGTATTTCAAATACCAGCAGGGTCACCCATGATGGAGAGGTTTCAGCAGCACTTCCAGACTAAGACAGACTCAGAAGAAGGAAAGGGCCATTCACTTCTCAAAGAATTGGCCAGTGAAAATCTTAAGAACAGCAGTGAAACACTGTCTGATATATTACTGGAAAACTTTATGAATAGCCCTGAGACAATGTCCAATATAGTGCTGGAAGATGAGCCCTTCAGGTTAGAAGGCACTCAAAATATGACTAGGGAAGAGCTGCCTCCTCACAGTAGAGCTGACCTTAATGATGTAGAGGGAGTAAAGCTTTCAGGACCTCCATTTGCTGATGTTGCTTGATTCAAAATGGGAAGAAACAGCCACAAACATCCATTAATAATTGGAACATGAAATATACAAAGTATGAAGCTAGGAAAATTGGAAGTTGTCAAAAATCAAATGGAACACAAAAAGATTGATATCATAGGCATTAATAAGCTGAAATGGACTGGTTTGGGCCATTTTGAATCAGGCAGACTTATGATCTACTGTGCCAGGAATGACAAATTGAAGAGGAATGGTGTGACATTCATCCTCACAAAGAATGTTTCAAGATCTATCCTAAAGTACAGTGCTGTCAGTAAAAGGATAATATCCATATGCCTACAAGGAAGGCCAGTTAATACTTAAAATTCAAATTCACTGCTGTCAAGTTGGATCTGACTCATAACGACCCCTCCTTGGGTTTCCAAGGAAGTAAAACTACCAAAGTAGATTGCCCAATGTTCCTTCTGAGGAGTGGCTGGTGGGTTTGAACTGCCAGCCTTCTGGTTAGCAGTCAAATGCCCTAGGCACTACGCCACCAGAACTTCCAAATTAATACTACTATTATTCAAATTTATGCACCAACCACCAAAGCCAAAGATGAGGAAGTTGAAGATTTTTACTAAATTCTGCAGTCTGAAATTGACCAAACATGCAATCAAGATGTATTGATTATTACTGGAGATGGGAATGCAAAAGTTGGAAACAAAGAAGAATCACCAGTTTGGAAAATATGGCCTTGATGATGGAAATAATGCTGGAGATTGTATGACAGAATGTTGCAAGACCAACAACTTACTCATTGTAAATATCTTTTATCAACAACACAAACAACAGCTATACATGTGGACTTTGCCAGATGGAGTACACAAGAGAATGCTCTTAGAGTGCTTCAAATTGAATTGGTATAACATAGTACACAAAAATATTGTTCTACATCTTACTTTGGTGAGTAGTGACTGGGGTCTCAAAAGCTTGTGAGTGGGCATCTAAGATACAACTGTTGGTCTGTCTTTGGCCAGAGCAAAGAAACTCAACTAAACTCATACCGTCGAGTCAGATCCAAATCATGGTGACCCCTCCTTGGAGAGTGAAGAAAATCAAAACACATGGAACACTAGTTGATCATCAGCCTCAACCTACAGGATCCTGAGACTAGAAGAACTAGATGGTGCCTGGCTACCTTTGTCAACCACCCTGAAAAGGATGACAATTGGAGATCCTGAATAGAGTGGAAGAAAAATCTGAAACAAAATTCAAAAACATTAAAACATTAAAAGAAAAAAAAAAAAAAACAGGTTTACTGGTCTGATAGAGCTTGGTGATGCCTCCATGACTATGGCCCCCAGTCACTCTTCGGGCCTAAAATTGAACTCACTCCCATGGATTAACTTTCAGTCAAACAATAGACAGCCTACAAGGTGAACAATTATACTAGGGATGTGCACTCTTTAGAATAGTCAACAGTGGGAGATCAGAAGGGCAGCACTTGATAAGGGAGAAAGCTCAGAGGCAGGACTGCATACAAATGAAGGACACAGGGAAAAGTTAACCACAGGGATGAAGCAAGAAGAAAGCTGTTACATTATGGAGACCGCAGTCAGTGTCAGGAAACAAAATGTTGAATAGCAAATGAATTTGCTCTGA
>NW_006921626.1:4063574-4074790 GCF_000298275.1 Orycteropus afer afer | reverse complement strand
GGAAACCCAAGGAGGGGTCGCTAGGAGTCGGGGCCGACTCAATGGCAAATAACAACAAACAAATATATATATACATATATATATATATTTTTTTTTTTTTTTTAAGTGGAACAGAGGGTCTCAAGAAGGGAATGATGACTGCTGCAAATATAGCAAGCAGTCAATGCTTGAAAATTAAGAAGTCCCCATTAGATTTGGGAGACTGGGAGTCATTAGTAGCATGGATAAAAGTCAATGAGATAGAGAACATGGATGCCAGTGGATTAAGCAGTGACTTGAGATGAAAGGGAAGACAGTGAGTGGAGATTACTGTTCTACAAGTGTGGTTGGAAAGAAAGAATCTTTTTCTTCATGGCATCTTGATTGTACTAGTTCCAAAGAATACATCAAACCCATTGCCATTGAGTCAATTCTGACTCATAGTGACCCTGCATGTTACAGAGTAGGACTGCTCTGTAGCGTTATCTTAGCTGTAATCTTTACAGTCTTTATCCAAAGCACCACAGGGTGAGTTTGAAATATCAGCTTTTTGGTTAGTAACTGACATAAGTCAAAACCTAATCATCTTTGATATTTTATCTCCATCATCCCCTACCTTGCAATCACCAATTCATTGCAATTTGTCTCTAAAATAAATCAACTTCTTTCACTTTCACCGCTACATCTTAATTCAGACCCTTATACTCTCACATCTGGAAAGATCTGTCTAACATTTTGGTCCAATTTTTCAGACTCTCTGCAATCTACAACATAGCTACTTGGTCAGAATTATTTGCCTCAATGGTCCTGTTTGAGTCTTCTGCTCCAACCAAGTTCTAGCACAAAATCATCAGGATTTTTTTTCCCATGTGCTGCCTTTTTTTTTTGTCCCTCTTTAACCACCTGTCTAATAATTCACCATTCTTCAAGATGCATTTCAAGGATCATCTTCCCAAAGAAGTTGCCCTGCTCTCTCTAGCTGATCTCTAACTTCCTTAAACCAACATGACATCATCATTTGTTGCCACATCAGTGCTTCTTAAGTTCCCTCAAAACAAGGACCATGTCCTGGTATAGGACACAGTACTTAGCTCCTGTAAACACCTGAACTTGAACAGTATGTTTCAATTTATACAAAAATACACCTGCCAAAATGTTTTTGGATAATGCTTCTTATTTTTGCTTATGTGACAGAGATAGCTAAAAATCTGGCTTCTGTTTTTTTCCCCTCAAATATTCCTTATTTTATTTTTTATTGATTTATTTTTGTTTTTGCACATTCCTGATTGTAAAGTTATGATAGTTCAAAGAACAAAGAGGGCAGTACTCCAGAAAAAATGAGCTCCTGGAAACAAGTTATTTGTATCACTTGAATGTACAGAAATAACAAGCTGTTTTTTAAAAAATAAACAAATAAAATAGCAAACAGATATAAGTAATGGTGGTTGCTGTTGTTAGTTGTCATCAGATCACCGTGTAATGATCTCAGGCACAATGAAATAAACCTTGTCTGGTCCTAAATCATGCCCTAGTTGATTTTAGATTGGACAATGTTCCACTGCGATCCATAGTTTTTTTCACTAGATGGCTTTCTGAAATAGATCACAGGCTTTCCTTTCTAATCTGTCTTAGTGGTAAAAGGCAGTTATCATTTAAAGAGATAATATGGTGAAACCATTTCAATGAGTTCTCTCAAATTCACTCAATTTGGCAAATATAGTTTGCATACCAATAACCAGCACTCTACTAGGTGTCTTTCTTTCTTATATTTTCTTTTTAAAGCTTTCAGAGAATATCGATGTGGCCTCAAAATGTGAAAAACAAAACAGTGCCAGGAGCCTTGGTCTTGGATTTAGGGATCCCTGAACTGAATTCTGATTGCCTCTAACTGGCAGCCACACCAGACCTCTCCCTGTGCTTGCCTTTCCTCAACCATGAACTAGGAGGTGGGAAAAAAAAAGACAAAGTACTTTAGTTTCTGAAACATGAATCAAACCTCCACTATACATAAGAATAAATTACGTTGTTCTTGGTTCTACATGGTTACATTAAGCATGTCTCAAATAATCCAACAAGAACAAGAACATTTTGAAGTGGTATGTTGCAGGAAAAAGTAATGAAATGAATATAAATTTACAAGAAAAGATAAAAAGGTAATTCTTGACCTTAAATCCAAACCAAACCCACTGTCACAGAGTCAGTTCCAACTCATAGTGACCCTATGGGGCAGAGTAGAACTGATCAATAGGGTTTCCAAGGCTATAAATCTTTACAGAAGTAGACTGCCTCATATTTCCACCATGGAGTGCCTGGTGGGTTCAAACCAATGACATTTTGATTAACAGCTTTAACCACTGAACCAAAAATTATATATGTATATAAATGTTATTATTATTATAACATTTGTTAAGTGCCGTCAAGTCAGTTCCTATTCATAGTGACCCCAGGTCCAACAGAATAAAACACTACCCAGTCCTGTGCCTTCCTCAAAATGGTTGCTATGTTTGAGCCCATTGTTGAGCCCCATATCAATCCATCTCATTTAGAGTCTTCCTCTTTCTCACTGACCTTCTACTTTAGCAACCATGATGTCTTTCTTCAGAGAATGGTCCTTCCTGATATCATGTCCAGAGCATGTGAGATGAAGTATTACTATCCTAGCTTCTAAGGAGTGTGCTGGCTTTACTTCTAAGACAGATTTGTTTGTTCTTCTGGCAGTTCATGGTATATTCAATATTCTTTGTCAACCCCATAATTCAAATGTATCAGTTTTTCTTCACTCTTCCTTATTCCAGCTTTCACCTGCTCTCTTAGGCTAGGTTCTCTATGATTGGCTAATCACATCAGATCACATCATGGAGGTGATTAATTATATTACTTAAGTGCCAAATATATAACTACCAAATTACATCTTTACAAAACTGTCAAACCATTGACAATCATGGCCCAGCAAAGTTGACACAACCTGAACCATCATAGTCTACCACTTGTCAACCTGATACCTGTACAATATACACAATCACTAAATAAAGAAGTTAAAAAGTTGTACTTGCACTAAACATGATATAACTAGAATGTGTAGAACCAAAACCCATTTATATATATATTTTAAAATTTTATTGTTTGTCTTTTTGTTGTTGAGGTAACTGAACTTGTCTATGAATTTTAGAGATAAGCCCCAATTTGACACACAATCTTAACCATCACACCTGCATATGGGGTGGTTGAAAATATCATGGCTTGAGTCAAGTGCACCTTAGTCCTAAAAGTGACATCTTTGATTTTTAACATTTTTTTCTTGTTGCTGTTGTTACATGTTGTCAATTCAGTTCCAACTCATAGTGATCCTATTGTAACAGAAGGAAACACTGTCTAGTCCTGCACCATCCTCACAATTGTTGCTATGTTTGAGCCCATTTTTGCAGCTGCCCTGTCAATCCATTTCATTGAGGGCATTCCTCTTGTTTGCTGACTCTCTACCAGGAATGATGTCTTTCTTCCAGGAATGGTCCCTCTTCATAATATGTCCAAAGAACATGAGACAAAGTCTCACAATCCTCAGTTCTGGAGAATATTCTGGCTGTATTTCTTCCAAGACAGATTTGTTCGTTCTTCTGGCACTCCATGGCATACTCAATACTCTTCACCAGCACTATAATTCAAAGGCATCAATTCTTCTTCTGACTTCTTTATTCATTGTCCACCTTTCACATGCATCTGAAGTGACTAAAAATACCATGACATGGGACAGACTCACCTTAGTCCTTAAAGTGATATCTTTGCTTTTGAACACTTTAAAGAGATCTTATGCAGCCAATTTGTCCAATGCAATATGTTATTTGATTTCTTGACTGGTGCTTCCATGGGCATTGATTGTGGATCTAAATAAAATGAAATCCTTGACAACTTCAATCTTTTCTTCATTTAGCATCATGTTGCTTATTGGTCTAGTTGTGAGGATTTTTGTTTTCTTTATGTTGAGGTATAATCCACTCTGAAGGCTTTACTCTTTCATCTTCAACAGTAAGTACTTCAAGTCTTCATCACTTTAAGCAAACAAAGTTGTTTCATATGCATATCGCAGGTTCTTTTCATTTTTCTTTCTTTCTTTTTTTTGTATCCACTCTGCACTTCATCTCCAGAGCAAAAATAGGTTGACCAAATCTAGCTGACGGCAGCCATGGCCAAGTGGTTTCAGCACAGAATTAGTTGTTGTTTTTCTGAACCATCCTCACAATTGATGGTTGTGAGGTAACAAACCTGTTAGTGTGGAGTTGATTCTGACCCGTATTGTCCTCCATTTCACAAAGCAGAAATATTCCATAGGGTTTTCTTGACTGTAACCTTTACAGAAGCAAATTGCCAAAGCTTCCTTTTCAGAATGCCACTATTTTTTTGTTTTGTTTTGTTTGTTTTTTCATTTTTTGTAAATTGCCTTCTGTTTCACCCAACTTAATATGTGTCTGCCCTCTAGTTAATGGTTTACTCTCCTTTCCCCTCCCATCCCTGCTAACAATCAAAGAATATTTCTTTTTGTGTGAAACCCTTTTCTTGACTTTTTACAATAGTGGTCTCATACAATGTTTGTCCTGTTGTGATTGACTAATTTCACTCAGTGTAATGGCCTTAACTTCAGTCATGCTATGTTTGGCAGATTCATCATTGTTTTTCAATGCAGCATATTATTCCATTGTATGTGTATACCATAGTTTGTTGATCCATTCCTCCATTGATAGACATTTAGATTGTTTCCATGTTTTTGCTGTTGCAAATAGTGCTGAAATGAATATGGGTGTGCATATATCTGTTAATGGCATGGCTCTTATTTCTCCAAGATATGCACTTAGTAGTGGGATTGCTGGAACAGATAGTATTTCTACTCCCAGTTTTTTAGGAAAGTGCCATATCATTTTCCATAGTGGTTGCACCATTTTACAGTCCCAACAGCAGTGTATGAGGGTTCCAGCTTCTTCACACCCTTGCCAGCAATGGGTATTTTCTGTTTGTTTGTTTGTTTTAATTTTGCTATTTGCTTCTCTTGAGTGGTTAGGCATTTGACTGCTTATCAGAAGGTTGGTAGTTCAAACCCACCAGCTGCTTTTTGGAAGAAAAGACAATCTACTTCCGTAAAGATTTACTGCCTCAGAAACACAATGGGAGTTGCTTGGGTTAGAATTGACTCAATGGCAGTTGGGTTTTTTTGTTTGTTTTTTTGTTTGTTTTGGGGGGGAGTTTAGTGGTTAATGATTGCAAGCATTTCTTCTTCATATGTTTGTTAGCTGCCTAAATGTCTTCTTTGGTGAAGTGTCTGCTCATGTCCTCTGTTGTTGTTGTTGTTATTTGCCGTTGAGTCAGCCCCGACTCATACCCATTTTAAAATTGTATTGTTTATCTCTTTGTTATTAAGGTACTGAAGTTGTCTATGAATTTTAGAGGTAAGCCTCTTGCCTGATACATACTTGCCAAACATTTTTTTTCCCAATATATGGTTTCTCTTTTTATTCATTTGGCGAAATCTTTTGATGTGTGTAAATGTCTTAATTTTAGGTGGTTCTGCTTACTGATTTTGTCTTCTGCTGTTTGTGCATGTTTAGTTATGTTCAGTATTGTATTTGTACCATGTATTGGGGCCTCTAAATTTGTGTCTATTTTTCCTTTGATTGTCTTTACAGTTTTAGGTTTTACATTAAGATCCAACTTGAACGCATCTTTTAACATAGTGTGAGGTATGAGTTCTGTTTCATTTTTCTGGAAATGGATATCCAGTTTTGCCAATGTCATTTTTTAGAGACAGACACTATCAGTTCCCTATTTAATGAGCTTGGGCCCTTTCTCAAAGACCAACTGTCCCTAAATGTACAGATTTACTTCAGAGTTTTCAATTCTGTTCTATTGGTCTATGTGTTAGTTGTCGTATCAGTACCAGAATGTTTTAACTACTGTGGCTGTAGAGTAGATTTTGAGATCAGAAAGAATGAGTTCTCCTCCTTTATTCTTCTTTTTTTAGTAGTGTTTTATTTGTTAGGTCTCTTTCATTTCCATATAAAGTTGGTGATTAATTTTTCCATCTCTTTAAAAATAATGATGCAATGTGGATCAGGATTGCATTATATCTGTAGATTAGTTTGGGTAATATTAACATTTTAGCAATGTTACATCTTCCTATCCATGACCATGGTATATTCCTCCATTTATGTAGGTCTATTTTGGTTTCTTGTATTAGTGTTTTGTAGTTTTCTTTGGATGGGTATTTTGTGTTCCTGGTTAGATTTATTTTAAATATTTCATATTTCGGGTGGTATTGTAATCTCACAGGTTCTTCAATAAGTCTTCCTTAAATCTGATGGCACATTGTTCTTCACATGGTTTAACTTCTCAGATTATTTGCTCAGTATAGAGATTGAACAAATATGGTGAAAGGATATAACCCACACACACACATTTACTGATTTTAAACTGTGTAATTTCCTATTGTTCTGTTCAAGCAACTGCTTTTTGGTCTATGCACAGGTTCTGCATAAGCACAATTAAGTGTTTGGAGTTCCCATTCTTTACAATATTGAACATAATTTGTTCTGATCCCCACAGTAAAATTCATTTGTATAACCAATAAAACACAGATAAACATCTTTCTGAGTTTCTCTGCTTTCAGCCAAATCCATCTGACATCAATAATGATATTTGTCATTCCATGTCCTCTTCTGAATCTGATTTGAATTTCTGACAGTTCCTTGTTGATATACCACCATGATCATTTTTCAATTACCTTCAGTAAACTTTACTTGAATGTGGTATTAATGATATTATTCAATAATTTCCACATTCTGTTGAATCACTTTTCTTTGGAGGAAGCACAAATATGGATCTCTTCCAGTTGGTTGGCCAGGTAGCTGTCTTCCAAATTTCTTGGTATTGATAAGTGAATGCTTCCAGTGATACACAAGTTTGCCATCAATTCCTGGAGCTTTGCTTTTATCAAAATGCTTTCAGTGCAACCTAGACTCTTCCTTCAGAACCATTAGTTCTTGATCATCTGCTATCTCCTGAAATGGTTGAACATATACTTATTCTTTTTGGTTCAGTGACTCTGTATTCCTTCTACCTTCTTTTGATGCTGCCTGTGTCAGTCAGTATTTTATCCATAGAAACCTTCAATATTGCAACTTCAGGCTAAATTTTTATCTTCAGTTCTTTTTTTCTTCTTTTTTCTCTTAATTTAGGAGCACTGGTAGCATAGTGCCTAAGGCACTTGACTGCTAACCAGAAGGCTGGCAGTTCAAACCCACCAGCTACTCCTCGGAAGGAAGGTTGGGCTATCTACTTTCGTAGTGATACTGCCTTGGAAATCCAAGGAGGGGTCGCTATGAGTCATGTATGACTCGACAGCATATAACAACAGCAACAAAGAACATGGGAGCTCTGGTGTACTGTGGTTAAACATTGGGATGTTAACCAAAAGGTCAGAAGTTCAAACCCCGGGAAAGACGAGGTAATAGGCTTCCATAAATATTTACAACATTTGAAATCCTATGGGGCAATTCTACTCTGTCCTAAAGAGGCATTGTGAATCAGAATCAATTCATTGCAGTGGGTTTTTGGGTTTTCACCTTGAGAAATGTCTACTGTGTACTTCTCTTTTGATTTTCTAACTCCAGTTCTTTACACATTTCATTATAATACTTTACTTTGTCTTCTTGAGCCATCCTTTGAAATCTGTTCAGCCCTTTTATTTCATTAGTTTTCCATTTGCCTTAGCTACTGTACACTCAAGAGCAAATTTCAGAGTCCTTTCTGACATCCGTTTTGGTCCTTTCTTTCTTCCCTGTCTTTTTAATGACCTTTTGTTTGCTTCATGTATGATATTCTTAATGTCGTCCCACAGTTACTCTGGTCTTTGGTCACTAGTGTTCAATATGTCAAAGCTATTCTTAGATGCTCTCTAAATTCATGTGGGATTCCCTCAAGGTCATACTTTGGCTCTCCTGAACTTGTTTCAATTTCCTTAAGCTTCAACTTGAACTTACATATGAGCAATTGATTGCTTACTCTGCAGTAGGTACTTGGCCTTGTTCTAACTGATGATATTGAATTTCTCCATCATCTCTTTCTGCAGATGTGGTCAATTTGATCCCTGTGTATTCCCTCTGGTGAGGTCCAATGTACAGTCACCATTTATGTTGTTGAGAAAAGGTATTTCCAATGAATAGCTTGATGGTCTTGCAAAATTTTATCATGCAATCTCTCACATCATTTCTATCACCAAGGCCATTTTTTCCAATTACCACTTCTTCGTCTCTGTTTCCAAATTTTGTATTCCCATTAACAGTAATTATCAATGCATCTTGACTGCACGTTTGACCAATTTTAGACTGCAGAAGTTGTAAAAATCTTCTATTTCTTAATTTTTGACATTAGTATTTGGTGTAAAAATTTATGTAATGGTCATATTAACTAGTCTTCCTTCTATGTATTATTAAGTATTTTCTTATCACTGACAGTGTTCTATGTCAGGATAGATTTTGAAATGTTCTGTTTGACGATGAACATAAAACCATTGATCTTCAATTTTTCATTCCCAGCATAGTAGACCATATGATTATCTGATTCAAAATGGCTATACCAGTCCATTTCAGCTCAATAATACCTAGGATAGAAATCTTCAAATGTTCCATTTCATTTTTTACAACCTCCAATTTTCCTAGATTTGAACTTCATACATTTCACAGTCTATTAATTGATGTTTGCACCAGTTTGTTCTCATTTTGAATCACAACAACAAATGAAGGTCTTAAATCTTTACTCCATCCACATCATTAAGGTCAACTCTACTTTGAGGAGGCAGCTCTTCCCCAGTTCTATTTTGAATGCCTTCCAAAGGTGCTCCTCTGCAGATAACTACTCTCCTTTTGAGAAACAGCTTTTGGCTTGTTACCGGGCTTTAGTAGAGACTGAATGCCTAACCATGGGCCACCAAGTCACTATGAAGCCTGAGCTGCCCATCATGAACTGGGTGTTGTCTGATCCACAGAGTCACAAATTTGGATGTGCACAGCAGTACTCCATCATTAAATGGAAGTGGAATATCAGAGATTTGGCTCAAGCAGGACCTGAAGGCACAAGTAAGTTGCATAAGGAAGTGGCCAAATGCCTATGGTCTCCACTCCAGTCACATTACCTTCCCTCTCGCAGTCTGCACCTATGGCTTCATGGGGAGTTCCTTATGATCAGTTGATTGAGGAAAAGAAAACTATGATTTACAGATGGTTCTCCACGATATGCAGGCACCATTCAAAAGTGGACAACAATGGCACTGCAGCCTCTTTCTGGGACTTCCTTGAAGAACAGTGGTGAAAGGAAATCCTCCCAATGGGCAGAACTTCGAGCCATGCATATGGCTGTTCACTTTGCATGGAACAAGAAATGGCCAGATGTGTGATTGTATATGGATTCATGGGCTGTGGGTAATGGCTTGGCTGGATGGTCTGGGACTTGGAAGGACCATGATTGGAAAATTGGTGGCAAGGATGTATGGGCAAGAGGTATGTGGATAGATCTCTCTGACTGGACCAAAAGAGTAAAGATATTTGTGTCTCATGTGAATGCCCACCAAAAGGTGACTTCGGCAGAGAAGGGCTTTAACAATCAGGTGGATAGGATGACATGTTCAGTGGAAACCAGCCATCCTTTTTTTCCCACACTACTCTTGTCATTGCTCAATGGGCTCATGAACAAAGTGGCCTTGATGGCAGGGATGGAGGTTATGCATGGGGTCAGCAACATGGACTTCCACTTACCAAAGCTGATTTGGCTACCACCACTGCTGAGTGCACAGTCTGCCAGCAGCAGAGACCAACACTGAGTCCGCGACATGGAACCAGTCCTCAGAGTGATCAGCCAGCATCCTGGTGGCAGGTTGATTACACTGGACCACTTCCATCATGGATAGGACTGTGCTTTGTTCTTACTGTAATAGACACTTATTCTGGATACAGATTCACCTTTCCTGCATGCAGTGTTTCTGCCTAAACTACCATCCGTGGACTTATAGAATGCCTTATCCCCATCATGGAATTCCACACAGCATTGCTTCAGATCAAGGGACTCACTTCACAGCAAATGAAGTGTGGCAATGGGCTTATGCTCATGGAATTCACTGGTCTTACCATGTTCCCCCTCATCCAGAAGCAGCTGGCTTGATAGAACGATAGAATGGCCTCCTGAAAACATGATTATGGTGCCAGCTAGGTTGCAATACCATGAATGTTGGGGCAATATTCTCCAAGAGGCTGTATATGCTCTAAACCAGTGTCCAATATATGGTACTATTTCTCCAATAGCCAGGATTCATGGGTCCTGGAACCAAGGGGTGGGAACAGGAGTGGTACCACTCACTATTACCTCTAATGACCCATTCAAAAAAATTTTGCTTCTTGTCCCTGATACCCTATGCTCTACGGGTCTGGAGATCATAGTCCCAAAGGGAGGAACACTCCCACCTGGAGACACAATACTGATTGCATTGAACTGGAAGTTGAGAGTGCCACCCAGTCATTTCGGCTTCCTTATGCCTCTGGATCAACAGACAAAGAAGGGCATTACTGTACTATCTGGTATGATAGATCCTGATTATCAAGGAGAAATTGGATTTATATTACAAAATGAAGTTAAAGAAGAATATGTCTGGAATACAGGAGATTCTTTAGGACGTCTCTTAGTACTACCATACCCTGTGATTAAAGTCAATGGAAAATTACAGGAACCCAATTCCGATATGACTACTAATGGCCCAGACCCTTCAGGAATGAAGGTTTGGGTCACCCCACCAGGCAAATAGCCACAGCCAGCTGAGGTGCTTGCTGAGGGCAAGCGAAATACAGAATGGGTGGTGGAAGAAGGTAGTTCTGAATATCATCTACAACCACATGACCAGTTTCAGAAATGAAGACTATTATTGTTATATTTCTTCATTGTATATGTGCATCAGATATTTTTGTTTCCTTCTGCTATGAACTGTGAGATGTAAATAAGGTTAATGCATTTTTGTTGTATGTGTGTTAGCGTATCATGTTAGGTGCAAATATGACTTATAATTATCCTTAGAGATTATGTGTGGTTAAGAAGATGTGTACAACTGCCAAGTTGACAAGGGGTGGACTGTGATAGTTGAAGCTATGTGTCAACTTGACTGGACCACAATTCTGTGTGATTTAAGCATGATGAGACTGGCAATCAACTCC
>NW_006921626.1:4056153-4062613 GCF_000298275.1 Orycteropus afer afer | reverse complement strand
CTCTCAGATAGTAGTGAGTTGCTCCAAAACCTAGCTAATAACTTGAATAACCTGCCCAAGTTTTTTAAATATATAGATTCACATTACAAGACAAGATAGTAGCTACCTTTCTTGCTGGAAGCATTCTATTTCTTGATCTAGATGTTAGAAAGTAGGAATATTCATGATGAAAATATTCTTCAAGCTGTGGTGATTTGTGTACATTTCTATATGTACATTGTAACTCAATAAAGTGTGTTTAAAATATGGATTCCTGAGCCTCACCAACAGCTGAGAGCCAAAAATGTTTATTTCTTTAAATATCCTCAGGTGATTCTAATGATCAAACCCATGTAGGGACACCTCCCTCTTCAAAGACATGGGGAAAAAATGTTACATTAACAACTTTTTTTGAGTGAATATGTGAGTGAGTTTTTTAGCAGACGTGAAAGAAGGGGTTGACATGATGAGAGCAATGTCTTGGATTCTTATTCTGTCAACCAAAGTTGTGAGATGGGTTGGAATTAGAGAACACTGGAGCCAGAGAGAAAAAGTACTAAGCTGTTTTTATAATTCAGGTGTGATATGACAAGGGCTGATATTAAGCTAGAGACTGTGGAAATAGGGAAGAATGGTTGATCAGAGAGATGTTGTGGGCACATAATAAATTCCAGAGGATATATTGGCAGATGCCAAAAGACAAGGCTTGCCAGAATTAAATCCCAATGCTCATAAACTCTGGTATGTTCCTTTATCCCACAGTGTGTGTGTGTGTGTGTGTGTGTGTGTTCCTGTGTCTTGAAGCTTCACTACATGGGATCAGAACCTAATCACCACATCCAAATATACATACATACAAACATGAAACTGCCTCTGTTAACTGAGAAGTGGTGATGATGTTCTTTTAACTTAATAAGTCTCATCATTCTTATGTAAAATCCCAAATCCAAGGCATTTAACCCTGGCATTTATTTTCCAAGATGAGATAAGGTATACCAAAAATTTATAAAATCAAAGGAATTGAGACCTCATATGTTGTCAGGAAAAAAAAAAAAAATATATATATATATATATATATATATATATATATACACACACACACACGTAGGTAGATAGTATGAAAGCGTTCCCCCAACACCTCATTTCTAACACACAGCACACATCCCATACCATTCTTGGGAACTCTCCTAAGAAGGTGGAATGTTGTGCCAAGCCATTAAATGGTCTGATGAAGTGAATAGACGTCTGAAAAGAGGATGAGACCACTAAACATATTTCCACAAGTAAACCAATCCAAGCTTTCCAATGAGACCTCCAGAGGCAGGCAGCTGGATGCATATGACCCACTGTGCCACCTACGATAGCCCTCGTAGAGTTTCTTCCCATAAATGAGTGTGTTCATTGGCTTCAATTCATGTTTGTTGAAAGAAAATGGTACTGTTCAAGCAATGGAAATTATTCTTTAGTAAATTCAATAAACAGAAAGATATAACAGTAGATCAGACTAACTTAAGAGAAATTGCTTTCAGAAAGCAAATTGAGTTAAGGAATCTTTGATAAACAATGAGAAGAAGGGAGCCCAGTTGTGCCATTTTCTGAACTCTAATATGAAATGATCTTTACCATTACCACCATGAAAATTAAAATGTAGAAATTTATGTTACTCTCATGTCTCGCTTACTCTTACATACCAAAATTTATGGTCCAAACCTTCCCAACAAGCATATTTAATCCTTAAATCTAAAGGCTTATCAGTATAAATATTTTACAACTGGGTTTACAACCAATTCAGTTGTGTGTGTGTGTGTGTGTGTGTAACCAACATGACACACACATACACAATCATTTATTCTGCCAACTATCTCCATAGAGACAGATACCACTTCCCAGGCCACCTGATTTTGGCCTTGACCATGTCACTTGTTTGGCCTTGGAGTGTGAGCAGATATGATTCAAACAGATGTCTTAAATGTGCTTGTGAAGTTTGGACTTTTCTGTTCCAATTATCTGCAATAAGGAGAACGTGCTTTGGGTAACCATTGCTCCTTTAGCCTAGGCTCAAGACAAACACATAGAGAAGATTTGAACTCAAATTGCAGCCTGTAGTTAATCCCAATGTGTTGCCTAAAGTCAATTCATTCAGGTAAGGTCATCCTTGTTGTTGCTGTTGTTAGGTGCCTTCTAGTTGTCTCCAACTCATGGTGACCTTATGTACAACAAAACAAAACACTGCCCGATCCTGTGCTAGGCACATGATCACTGCTATACCTGAGTCCATCATTGAAGCTCCTGTGTCAATCCACATTGTGGAGGGCCTCCCCCCTTTTCATTGACCCTCTACTTTACTAAGCATGTTATCCTTGTCCAGAGAGGTCCCTTCTGACAACATGACCAAAGTAGGTGAGATGAAGTCCGGCCATTCTTGCTTTCAAGGAAAAGTCTGGCTGCACTTTTTCCAGGACAAATTTGTTAGTTCTTTTAGCAGTCCACGGTACTTTCAATATTCTTTGACAACAGCAAAACTCAAAAGCATCATCTCTTCTTCAGTATTTCTTATTCATTATCCAGATCTCACATGCATATGAGGCGATTGAACATACCATGGCTTTGTTTAGGCACACCTTAGTCTTCAAGGAGACATCTTTGCTCTTCAGCACTTTAAAGAGGTATTTTGCAACAGATTTGCCCAATGCAACATACATTGTAATGTCTAGACTGCTGCATCTATTGGTGTTGACTGTAGAATTAAGCAATATGAAGTCTTTGACAACTTTGATCTCTTCTTCATTTATTGTGATGCTGCTTATTGGTTCAGTTGTGAGGATTTTTGTTTTCTTTATATTGAGGTGTAACCCATACTGCACACTGTAGTCTTTAATCTTCATCTAAGTACTAAGTTCAGCTAAGTGCTTCAAATCATCCACACTTTCAGCAAGCAAAGTTGTGTCATCTGCATATCACAGGTTTGTTAATGAGTCTTCCTCTAATCTTGATGACACATTCTTCTTCATGTAGTCCAACTTTTAAGATTATTTGCCCAACATACAGATTGAATGAGTATGGTGAAAGGATACAACACTGACACACTCCCTTCCTGATCTTAAACCTTGCAGTATCCCCTTATTCTGTTAAACAACAGCCTTCTGCTCTATGTACAGGTTCCTCATGAGTACAATCAAGTGTTCTAGAATTCCCATTATTCTCCAAGTTAACCATGATTTGTTATGATCCACAGAATCAAATGCTTTTGCATAGTCAATAAAACACAAGTAAACATCTTTCTGGTATTCTCTGCTTTCAACCAAGATCCATCTGACATCAGCTATGATATTCCTTACTCCACATCCTCTTCTGAATCCAGCTTGCATTTCTGGAAGTTTTCTGTCAATATACTGCTACAACTGTTTCTGAAGTATCTTCAGTATAATTTTACTTGCATGAAGGTTGGGCAATCTACTTCCGAAGTGATAATGCCTCAGAAACCCAAGGTGAGGTTGCTATGAGTCAGTCCCTACTCAATGGAAGTGAGTTCCATTGGGTTCAGTGATATTAATGACATTGTTCAATAATTCCCACTTTCTGTGGGATCACCTTCTTTGGAATGGGTACAAATATAGATCTTTTCGAGTAAGTTGGCCAGCTAGCTGTCTTCCAAATCTCTTGGCATAACCGAATGTGTGCCTCCAGTGTAGTATCTGTTTGTTGAAACATCTCAATGTGTATTCTGTCATTGAAGCCTTGTTTTTCTCCAATTCCTTCAGTGTACCTTTGACTTCTACTTTCAATACCATTGGTTCTTGATCATATGTCACCTTCTGAAATTGATGAACATTGACCAATTCTTTTTGGTGTAGAGACTGTGTATTCTTTCCATCTTCTTTTGATATTTCCTGAATCATTCAATATTTTGTCCATAGAATCTTTCAATAATGCAACTCAAGGCTTGATTTTTTTTTTTTTTTTTTCTTCAGTTCTTTCAGCTTGATAAATGCCTGGCATGTTCTTCCCTTTTGGTTTTGTAACTCCAGACCTTTGCACACTTCATTATAATAATTGACTTTGTTTTCTCAAGCTGCTCTTTAAAATCTTCTGTTCAGCTCATTTATTTTGTCTCATCATTTCTTCCATTTGCTTTAGCTACTCTCCATCCAAGGGCAAGTTTCAGAGTCTCTTCTAACATCCGTTTTAGTCTTTTCTTCCTTTCCTGTCTTTTAATGACCTTTTGCTTTATTCATAGATGATCTTCTTGATGTCATCTCACAATTTCTCTGATTTCTGGTCATCGGTGTTCAACACGTCAAATCTATTCTTTAGATGGTCTCTAAATTCAGAAAGTATATAATCAAGGTCATATTTTGACTCTCATGGACTTGTTTTAATTGTCTTCAGCTTCATCTTGAACTTGCATATGAGCAGTTGATAGTCTGTTCCACAATAAGCTCCTGCCCTTGTTTTGGCTAAAGATATTGAGCTTCTCCATCACTTCTTGCCACAGTTGTAGTCAATCTAACTCCTGTGTTCTGCATCTGGTGAAGTCCATGTGTATAGCCACCATTTGTGTTGTTGAAAAAAGGTATTTACAATGAATAAGTGTTGGTCTTGCAAAATTCTATCATGTGATCTCCAGCATTATTTCTATCACCACTGCCATATTTTTCAACTACCAGTGATTCTTCTTTGTTTCCAAATTTGGCATTCCAATCACCAGTGATAATTAACACATCTTGATTGCATGTGCAGTCAATATCAGACCACAGAAGTTGGCAAAGATCTTCAATTTCCTCATCTTTGACTTTGATGGTTGGTGCATAAATTTGAATAATAGTAGTATTAACTGGTGTTCCTTGTAGGCGTATGGATACTATCCTATCACTGACAGCATTGTTCTTCAGGATAGACCGTGATACAGTCCTTGTGATTGTGTTAGACTGAGTTCTCTAGAGAAACAAAATGAGTAAATCTTATAGAGAGAGAGAAAGAGAAATTTATCTTAGGAAAATGGCTTACACACTTATAGAAGCTGGCAAGTCCAAAGTTCTTGGATCAAAAGCCAAGTTGGAGGTTTTCCCAACTCTCGCAGCTACAGAGGCTGAGGAGCTCCAGGTTGGCAGGCAGTGTACTGGCTGTTGACTCCAACGAATGATGAATCCAAGATCTTCAGGACAAATGGAGGATTGTTCACTCATGGACAGTTGTAGGCAGCACAACAGAATCCTGATCCACAGAAGAATGTCTCTTTTCCTAGGATGTCCATAAATATACTGGAAGCAGGCCACACCTCTAAGGAAACCCCCTTTCAATGGATTGGCTGCTCAAAACATATTCATCTGATCCCATCATGGGAATAACCACATCACAACTGCTTAAACCACACAGAATTGTGGTCCAGCCAAGCTGACACACAGCTCCAACTATCACAGTGATGATGAATACCACACCATTCCTCTTCAATTTGTCATTCTTGGCATAGTAAATCATATGATTGTCTGATTCCAAATGGCCCAAACCAGTCCATTTCAGCTCACTAATGCCTAGGATATTGCTTTTTATATGTTCCATTTCATTTTTGACAACTTCCAATTTTCCTAGATTCATACTTCATAATACACACTCATACATTCTATTTCCAATTATTAATGAATTTTTTGCAGCTGTTTCTTCTCATCTTGAGATGTGTCACATCAGCAAATGGGGGTCCTGAAAGCTCTACTCTATCCACAGCATTAAGTTTGGGTCTACTCTGAGGAGGCAGCTCTTCTCCAGTTGTATTTTGAGTGTCCTCTAACCTGAGGGGCTCATCCTCCAGCACTATATCGGACAATGTTTCAGGACTATTCTTAAAGTTTCCCAGTAATATATCAGACAGTATTTCACTGCTATTAATAAGGTTTTCACCGGCCAATTCTTTGAGAAATAGATGGCCCCTTCCTTCTTCTTAGTCTGTCTTACTCTAGAAGCTCCACTGAAGCCTATCCACCAGGGGTAGCCCTGCTGGCATTTGAAACACCAGTGGCATAGCCTCCAGCCTCACAGCAACACGCAAGCCACCACAGTACAACAAATTGGAAGACAAGTTTTTCACCCTTTGCTCTTCCAAACTGCTCCACTCATTTTCTCCCCCAGCTACTCCAACACCCTCCCACTACACCCAGCTCACTTACCTGGCCTGCCCCTGGAGCTCCAAAACACCCACCACCCAAATTGCAGTGAACCTGCAGATCTTTGCATGTGAGAGTAAGTGTGTATTACAGTCAGGGTATTTGGAAATGATTTGTTTTGAATATCCTTTTGGCAACAAATGAGTAATAGAATAAAAAACAATTCAAGTTCTCAGATTGAATTAACTAGTCAACTCTTATGAAAAAATTTCAGTAACTAATTCTGGAACAGGAGCTCTGGTACCATAGTGCCTAAGGCACTTGACTGCTAACCAGAAGGCTGGCAGTTCAAACCCACCAGCCACTCCTCAGAAGGAAGGTTG
>NW_006921626.1:4053198-4055303 GCF_000298275.1 Orycteropus afer afer | reverse complement strand
AAGGCATTTGACTGCTAACCAGAGGCTGGAGGTTCAAACCCACCAGCCACTCCTCAGAAGGAAGATTGGGCAATCTACTTCTGTAGTGATACTGCCTTGGGAACCCTAGGAGGGGTTGCTATGAGTCAGGTCTGACTCGACAGCACGTAACAACAACAACAACAAGAACCTGACCCTGAATCCCTCAACAATTGTCCATCTTCATCTTCAAGGCAGTGAAGGCACAAGCTTCCTTTTCCAATCGAAACATCCTTAGTAAGAACTTAATAAATAATTTATTTATCTGGCTAAGTTATAGAAGACAGATACAAAGCCATTCCACTTGGTCTGGTAAAAAGAAAAAAAAAAAAAAAACCTCTGGCCTAATTGAGGCAGTTATATAAAAACCACTTGCATTAAAATTCCAATTATATTTCAATTCTCTTCCTTCTGATAACAATTTTCTTTGAATAGAATATCTTCCAAGTGCTTGGAGTTACCAAGTTATGGGTCACATTATTCTACCCAGGACTAAAGAAGCCACTGACAAAATTATACTTGTCATTCTTTCCAAGCACATTTATTAGCTTTTAGTATGTGTTAAGCACTGTGCTGGGTACTTGAAGGATACACATAAACACTAGGTGTGGAGGACATAAGAAGAGAAGCCAGACAAGCAAAAGAATACAAAAAGATATGCTAGATTCTAGGGTAAAATTATGTACAAAGTATTTGTACTTTAAGTGCAAAATTTTGTAGTTTAAGTGCAAAAGAGAAAACGAAAATTATCCTCTTTGAGTACAACATAATTTTTTAGTTGTTTCCTAAGACATAAAGATAGATTTACTGAATAAGTTATTTTACAATCTTATAAGCAATAAATATTTTTGTAAAGCTGTTCTCTACAGAGAATGTTATCCTTAACAAATTTAGTTGGAGGCTTAGTGTGGCGACAGATTTTTGACTAACAATGATGAAGTAACTACACATATTAATCAAATCTTCCTCCAAATCTTACTAAAATAATAGCCAACAGGGAACAAGCTGCTAACCCAAAAGGTCAAAGAGAACTTGAGAGGAGACAACAGGAAATGAGATATTTCAATAAACTTTTGGAAGACAGAAAGCATGGAGCAAAGCAATAACTGACTTGGCAGAGGATAGAAAGGTACAACTTAAGTGATTAAAGAAGGCAGTCCCAAAAAGGAGTGAGCCCAATACCATTGAGAAGCTCAACTCTTAGAGGCACCAGACTCAAGTAGGTAGGAGAGGCTCAGTTCCAAAAACAAGAAGTAGTTTGAAAGTGTGTATACAAACCTTTAGATCTACCATGTCTCCTCCTCTATCCCCACACAAATAGATGGCTGGTCCTCACCTCCTATCCCATTAAAAGAAGTATGTTTTAATCTCTGGCTAAATTGAATCAGAGATGCTCCAGATCTGGGGATACCAGGTCTAGCTGAGGTTGTGGGAGAGATTTAGGGCAGAAAACTGGAGGCATGAAGTGGAAGTCTGTATGTGGAACCAAAGAATGTTCAGCATGACTCCAAGGCTTCTGCTCCAACACTGGGCTTCACTGGGCCTGCCTCTCCAGAAATAAGAATTCTACACAATACCAAGATTTTGCCATCAGGTACTTCTAAGCCTTTGCTGGTAGTTCCCACCAAGCTACCCAGGCCCACCATGCTACACGGGTGTGAGCTTCCCAAGGGCTTGCATGGATCCTGCCATGCTGAGGTGTGTGCAATCACTGCACAGAGCACACTCAGGCCTGTCCCCTGCATGAGCAAGTGTTAAAATTCTTTCAGCTCTGTCTGCAAGTGCCTGGAGGTGTCCAGCTCCACCAACAAGCCTCCTGCTCAAAGAGATTCTCTTTGTGGCCTGAAAAATCCATCATGCCATCTTGTGTCATTTTCAGCATTACAACTCTCTCTTCTAGGTCTAAGAGGTTCTCAGTGCAAGAGACTCTGGGACCAAAAAGTGTGCACCGCTCCAGACTCTTCTTGATTGTAGTAACATCTGCCTGAAACTCTATGTTGTTGTTGTTGTTAAGTGCCGTCGAGTCGTTTCCAAGTCATAGCGACCCCATGCACAGCAGAACGAAACACTGCCCGATCCCGCACCAG
>NW_006921626.1:4034911-4052323 GCF_000298275.1 Orycteropus afer afer | reverse complement strand
GTTCGAACAACAGCCTCCTGGTCAAGGTACAGATTCCTCATGAATACAATCAAGTGCTCGGGAATTCCCATTCTTCTCAATGTTCTCCATAATTTGTCATGATCCACACAATCAAATGCCTTTGCATAGTCAATAAAACACAAGTAAACAGTCAGCCACAGGGACCCAGGTGGGGGGGGATACGAGAGACTCTATGGGAATAAATAAGTCTAGCAAGATGACAAAACTGACAAACACCACTTGCTGGACCACAAAGGTCTCAGTCCTATTAGATGTGTTTTCAAGCCACTATTTACATAATAATTGACTAATCTCTTGCAAGATTGTGGTTCAACTAATCACTTGGGGGGACTTAATAGACCATGTTAAGAAGCAAACATGTCACTCTGATGACTAAAGTGAGCCTGATTTAAGCCGTGGTCTTTTCAATTGCCTCATATGCAGCATATGAAAGATGGACAATGGAAAAAGAACACCAAAGAAGAAAAGATACATTTGAATTATGGTGTGCCAAAGAATAATGAATATACCATAGATTGCCATAACAATGAACAAATCTGTCTTACAGCCAGAATGCTTCTTAGAAGCAAGAATGGCAAGACTTTGTCTCATATACTTTGAATGTATTATCAGGAGGGACAATGGAGAAGAGCTATATTATAAAATAGACAGTCAGTAGCTACAACAACGGGGTCAAACATACTTGTGACTGTGAGGATGGCACAGGATCAGGCAACATTTCATTCTGTTATATGGGGGGGGGGGTCCACCATGAGTTGGAACTGACTCAATGGCACCTGACAATAACACCAGACCACGGCTAGAAATATCATGTAAAAGTAATTCATTGCACCACAGCGAGAAGCATAAAATCTCTCAAAAAACAATTATTGACATCTCAGAGAAACAAGAAACTATGTTATAAAATAAAAACAGGATGCTATGTTGTACTTGGCACAGCTCTTGTTGTTTTTGCTGTTGTTGTTGTTAGGTGCCACTGAGTCATCTCTGACTCATAATGATGCTATGTATAGTAGGACAAAACGCTGCCTGGTCCTGTGCCAAACCCACAATCCTTGCTATACTTGAGCCCATTTTTGCAGCCCCTGTGTCAATCTATCTCATTGAGGGCCTTCCCCTTTTTCATTGGACCTCCACTTTACCAAGCATGATATCCTTCTCCTGGGAATGGTCCCTTCCAATAACATGACCAAAGTAGGTGAGATGAAGCCTGGCCATTCTTGCTTCCAAGGAGCATTCCAGCTACACTTTTTCCAGGACAGATTTGTTCGTTCTTTTGCCAGTCCATGGTACTTTCAGTATTCTTCACCAACACCACAACTCAAAAGCATCAATTCTTCTTCAGTCTTCCTTATTCATTGTCCAGCTCTCACATGCATTTGAAGTGACTGAAAATAGCATGGCTTGGATTAGGCACACCTTAGACTTCATGGAGACATTTTTGATCTTCAGCACTTTAAAGAGGTATTTTGCAACAGATTTGCCCAATGCAATATGTCATTTGATGTCTTGACTGCTGCTTCCATTGGTGTTGATTGTAGAACCAAGTAATATGAAGTCTTTAACAACTTCAGTCTTTTCTACATTTATCATGAGGCTGCTTGTTGGTCCAGTTGTGATTTTTGTTTTCTTTATATTGAGGTGTAATCCATACTTCAGACTGTAGTCTTCAATCTTCAGCAGTAAGTGCTTCAAGTCATCTTCACTTTCAGCAACCAAAGTTGTGTTGTCAGCATGTCACAGGTTTTAATGAGCCTGTCTCCAATCTTGATACCACATTACAGTCCAGCTTCTAGGATTATTTGCTCAGCATACAGGTTGAATAAATATGGTGAAAGGATACAACCCTGATGCACTGCCTTCTTGATTTTAAACTATTCAGTGTACCTTTGTTCTGTTGGAACAATAGCCTTCTGGTCTATGTACACATGAGTACAATTAAGTGTTCTGGAATTCCCATTTTTCTCAGTGTTATCCATAATTTGTTATGATCCACACAATCAAATGTCTTTGCATAGTCAATAAAACACAAGTAAACATCTTTCTGGCATTCTTTCCTTTTGGCCAAGATCCATTTGACATCAGCAATAATAGCCCTTGTTCCACATGTTCTTCTGAATCCAGCTTGCATTTCTGGAAGTTCTCTATCAATATACTGCTATAACCATTTTTGAATTATCTTCAGTAAGATTTTACTTGTATGTGATATTAATTATATTGTTTGATAATTTTCACATTCTGTGGGATCACCTTTCTTTGGAATGGGTACAAATATGCACCCCTTTCAGTTAGTTGGCCACATAGTTATCTTCCAAATCTCTTGGCATAGCCAATTAAGTGCCTCCAGTGCAACATCTGTTTGTTGAAACATTTCAACGAATATTCTATCAATTCCTGAAGCCTTGTTCTTTGCCACTTCCTTCACTGAAGCTTCAACTTCTTCCTTCTAAACCATTGGTTCTTGATCATATACCACCTTCTGAAATGGATGAACATCGATCGATTCTTTTTGGTACAGTGACTCTGTATATTCCTCCCATCTTCTTTTGATGTTTCCTGCATCACTCAATATACTGCCTATAGAATCTTTCACTATTGAACTTGAGGCTTACATTTTTCTTCAATTCTTTCAGCTTGAAAAATGCTGAGCATTTTCTTCCCTTTTGGCTTTACAGCTCCATGTCTTTGTACCTTTCATTATAATAATTGACTTTGACTTCTTGAGCTGCTCTTTGAGAACTTCTGTTCAGCTCTTTTATTTTGTCATTTCTTCCATTTGCTTTAGCTACTCTTCATTCATGGACAAGTTTCAGAGTCTCTTCTGACATCCGTTTTAGTCTTTTCTTCCTTTCTTGTCTTTTTAATGACCATTTGCTTTCTTCATGGATGTTGTTCTTAATGTCATCCCACAATTCTGGATTTTGGTCGTTGGTGTTCAATGCATCAAATCTATTCTTTAGATGGTCTCTAAATTCAGGGGGGATATATTCAAGGTCATATTTTGGCTCTCATGGACTTGTTATAATTGTCTATCTGTATCTTGTGAGCTGTAGCTCCCCAAAATGGCTCCCAGACTCCATCCTATTTAGTCAAATACCAGATAATACAAAGTCATTACCAACCCCTCCTTTTTCCCCTCACAGACCACATTCCTAAGTTAATCTTATCTCAGGCACATACTGCCAGACCTTACCCTGAACCCATACCAGCACTGGATGCCCCTGAACTCACATCAGGCTCATAACACCTATATGATATTTCCTCAAAAAGAGGTATACATATCTCTTGAAAGAGGAAAGGGTTTAGCAGATTTTGAACTGACCAACTGGGAAAGTGGGGAAAGGACAGAAAAGGCCAAAGGAATGGGGAGAGACCAAGGAGTCAGCCACAGTGATGCAGGTGAGGAAAGAGAAACCAGGCCACACCCCACAAGTGACAAGGTGGGAAAGGACAGAAAAGGCCATGGGGATCCAGTCAGAGCAAGGAGTCAGCCGCAGGGATCCAGGTAAGGGTGGTTGGAGAGGTTTCCAACAGCTAAGGGAGACAAACTTCTCTGTCGGTTTGTCTGACTGTGGTGACATGTTGCTGTGAGTCTTGAGGCTGTGCCACTGGTGTTTCAAACCCAGTGGGGTGTACATGGTGCACAGGTATCATCCCAGCTTGCAGATTGAGACAGACTAGGAAGAAGGAAGAGGCCATCCACTTCTCAAAGAATTGGCCAGGGAAAACCTTATGAATAGCAGAGAAACACTGTCTGATACATTACTGCACGAATTTATGAATAGTCTGTAAACATTGTCCAATACAGAGGAGGAAGATGAGTCACTTAGGTTAGAAAGCTCTAAAAATAGGACTGAGCAAGAGCTGCATTATCAGAGTAAAACCAGGCTTACTCATATGGATAAAGTAAAGCTTTCGAGAACTTCATTTGCTGACATGGCACCACCCAAATTGAAGAGAAACAGTGGGAAACATGTATTAATAATCAGAACATGGAATGTACAAAGTATGAATTTAGGAAAATTGGAAGTTGTCAAAAATGAAATGGAACACATGAAGATTGATATCCTAGGCATTAGTGAGCTGAAATGGACTGATATGGGCCATTTTGAATCAGACAACCTTATGATCTACTATGCCAGAAATGACAGTTTAAAGAGGAATGGCATGGCATTCATCATCACAAAGGATGTTTCAAGATGTGTTTTGAAGTACAATGCTGTCAGTGATAGGATGATATCCATACACCTACAAGGAAGATCCATTAATAAGACTATTATTCAAATTTATGCACCAACCACCAAAGCCAAAGATGAGGAAATTTAAGATTTTTATCAACTTCTGCAGTCTGAAATTGACTGAACATTCAATTAGAATGTGTTAATTATCACTGGTGACTGGAATGCAAAAGTTGGAAACAAAGAAGAATCACCAGTAGTTGGAAAATATGCCCTTGGTGACAGAAATAATGCTGGCACTCACATGGTAGGATTTTGCAAGACCAATGGCTTATTCATTGCAAGCACCTTTTTTCACAACACAAAAGGCAGCTGTACACATGGACTTCACCAGATGGAACACACAGGAATCAGATTGACTACGTCTGTGGCAAGAGGTGATGGAAAAGCTCAGTATCTTCAGCCAAAACCAGACCAGGAGCTGATTGTGGAGCAGACCATCAACTGCTTATATGCAAGTTCAACTTAAAGTTAAAGACAAAGTATGATCTTGTATATATCCCTCCTGAATTTAGAGACCATCTAAAGAATAGATTTGATGGGCTGAACACCAATGACCAAAAACCAGAAGAATTGTGGGATGACATCAAGAGCATCATCCATGAAGAAAGCAAGAGGTCATTAAAAAGACAACAAAAGAAGAAAAGACCAAAATGGATGACAGAAGAGACTCTGAAACTTGCCCTTGAATGGAAAGTAGCTAAAGCAAGTGGAAGAAATTACAAGATTAAAAAATTGAACCAAACATTTCAAAGAGCAGCTCAAGAAGACAAAGCCAACTACTATAATGAAATGTGTAAAGACCTGTAGTTAGAAAACCAAAGAGGCAGAACACACTCAGCATTTCTCAAGCTGAAAGAATTGAGGGAAAAAAAATAAGCCTTGAGTTGCAATATTGAAGGATTTTATGGGCAAAATATTGAATGATGCAGAAACATCGAAAGAAGATGGAAGGAAACACACAGTCACTGTACCAAAAAGACCTGGTCAATCTTCATCCATTTCAGGAGGTGGCATATGATTTAGAACCAATAGTATTGAAGGAGGAAGTCAAAGCTGCAATGAAGGAATTGGTGAAGAACAAGGCTCCAGGAATTGACAGAATACCCATTGATATATTTCAACAAATGGATGCCACACTGGCAGCACTCACTCAGTTATGTGAAGAGTTTGGAAGACAGCTACCTGGCCAACTTACTGGAAGAGATCCATATTTGTACCCATTCCAAAGAAAGGTGATCCCACAGAATGTGGAAATTATCGAACAATATCATTAATATCACATATAAGATCTTACTGAAGGTAATTCAAATACGGTTGCAGCAGTATATTGACAGAGAACTTCCAGAGGTGCAAGCTGGATTCAGAAGAGGACGTGGAACAAGGGATATCATAGCTGCTGTCAGATGGACCTTGGCTCAAGGCAAAGAATACCAGAAAGATGTTTACTTGTGTTTTATTGACTATGCAAAGGCATTTGATTGTGTGGATCATGACAAATTATGGATAACATTGAGAAGAATGGGAATTCCTGAACACCTGATTGTACACTGTACATTGACCAGAAGAAGGCTGTCATTCAAATGAAACAAGGGGACACTACATGGTTTAAAATCAAGAAGGGAATGTGACAGGGTTGTATCCTTTCACCATACTTATTCAATCTATAAGCTGAGCAAATAATCCAAGAAGCTGAACTATAAGAAGAAAAATATAGCATCAGGATTGGAAGAAGAATCAGTAACAACCTGAGATACACTGATGATACAACTTTGCTTGCTGAAAGTGAGGATGACTTGAAGCACTTACTAATGAAGATTGAAGAATACAGTCTGCAGCATGGATTACATCTCAATATAAAGAAAACAAAAATCCTCACTACTGGATCAATAAACAGCATCACGATAAATGGAGAAAAGATTGAGGTTGTCAAAGAATTCACATTGCTTGATTCTACAATTGACGCCAATGGAAGTAGCAGTCAGGACATTAGACAACATGTAGTACTGGGCAGGTCTGCTGTGAAGGAACTGTTTCAAGTGCTGAGGAGCAAGGATATCTCATAGAGGACTAAGGTGCGCCTGACACAAGCCATGATATTTCCAATCACCTCATATGCATGTGAGAGCTGGAAAATGAATAAGGAAGACTGAAGAAGAGTTGATGCTTTTGAGTTGTGGTGCTAGTGAAGAATGCTGAAAGTACCATGGATTGCTAAAAGAACTAACAGATCCATCCTGGAGGAAGTGCACCCGAAATGCTCCTTGGAAGCGAGAATGGCCAGACTTCAACTCACCTACTTTGGTCATGTTGTCAGAAGGGACCAATCCCTGGAGTAGGATGTCATGCTTGGTAAGGTGGAGGGTCAACGAATGAGGGGAAGGCCTTCAATGAGATGGATTTACACAGTGGCTGCGACAATGGGTTCAAGTATAGCAAGGATGATGGATCTGGCGCAGGATCGAGCAGTGTTTCATTCTGCCGTGCATGGGGTTGCTATGAGTTGAAAACGACTCGACAGCACCTAACAACAACAACAACAGCTGGCCTCCACTGGATTTGATGTTGTTTTCCTCATTAGCCTCCCCCACTCTTTTGAATAAAACTCTTTCATGTCTCTGAGAACACCTCTGCTGTAGTTTTTCATTCTCTTTTATATTTATTTTTTCTTTTTTTTGATATTATGTGTTTTTGTTTTGTTTTGTTTTGTTTTAAATTGTGGTTTGACTGAAAGTTTACAGAGCAAATTCACTTTCCATACAGCAGTTTACATACACTTTGTGTCATGACATTGACTACAATTTACCTCAACGCAATAGCTCCCATCCCACTTACTCCCAATAATTACCTCTTCAATGTGTCCATCCCTTCATGTACCCCTGCCACCTGAGCTGTCTCCCTGTGCATAAACAGCCCTTCTTTTTCCCATGATTTTCTCTCTATGGAGTGTATTTACCTCAGGTAAATGTTCAACTCATATGCCTGTCTTTTGTTTGGCTGGAAGCCAGAGGTGTGGGTTCAATTCCAGACCTGAAGGGCAGCTAGGGGCCATAGAATCAGTGGTTCCACTAGGCTCTATCAGACCAGCAAACTTGCCCCGCCCCCTTTTATTTTTCCAAATTATTTTACATTTTGTTCCACATTGTTTTCCCTCTCTATCCAGGATCTCCTATATAGATCCCCCTCTGGGTGTTTGAGGAGCTCCGGTAGCATAGTGCCTAAGGCACTCGACTGCTAACCAGAAGGCTGGTGGTTCAAACCCACCAGCCACTCCTCTGAAGGAAGGTTAGGCAATCTACTTCCGTAGTGATACTGCCTCGGAAACCCAAGGAGGGGTCGCTAGGAGTCTGGGCTGACTCGACGGCATATAACAACAACAACAACAACTGGGTGTTTGACAGTGTTCACTGGGCACCATCTAGTTTTTCTGGTGTCATAATCAAATAGGCTGTGGACCTCATGGTGTACTAGGAAGTACAATTAAGTGTTCCTGCCAGACTGCAGCTTCATATGTCTCATTTTTTGGTGTTTTCATGCAAATTCTTCTGCTAGTTGGAGTTTAGTCCACTTCTATATCCTTTCCTTCAAAGCTCAGGGATCCAGGATTATCTTCTGTATCTGTGTTAATTGGTTCCCCTTTTCTTTGTTGAAGAAGGTCTGTGCAGTCTTTCTTCCTATTCCACTGTCTTACCACAGTTTTCCATTCTCTTGAATCCTCCTAATTACAAGCCTTTTGAGGCTCTTGGCTATAACCAACTCAGCAGTTGAGCCATGCCAGAGGATCAAACCCTCCACCTTGGGACCTCAGAGAATATAGGTAGGGAATGAGACTCTGCAGAGTTAAACCCAATTTGGCCCAAAATTTTGATGTTTGAATCATTGACAAGATTACAACTTATCTTCTACCTACCAATATAAAAGCCTTGCAAACCTTCTTGGGATTATTAGGATATTGGAGGCCCTATATTCCCATTCAGCTCAAATTTTCTGTCTCCTATATAAATTGATTAAGGAAGGAATCATTGGGAACTGGAGCAATGAGCATGAACATGTGTTTCAGTCAGCTAAAGTAGCAGTAGAGCATGTTAAGGATTTAGTGGCCATCAAGACTGGAGCCCAATGTAAATTGGATGTTGCTAGCTATCCCAAGGGCTTTTGCTGGAAAAAGCAATGGGATAGATAAGATCCCCTTGGATTCTGGTCACAGTTATGGAAAGGGGCTGAATAGTGATAAAGCCCACTGGACCAGCAGCTATTCACTATATAATGGAGCTTGTAGGATGTAGAAAATATCATCAAGGGAGCCCTAATAACAGTGAAACCCTATTACCCTATCACTAGGTAGAAGAAAGAATTCACTAAAATACAGTCATGGGAGGCCCAAGCTAGCATATTCACTAAGTGGCGTGCATACTTGCAACAGCAAAGTACCCTCTCTGCCAGTCCCCTAAGTGCTGAGCTGTACCAGATATTAGGACATGTAACATACAATAATAAAGATGTCCTCCAGGTGCAGGAAATTCCAATATCACTGTAAGCCATATTAAGACCATCACCAAGCCCATGCCTGAGACTGCCTTGTACACTGGCTCTGCCAGAAGGAACCCTCCCAATTGGACAGCCACTGCCATACAGCCATCCACAGAAATCATATGGATAGATCAAGGAGAAGGGCAGATCAGCCAGTGGACTGAGATTAGGGCAGTCTGGATGGTGCTTATACATGAGCACAGCCCAACTGGGCTCTGTACAGACAGCTAGGATGTGTATAAAGGCTTACTCTCTGAATGATGGACTAATGGTAGGACTAGATGATTGCCGCACAGCCATTCTGGGGAAAACAACTTTGGGCTGACAAATTGACTTGTACTGGAACAGATATCACCATATATCACGTCTCAGTCCATAGCTCTCTGACTTCACCAGGCATTGCTCAGGTAGATGAACTGGCTCAGCTCATGCACTCACCACTAGACTCCCCATAACTGAGATTGCCCAATGGTTACATCACAAGACTGGACATAAAGGATAGAGGACTTTATGGACTATTGTTAAGGGGATGGGCATACCTCTCACCATGTCCCAAATTAAAGAAGCTTGCAATGATTGCACCCCTCTGCTTTAGAAAGAGACCAGGTCCTACGAGAAGTGGGCCACATTCCCCATATAGTGTTGCCTGCCCAAAGGTGGCAAATCAACTCTATGGGACTCCTCCTGCTATCTGACAATTGTCATTTTGCCCTGAATTGCATTGACACTCCTACTGGCCTTTTGCAAGCATATCCCTGTAATCAGGCAACACAAGTGATCCACCATCCAAGGTCTTGCCTGGTTGTGCACCACGTATGGCATGCCCATGGACATTGACAGTGACCAAGGAAGCCACTGCACTAGCTACAATGTACAGAATTGGGCAGATGCCAACAATATCACTTGGCATTTTAACCTGCCATACAACTCCACTTCTGCTGGCCTGATAGAACAATGAATGGCCTCTTGAAACAAACCTTAAAGAAAGAGACTTGTTGACAGGCTGAATGATCAGGTATGTCTAGGCAGGGGGTGATGTGACCATCACCGTACATAGGGTTGACAGAGAATGTTTCTACAACATTGTATGTGATATAAAATTGTCCTGGTGTATAGTACAGCTGACTTGGGTCACTTATTGGCCACAGCCAGTTACCTGGAGGAAACAAGTAGTTAGACCTGTAGGCTCAGGACCATGGTCACAGGGAACATCAAGCTCAACAGGCATAATATACTACACAAAAACATTGTTCTACATCCTACTTTTGTGAGTAGCAGCTGGGGTCTAAAAAGCTTGCAAGCATCCATCTAGATGCAATGATGGTTCTATCCTTGTCCAGAGCAAAGAAGAATAAAGAAAACCAAAGGCATGTGGAAAAAATTAGTCTAAGGGATTAATGAACCATGTGCATCTCAGCCTATATGACCATGAGACCAGAAGAACCAGATGGTGCTGGGCTACCCCTGTCAACCACTTGGAGGGGAATCAGTGCAGGAGATCCTCGATAGAGTGGGAGAACAATGTGGAACAAAACTCAAGATCTTAAAAAAAGACCAGGTTTGCTGGTCTGATAGAACCTGGTGAGGTCCCTGAGACTATGGCCCTAGCTACTTTTCAGGTCTAGAATTGAAGTCACTCCTGTGGCTTCCAGTCAAACAATAAACAGGTATATGGAGTGAACATTTACATCCGATAGATACACTGCTTGGAGCAATCAATCATGGAAGAAAAGAAGGACAGTGCACAGGGAGATAGCTCGAGGTGGTGGGAGTGCATAGACGGGATGGAAGGACACAAGGAAGAGGTAACTATGGGAAGGAAGTGGGAAGAGAGCTGTTACATTGTGGGGAATTGTAGTAATGTCACAAGACAAAATGTGTATGAACTTCTGTATGGAAAATGAATTTTCTCTGTAAGCTTTCACCCAAATCACACTAAAAATTAAAAGAAGAAGAAGAAGAAGAGAGACTTACTCCCTGCAACAGCTGTCTAAGCTCCTTCCAGATGCTCTAAGATATATTAATGAATATTGCCAACAAGAGTATCCAAGTGTCTATCAAATGCTGACCCAAGGGTCCCTACAGACCATGAAGATCCAGGTGAAAACCACTGAATACACTGCTCTGCTGCCTGCAGTAGGTCATGAAAATAACTTCCTTTTGCTCTTGCCACAGGATCTAGACATGGGGGATCATGTAGTTACACTCCCCTGGAAATGGCAAATAGGATCATGGTGGTTTGGAATTTCTTCCTCCTGGGGTGAAGGCTTAGAGGCATTGTTTTGGTTACCTCTGTGCTGCTCTAATAGAAAATACCACTAGTGGGATGGCTTTAACAAATGGGAGTTTATTCTTATAACTTTTGGAAGCTAGAAGTTCCAAGTGCCAGGCTCTAGGGGCTCTGTGAAAGCCCCTCAACCTTGAGTTTCAGCTCTGCCTCTTGTTTCTGGCCCACTGAAGCTAGAGGCATCTCTTCACTTAAGCAGCTACTGACTGCGAAGACTGACAAGCCCAAGGTTGACCAAAAAAAATGCCACAGTCCCAATGTACCAAACAACACAGCAGGCCATTGATTCAAGTCCATTGAAATTCTTGGACTGGCAGAACATGGCAGGGTGCTGAACAATGATTTGGCTACATGCAGGATTCAAGCGTGCCACAAGCTAGAGACTGTTCCCAAAGCTGCTTCTTATATATGGGAAGCAGACTACATCCCAAAAGCATCTACTTAGCTGTTTGTGGGTAGATCCCACCATGGAGCTGATTGCCATTCTCATCATGGAGAATAACTACCACCAGCTGCCCAGCCACTCAAGCAGGTCCAGCCAAGTTGACACACAACCTTAACTACCACAGACATCCTTGATTATAACCCCTTGGTTGTATCCAAAACACCCAATTGTACTTAATATTGTTAATTGTGGCACATCTTTAAAGAAAAGAACATATAAGTTAATAGACTTTTCCTGTACCCCTCATAGACTATACCAGTTTGCCTAGAGTTGAAGGCTCCCAGGGAGGAAAGGCATGGTATTGCAAGCCAGGGCAGAAGCCCTGCCCAGGGATCATCTTAACTGCCACTTCTAACACTGCCTGTGTCTTATTAGACCAACATTATTTATCTATTATTATTCCTTTAAAAGACTTGTCTTATCACCCTTAAAAGAATTATAGGTAATATGTTTGCCAACTGGGCTGTCATGGTTGAGTTGAAAACCAGTCCAATTGCTCGATGTGCAGAGAACTGCCTACTTGCTCCACTGTGGGACTTATATGAAAGCTACAACCTACCACCCAGAGGGTCTAGAAGTGTTTGGACATTTGGAGAACTCAGCCCCTATGCCCATGGATCTTTTTCCTTTTTTTCCATTTCCTGGGGACTGTAGTCTTTCCTCCTTTCTTGAAGTTGCACTAGGACGTTATGGTTTATGTTGTATTCATGACCTTTGGCTCCAATACTCCAGTGCCCAGGCTCAGGGGATCAAGCAGAAGAGATGGACATGCAGATTGTATGAGCCATATTGTGGCGCTGGGGTGGAGTGTACCAGGCATGGCTATTGCTCCCCAGAAATGTTCCCAGACCCCATCCTATTTAGTCACATGCTAGATAATGTAAAATCACCCCAACCCTCTCCTTTTTCCCCTTGCAGGCCATATTCCTCAGTTAATTTTATCACGGGCACATACTGCCAGACCCTGACCAGCTACCAGCATCAGACTTCACTGACCTCACACAGGCTCACAACACCTGTATGATATTTCCTCAAACAGGGGTGTATATATCTCCCGAAAGAAGAAAGTGTTTAGCAGACTTTGAACCTGACCAGCCAGCTGCCTCTGGATGGATGTGATGTTCTTTTTCTTGTAAGCCTCCCAACACTTTGGAATAAAACTCTTTCATGTCTCTGAGTGGGCCTCTAGTGCAGTTTTTTTAAATCTCTCAGCTATAACTAAGACATATGTAAAAAGGAATATTCAGAGAATAAGAAAAAGTCTTTGAGAAATAAAAGATATCATGACAGAAGTAGAATACTCAACAGAGGAGCTAAAGAATAAACCCTTCCAGAAGCAAAACCAAGAGACAGGACACAGATGGGGAATAAAGGATAAGACAAATAGATAATTGACTCAGAGATTCACCATTCAATTAATAGGAGTTCCAAAAAGAACAAAAGGAACAGAATGGACTAAATAGTCAAAAATAATAATAATATGGAAAACATCCCAAAACTTCAGTACTGAGTATCCAGATTGAAGAGGTCACAAAGACCCTGATAAATGAATGAAAAGCCAACTACTTGAAAAATAACCATAAAGTTTAGAACATCAAGGACTAAGGGAAAATCTTACAAATAACCAGAAAGTTGCCTTGGAGAGATCAATCATGGGAGCACAGAAGGGCAGTATATGCACAGGGAGACTGCATGGGGAGCAAGAGGGCATGAGAGAGAAGGACATAGAGAGGAAGTGGGAAGAGAGCTGTTACATTGTGGAAAATTGTAGTCAATGTCATGAGAAAAAATGTGTATGGACTGCTGTATTTCACCCAAATCACAATAAACATTTTTAAAAATTCAATAATAAAAATAACCAGAGAGTTGACACAGTGGCTGCAACAATGAGATCAAGCATAGCAAGGATTGTGGGAATGGTACAGGACCAGGCAAGGTTTTGTTCTGTTGTACACAGGGTTGCTGTGAGTCAGAACTGACTCAACAGCACCTAACAACACACAAAAGTTACTATTCAACAGATTGGAAATTAGAATTGTATCTCTCTTTTTAATACCAGTAAAACTAGCTGCCATCAAGTCAATCTCAATTGATAGTGACCTCCATGTGTGTCAGAGTAAAACTGGGTTCCACAGGGTTTTCAATGGCTGATTTTTCAGAAGTAGATCACCAGGCCTTTCTTCTAAGGTGCCTCTGGATGGACTCAAACCTCCCTCATCTCACTTAGCAGCTGAGTGTATTAACTGCACCATACAGGGACTCTGAGCTTTTTTTTTTCCTCCCTCAACAGCAACTCCAAATGCCAGAAGAAAAGACAGAGAGCAATGCCTTCAGAATTTGAAGGGAATTTCAAATCAAAATGGAATCCAATGCCATTATTTCATTGTGGATTCTTTCCCATGATCTATGGTACATGGACAGACATGGCCCAACCCAAGCTTTCCTGATGAATGGGAGCTACCTAAAATTTCTACTAAACATAAGGGAAGGAGACAGGAGAAGAGAGTGAGGACCCAAAACTCAATCATTGTCATGGAGGAGGCTGTGAATATGAAGGAAAGGAATAGCCACCCCTCTCCCCATGCCCATCCCTACCATCTGAAGACCAAAAATTAGAAAAGGGATTGCTTGCATTCTAAAACCTATGCAGAAGGACTACCCCTCCGGAAAGAGGAGACTGGCCTGTCTTTGTCTGGCATTGTATTAACATTAACCTCTGGAAGAGACATCTGACCTCCTGTCATCAGTAGAGTCCTGTGTACTCAATCTTGGAAGGAAAAATTACTATACAAACTCCAAAGGCCTGATGTTTACTATTCAAACCCAAACACACTGAATTTAGAAAGGGCCAAAAAGCAGAGGGAGTGGCAAACCTGAATATCATTTCTTCCGTTATCCCTCAGAGGTCAGTCTTGTCATTGGAACATTGGAACAGGCCCAGTTTCCCAAGGTTTACCTCAGTGTGGCCAAGAATTAATTTCAAAAATCTGTCCTGTCAGGAAAATCAGTTTTTTATATACTCTTTACCCACAAGAATGTGGTCTTCTTTATTTTCTAACCTCAAGATTTTCTCTTTATCCCTTTCATGCCCTAAAAAAAGACACTTGTTTTGAGTATAACAGTAAAAAGGGAAGAAAATTAAAAATAGGTGACTATTTTATCAAGTGTTAATTAAAAGGCTCTTCCAGGAGAAATTTTTGTGAGTCATTTTTATTTTATCTTAATTTTCCATACTTTTTATAATGTTATATAAATGTTTTACCATATACCTTAGCTCCACAACTAGACTGTAAGCTTTTCAAGTGTAAAGACAGTCTTATACACCACTGTGCCCCCCACGTCATTGTACAGGGGGCTAAATATAGAGTAGTGCTCAAGCAAAACAACAAAATACCCCCTATTGAATGAAAGCCATTAGTGTACATAGTTGTAAGTTCATAAACTTCTCCCTCATTTCCGATATGTGTTTTAAATACCTGAGCTGGAGTTCATGGGCAGATAATTGCAGATAGGCTACCTATAATACTATTCAAGTTGCTATTTTTCATAAACAACAAACAGCCTTCCATTACTGCCCAACTATGGCTATCAACTGCATGTGTCTCTAATTCAAGAGACCCTCTCGGAGTTCCGGTAAGATGGTGGAATAGGCAGAAAGACTGCACAGACCCTCTTCAACAAAGAAAAGGGGAACCAATTAATACAGATATGGAAGATAATCCTGGACCCCTGAGCTTTGAGGGAGAGGATGTAGAAGTGAACTAAACCCCAACTAGCAGAAGAATTTTCATGAAAACACCAAAAATGGAGATATATGGAGCTGCGATCTGGCAGCGATTCTGACAGCACAGACAGCTTGGATATTGCCAAGTGGTGTTAGGACCTAAGCAATAACCTAAAAATCAGCACTGCTAGCCAGGGACTGCACGGAAGACTGCCCTGGTGGCTGGGGAATAAAAAGGAAAGCAGTGAGAGGAAGGCAGGCTGAGCTGTGTACTTTTGCCTGACTGGAACGCGCAACCATTTCAAATATTTACAAGCACTTGGACCATTTTAGATATTTAAAGCAACAGTGTTCTCCTAGATTCCAGGGACTTAAGAACAGGCTCCACTGGCCAGGAACCGCAAGGACATTCTGGATGCCAATGACCAGAAATGTGTGACACTCCCCCACGCCCTCTTGGTGAACAGAGGTGCAGCCACCCCTCACTCCTACCCACCTTCTAGGCTGGGAGGAATTCCATCCCAGACAGTGTGCTCAGACAGAGCCTGAATGCTCTGCCCCGTACTGTCCCAATATATTTTTCTTTTTTCTTTTTTTTAGTTTGTTTGTTTTTGTCTGTTTTAAAACTACTATTATTATCATTACTTTTGTCATTGTTATTATTATTCTTTAATCTTCCCTTCCTAGGTCCTGGTTTTCAGATATTTTTCTTTTCCTTGTTCCTGGTTCTAACTTTTTTTCTTTCTCATTTTTAACCCTTTTTGTTGTATTTCTTTTTGTGCTTTTCCAATTTTTTTTCATCATTATCCTCCTTCTCTACCGTTTTTTCCTTATTGCCCTCTCCTCAGATATTGCAGTGTGTTTTTTCTTTCCCCCCTTTTTTTCTTTGTTTGGTTACTGTTCCTGTGTGATCACATGATGTGTTTTTTGTCCATTAGCTTTTACTTTCTTGATGGTTATTCTATTGTTATTTTTTGTCGAACTGAGTAGGAGACAGGAACAGTCCCCATATGACACAACTATACCCATATCTCTTGCAGCTTCACTTACTGAGAGAGAGCCACCAATTCCTTCTCAATCAACGGGTCAATGATAAACAACCACCAAAAAGCCTGACTCACTCTTAGCTGCTCTTCACAAAGAGTTAACAGAGATCTAAATACAACAACATCACAATGTGGCTGAGACAACAGATCATCACAGTCCACACAAAGAAGCAAGATAAAGTGGTAGAAACAAGCGAGCAGGACACAGACCCAGAACACATCCCTGAGGAAGAAGCAGCATTGGAACTTCCTGATAAGGAATTCAAAAGAATTATGTTTAGGTATCTTCAAAGGATTGAGAGAGAGATCAAGGAAAACACAGAGAAAACTCTAGAAAAACTGAGGAAGAAAATCCAAGAACAAAATAACAAAATGAATGAAAACTTAGAAATGATTCTAAAACTACAGATAGATATCCAGTAGATTAATACTAAATTGTCAGAAATAGATAACACATTGAAATGGCAAAGGACTAGAACTGATGCAATCGAAGACAGAATTCATGAGATTGAAGACAAATACCAGAATACATCTTTGGAAAAGGATCAATCAGAAAAAATACCAAAACAAAATGAAGAAACCCTAAGGTTCATGTAGAATACCATTAAAAGGAATAACCTAGATGTCACTGGAATTACAGAACAGGAAGAGAAAAATAAAACCACTGAGAAAATTGTCCATGATTTGTTGGACAAGAACTTCCCTGATATGATGAAAGATGATAACATATACATTCAGGAAGTCAAATGAACCCCAAATAGGATAGAACACAAAAGAGAATCACCAAGACATGTCATCATCAAACTCATCAAAACCAAAGACAAAGACAGAATCCTGAAAGCAGTACAAGAAAGACAAAAAGTTACTTACAAAGGACAACCAGTAAAAATAAGCTCTGATTTATGAGCAGAAACCATGCAAGGGAGAAGGTAATGGGATGGTATATATAAAACCCTGAAAGAGAAAAATTTTCAACCAAGAATTATACACCAGTCAAAATTGTCCCTCAAATATGATGGTGAAATTAGGAGATTTCCAGATAAGCAGAAACTAAGGGAATTTGTTAAAACCAGACCAACCTTACAAGAGACACTACAGGGAGTACTTTGAATGGAGAACCA
>NW_006921626.1:3952445-4029266 GCF_000298275.1 Orycteropus afer afer | reverse complement strand
GAATTTTTTTTTTAAAAAGAACAATAAAATTGACAAACCACCACAAATTTAACAAAGAAAAGAGAGAGAGAATACAAATAATATGAATAAGAAACCAAATGGGTGACATCACAACAGAAACAACTGAAATGAAAAGGATAATATCAGGATACTATGAAGAACTGTACTCCAACCAATTTGAAAATCTGGAAGAAATAGACAGATTTCTAGAAACACACCACTTGCCTAAGCGAACACAGACTGATGTGGAAAAGTTGAACAGATCCATAACAAAAGAAGAAATTGAACAGATCATCAAAAAATTACCAAAAAAAAAAAAAGAGTCCTGGCCCAGACTGTTTCACTGAAGAATTCTACCAAACATTCAGAGAAGAACTGACACCAGTCCTACTCAAACTATTCCAAAACATAGAAAAGAATAGAATCCTCCCTAACTCATTTCATGATGCAAGCATAACCTTGATACCAAAACCAGGCAAAGACATCACTCAAAAGGAAAACTAAGGACCAAAATCTGTCATGAATATAGATGTTGAAATCTTCAACAAAATCCTAGCCATTATACTCCAATAACATATCAAGAAAATCACTAATTATGACCAAGTGGGGTTCATATCGTGTATGCAGGAATGGTTCAACATTAGTAAAACAATCAACGTCATCCACCACATAAATAAAACAAAGGAGAACAACCACATGATCATATCAATTGATGAAGAAAAGGCATTTGATAAAATCCAACACCCATTCCTGATCAAAATTCTCACCAAAATAGGAATAGAAGGGACTTTCCTCAACATAATAAAGGGTATTTATGCAAAACCAACAGCCAACATTCTTCTCAATGGAGAGAGACGAAAACCATTCCCCTTGCCAACAGGAACCAGACAAGGATGCCCTCTATCACCACTTCTATTCAACATTGTACTCAAAGTCCTAGCCAGGGCCATAAGGTAAGAACAGGAAATTAAAGGCATCCACATTAGTAAGGAAGAAGTCGAACTACCTCTATTTGCTGATGATATGATCTTATACCTAGAAAACCCAAGAGACTCAGTCAAAAACCTACTGGATTTAACTGAGAGATTTAGCATCATGGCAGGGTACAAGATCAATATCCAAAAATCAGTTGGATTCCTCTACATCAGCAAAGAGATTGTTGAAAAAGAAATAAGAAAATCAATACCATTTACAATAGCTACCAAAAAAATAAAATACTCAGGAATCAATCTTACCAGGGACACAAAAGACCTGTACAGAGAAAATTGTAAAAACTATTTCAATAACCCATAAGAGATCTACATAAATGGAAGAACATTCCATGCTCGTGGATGGGAAGATGGAACATTGTGAAAATGTCAATTGTACCCAAAGCAATCTATACATTCAATGCAATCCCAATCCAGATCCCATCAACAATTTTTAAAGATATGGAAAAACCAATCACTAACTTTATATGGAAAGGAAAGAGACCTCAGATAAGCAAAGCACTATTGAAGAAGAAGAACAAAGTAGGAAGTCTCACACTCAGATCACAATGTTATCAAATTAGAAATCAACAATAGAAACATCCAAGTAAGAAGAGTAAACACATGGAAACTTAACAACACCCTCCTTAAGAAAGACTGGGTAAGAGAAGAAATAAAAAATGAAATTCAGAAATTCCTTGAATCAAATGAGAATGAAAACACAACATACCAAAATCTTTGGGACACAACAAAAGCAGTGACCAATGGAATAGAATGGAATAGACCACTTGAATAGAATTGAGAAACCAGAAATAGATCCATCAACCTATGGACAGCTGATCTTTGATGAAATGAGGAAGGGAATGTTTGTTTAATAAATGGTGCTGGCAAAACTGGATATCCATTTGCAGAAAAATGAAACAAGATCTGTACCTCACACCATGCACAAAAACTTATTCCAAATGGATCAAAGACTTAAATGTGAAACCTAAAACTAGAGTTCCTCAAGGAAAATCTAGGGGCAAATTTACAAGCCCTTATATATGGCATAAATAGGCTATCAAGCATAACCCAAAATGCACAAACAGCGGCAGAGAAACTAGATGAATGGGACCTTCTAAAAATTAAATTTTCATGTGCTTCCAAAGACTTCTCCAAAAGATTGAAAAGAGAACTTACAGATTGGCAAAAAATATTTGGCAATGACCCATCTGACAAGGGACTTATCTCTAGAATTTATAGAAAACTCCAACATCTCAATAACAAAAAGACAAATAATCCAATTAAAAAATGGCAGGAAGACATGAATAGACACTTTACCAAGGAGGATATTCAGGGGGCCAACAGACATAGGAAGAAATGCTCATGATCATTAGGTATTGTTGTTGTTGTTGTTATGTGCTGTCAAGTAGCACCTGACTCATACCGACCCCTCCTTAGGTTCCCCAGGCAGTATCCCTACTGAATTAGATTGCCCAACCTTCCTTCTGAGGAGTGGCTGGTGGCTTGGAACAACCAACCTTCTGGTTAGCAGTCAATTGCCTTAGGCACTATGCTACCAGAGCTCCTTCATTAGCTATTAGAGAGATGCAAATCAAAACAACAATGAGATACCATCTTGCCCCAGAACTACTAGCAAATTTCAAGGATGCAGAGAGATTGGGGACTCTCCTATACTGCTTGTGGGACTATAAAATGGAACAACCACTGTGGAAAGCAATATGGCGACTCCTTAAAAAGTTGCATTTAGAAATGCCATTCCATTACTAGGTATGTATCCTTAAAAGTGAGAGCCAAGACAAGAACAGACATATGCACACCCATGTTCATCACAGCACTATTTATGATAGCAGAAAGATGGAAACAACCTAGGTGTCTATCAGCTGAGGAATGGATAACCAAACTATGATACATACACAAAATGGAATACTATGCAACCTGAAAGAATAATGTAGAATCTGCTAAATACTGCATAATGTGGATGAACTTGGAGGACATTATGCTCAGTGAAGTAAGTCAATCACAGAAGGACAAATATTGTATTAGTTCATTATTGTAAAAGTCAAGGAAAGGTTTATATATGGAAAGAAACTTTCTTTGTTGGTTACTAGGGGTAGAAGCTCTGGTAGCATAGTGCCTAAGGCATTTGACTGCTAACCAGAAGGCTGGCGGTTCAAACCCACCAGCCACTCCTTGGAAGCAAGGTTGGGCAATCTACTTCTGTAGTGATACTGCCTTGGCAACCCAAGGAGGGGTCGCTATGAGTCAGGTCCAACTCGATGGCACATAACAGCAACAACAACAGGGGTGGGAGGGGAGGAGAGAGAACACTGTTAGATAGGTAGAATTAAGTATTGATTTGGGTGAAGAGAAGGGCAATGTACCAAATGTGAATAATCAACATGGTGGCATTGAGGAAGAGGAAGATATAGAGAGATACATAGGAGATGCAGACAACTAAGATGAACCCTTTTGCACATACAGTACTGCATTTTCAGTGAAGGCAAACATGGGTATAAGGGTGGATAGATGGAGGGGCAGGCTGAACTATTAGGTATGCCTATGCAGTGAGAAGTGTACCCAAGACCATGTATAGGGTTGGCAGACAATTGTTCTACAAGTGTAGCTGTATGTTCTGTAAGAATTCCCAGGTGTATAGTAAAGCTGACAAGGGACAAAATTGTAGTCACTTCTTGGTCACAGTCAGCTACCCAGATGGAGCAAGTAGTTGAATCTGTGGACTTGGGCACAGGGGACATCAAGCTCAATTGGCATATCATACTACACAAAACAGTGTTCCACCTCCTACTTTGGTGAGTAGTGACTGGGATCTCAAAAGCTTGTAAGCAGCCATCTAGATGCAACGATGGGTCTCTCCTTGTCTAGATCAAAGAAGAATGAAGAAAACCAAAAATTCATAGAAACAATTAGTCTTAGTGACTGGTACACCATGTGATCCATAGCCTATATAACTATGAGACCAGAAGAACTAGATGGTACCTGGCTACCACTGTCAACCACTTGGAGGGGGATCTATGTGGAAGATCCTGGATGGAGAGGGAGAACAATGTGGAACAAAGCACAAAATCATTTGGAAAAATATAAAGGGGGGGGGGGGGCCAAGTTTGTGGTCTGATAGATCCAGGTGGAACCACTGAGACTATGGTCCCTAGCTGCTCTTCAGGTCTGGAATTGAACCCACTCCTGTGGCTTCTAGCCAAACAAAAGACAGACGTATGAATTGAACATTTACCTGAGGTAGATACACTCCTTGGAGAGAAAAATCATGGGAGAAAGAAGGGCTGTTCACTCACAGGGAGACAGCCCAGGGGGCAGAATCACATGGAGGGATGGACACAGGGAAGAGGTAACTATCGGAGGAACTGGGAGGAGAGTTGTTGCATTATGGTAAATTGTAGTCAATGTCATGAGACAAAGTGTATGTGAACTGCTGTATGGAAAGGGAATTTGCTCTGTAAACTTTCACCCAAATCACAATTAAAAAAAAAAAAAAAGTAGAGCCTCTTTATGTGCAAAGATCACTACTGGCATATTCTTCATGGAATGCTCAAATGAAATAATACCAAAATATATGGCAGAATAAAATCCAAGTACTGTTTCTTCTCTACATCTTCACTCTTCTCCTGAAATATCAGAAATGCTGGCTCCTTTTCCCTTAAAAGAGCAGTGGTGCCAGTGTTACCATCCACCCGGGTGAACTTCCCAGTAAGTTTAGGATGTGTGGGATAACTCCAAATGGCACCATGAGTAGCTAGACAGTCCAGAGCAAATGTCAAGGCAGACATGATTTGAAATAAATTAACTGAAAGTAATGGAAGATTTTCTGAATCGTTTTAACAGGGCCAAATCATAAAACAATCACCAGATGGTTATAATTACTCTGCAGCTTTATTCTCCTACCCTTCCATGAATGGAAGGTGTCTTAGTTATATACTGCTGCTAAGTCTGGACAGCACCTAATAACCACAACAACATAAAATAAATTCCACAAGTAGAGAGCTTAACAAACAGAAATTTATTTTCTTACAGTTTAGGAGGTTAGAAGTCCAAATTCAGGGCATGGTTCTAGGGGAAAGCTTTCTCTCTTTATTGACTCTGGGGGAAGGTCCTTGTCTCTTCAGATTCTATTTCTTGATTCTTTAGTGATCTTCATGTGGTATGGTGTCTCTCTTCCCCCATTTCTGTTTCTCTTGCTTGCTTTTCTAATTTCTTTTGTATCTCAAGAGAGCTAGATTGTAGACAAACTCTACAGTAATCCTGTCTAATTAATATAAAAAAGACAACTCATTCCCAAATGGGATTATAATCACAAAACAGAATTTAAGATTTACAGCATATATTTTTGGGAGACACAATTCAATCCATAATGTTTCATCATTTGTCCTCTCAGAATTCGTGCCATTCCCACATGCAAAATACATTCTCCCCATCATACCATCCCAAAGTCATAATCTTCAAAGTTCAAAATTTCATATTCTGAATCATCTAAATCAAATATAGGTGAGACTTGAGGCATATTCCATATTAGGGCAAAATTTTCATCTGTGAACTTGTGAAATATAGACTATAAGTTATCTGTTTCCAAAGTGCAATGGTGGATAAGGTACAAGTTAGATATTTCCATTACAAATGGGAGAAATTTTAGAGAAAGGGATAATAGGCACCAAGCAAGTCCAAAACCCAGTAGAACAATTCACATTAGGTCTCAATGTTTGAAAATAATCCTCTGTTCTCTGAGGCCATCTAGGCAACGGTTCTGCCCTCCAGACTGTGGGTGCTGACCATGCTCTCTGGATTCAGAGTGGACACGCCTTACCCCTGGGCTTCAGCTCTGCCTTCCAGGTTCATTGGGATGGCAATTCTGCTCCTTTGCATTAGGCAGCCAATTCTCCTAGTTTATCTGAGTAGTGACTCCATCCTTTTGGCCCTGGGAGGCCCCATTCTTCTGCTTCTGGGGCATGACAGCCCTGCCCCCTCAGCTCTTGGTAGAAGCCCCATGCCCTTGATACACCTTAATATCAGCCCCACACTCCAGAACAGTTATTGAAGATCTGTCTCTAAAACTTAAGAGGATGTGGTTCTTCCCTTTGACACTCCAGAGTTTGTGTCCTCAGCTTTTGAGAACTGAGAGGCAGTGGCCTCACTCTCTGGACTGAGGCAACTCTGCCTCCCATACAGTTCTGCTGAGATCCAAGCTGCTCCAGGAATGGTTCCTTTCTTGGGGGACGGCAGACGTAACTACTTTGGTGCACTTCCTGCCTGTAGAGTTTCAAGAAGCAGATAGCATTCTCTCCTTTCATTTTTTCTCTGACCTCTTCAGTCTAAGTTGGTGGATTTTCCTTTATGGTAGTTGGTTAGAACCATCAGTCACAGATTTAATCTCTTTAACAAAAGATTGTGTAGTTGTCCTTGGTGGAAATTCTACAACACATGTCCTTAGTATGTACAACAGAATTTTCCAATCTTTAAGTTTTGTTTTTATTTTGTACAGTTCATTTTTACGTCCATCTCTTTCTCTCACATCTTACTATAAGCAACAAGGAGAAAACATGAGAACCCTTTAAGATTTTGCTTAGAAATCTCATCCACTAGATATCTAACTTCATCACTTACAAGTTCTACCTTCCACCAAACATTTGAAGATAGTACAAATAAGTTTTTTGCAACTCCATAAAAAGCATAGCCTTTCCACCATTATCTAATCACATGACCATCATTTTCTTTTAAAGCCTCACCAGAAGAACATTTTTTGACCACATTTCTAGCAACATTCTGTGGCTTGTGTCATATGTATTCTTTCTACCTTTCTATCCTGGGGTTTGCTTGTGGTGCTTTTTTTCTTTTCTTTTTCTTTCTTCCCTTTCTTCCCTGCATCATCCAATAGGAGGAACACATTAAACCTCCAACAGGCAACCGGAGATTTTACACTGAACACTTCACCGAATAGACAGGTAACACCAATAGCTCCAGTGCCACAGGACCAATAACAGATGGTGGACAACACCTGCTTATCCCAACTCCAAATCTTTTTCACAATGAAAAGAGACCTGCACCCACTTTCCCACCAGTGAATCAACCAACACAGAGAGAGCTAGAGAGTGACTCAGTACAGCTGAGCTAATAACCAAAGAAGTATACCTGCTCCACCCTTTCAGATATAATAAAACATAAAATCAGGGTGAAACAAGTCAGTACATAACTAACATTTAAAACCAACACCTGCAAAATGTCTAGGAAACAACAGACAACCTCAAATCTAAAAAAAAAAAAAAAAGACAAGACAATAGAAATAAAAGCCCAGGCTAAAGAATCATCTGTCATGGAAGAAGAACAAGCAATAGAACAATTTGAGAAGGAATTCAGAAGAAATATATACAGGAGTCTCCATGAGCTCAAGGAAACAATACTCAGAACCAATGAGAAGACAGGCAGTACCCTAGAAGAATTTGGTAAAATCATTCAAGAACAAAATAACTAGATAAATACACAATTAGAACTCATACAAAAACAACAATTGGAAATCTAGAAGATGAACACTAACATTAAAGAGAACAGATAACACAATGGAAGGACAAAAGAGTAGACTAGAACAGGCTGAAGAATCTGTTTCCCAACTAGAAGACAAGTCCCGTGACCCCAGCCTGTATGAAGAAAAGTTAAAACAAAGATTTAAGAGAAGTGAATCCACTCCTTGGAATGAAGGTGGGGCAATCTACTTCCATAGTGATACTGCCTTGGAAACCCAAGGAGGGGTCGCTATGAGTTGGGTCTGACTTGATGGCACATAACAACAACAACAACAGAGAGAACCAAAGAGTTGTATAGAGTGACATGAAAAGAAACAACATACACTTCATTGGAATACCAAAACAAGAGGAGGCAAGAAAACCACTGAGAAAATTGTCAAGGACTTGCTAGCAGATTTTCCCCCATATCACGAAAGAAGAAAAGATATCCATCCAAGAAGCTCAACGAACCCCATACAGTATAGATGCCTAGAAAAAAGTCACTAAGATATATCATGATCAAACTCTACAAAACCAGAGACAAAGACAGAATCTTGGGAACATCTTGGGAAAAGCGAAATGCCACCTGTAATGGACAACCATTAAGACTAAGCTCTGGTTTCTCAACAGAAACCATTCAGGCAAAAAGGAAATGGGATGGCATATACAAAACCTTGAAGGAAAAGAATTGTCAACCAAGATTTATATATTCAGTCAATTTTTCCCTCGAATATGAGGGTGAAATCTAGACCTTCTCAGGCAAACAGAAATTAAGGGAATTTGTGAAAAGCAGACCAAGCCTACAAGAAATATTAAAAGGAGTTTTTCCAATAGAGAATCCACAACAGAGAAAAACAAATTAAAATCAAGACACTTGACACCACCACTTAGAAACCAAACAAGAAATAGACACTCGAAATAAGCACATAAAATAATATACACTGAGAAATAAGTGAGTCAATCTGCAGATGACACCAGAAACAAAGCAAATAGAAGGAATAAAAGTTTGTTTTTTGTTTTGTTTTTTAGCTATATCATGCATTACAATTGTTTTCTTTTTTGGGGGGGAAGAGGGAATGAAAGTGTTAATAACAAAACTTTCAAATGGAAAGGAAGACAAGACAATGTCATTATAGAACAGACTGTTCCAAACTTAGGGACATAAGAATTTACTTCAAGTAACCACAAACAAAATTAACAATCCTCCTAAACAAACTCAGAAAGAAGAAAAACACATGGGCTTAGTGAGCCTAAACCAACAATAATGAAGAAAAGAGAATAACACTTGATAACAAAATGAACTCAGAAGAGAAAAACATATGGAACAAGGAAATCACCAACAACAACAGCACAAGAGAATGACAACAGTGAGTTGGATCCGACAGAATGGCAGTGAGTTTTGTATTTTGTTTTTTTAATCACTAATTACACTCAATGTGAATGGACTAAGTGTACTTGTCAAGAGAAAGAGAGTAGCAGATTGGATGAAAAAAAGAAGGCCCATCAATATGCTGCCTACAAGAGACCCACATTAGACACAAAGATAAAAACAAATTAAAAATTAAGGGTGGAAAAAAATATATCAACCTAATGGCAACCAAAAAAGAGCAGGATGGCAATATCAATTTCTGATAAAATAGACTTCAAGGTGAAAAACAGCATAAAGGACAAAGAAGGATACTATATGATGCTAAAAGGGTCAATTGACCAAGAAGACATTACCATAATAAATATCTATGCACCCAATGAAAAAGCTCCAAAATACATACTGCAAATATTAACTGAAATGAAAGGAAAAATACTCTACAATAGTAGTAGGAGACTTTAACACATCACTTTCAAGGAGGGACAGAACAACTAGGAAAAAATTCAACAAGATACAGAAGAACTCAACAAACACAATCAACAAATTTGACCTTATAAACATATACAGAGCACTCTACCCGACAAAAGCACAATACACAATCTTCTCCAGTGCACATGGATCATTCTCCAGAATAGACCATAGGCGAGGACACAGAACAAGCCTCAATAAATCCATAAACATTGAAATACTACAAAGCATCTTCTCAGATCACAATGTTATAAGATTAGAAATCAATCATAGGAAGATCAAGGAAAAAATATCAAATAACAGAAGAAATAAAGTGTGAAATTAAAAAAAAAAAAATCCTAGAAACAAATGAGAATGAAGATACAACTTACCAAAACCTTTGGGACAGAGTGAAAACAGCACTCAGAGGTCAATTTATAGCAATAAATGCACACATTAAAAGAAAAAAAAGAGGAAAGAAATAAAATCTACACTCTAATTCAACAACTCCAACAATTAGAAGAATAAAAGAAACCTACAGTATCCAGAAGACAGGAAATAATAAAGCTCAGAGCAGAAATAAATGAAGCAAAATAAATAAATAAAATAGAGAAAATCAACCAAACAAGAAGCTGGTTCTTCAAAAAGATTAATAAAATTGACAAACTACTGGCAAATCTAACAAAGGAAAAGAAAGAGAAGATGCAAATAACATCAATAATAAATGAAAAGGGCAACATCACAACAGAACCAACTGAAATTAAAAAGATAATAACAGAACATTATGAAGTACTGTACTCCAACAGATTCGAGAACCTAGAAGAGATGGACAAGTTTGTAGAAACACAAGACCTACCTAAACTATCCCAGTTGGAGATAGAATGCTTGAGCAGACCCATAACAAAAGAAGAAATTGAGCAGGTCATTAAAAAAAACTCCCCACAAAAATATGTCCTGGCCCATACAGCTTCACTGAAGAATTTTACCAAATGTTCAGGAAAGAGTTGACACCTATAGTACTCAAACTATTCCAGAACATAGAAAAAGATGAAATGCTCCCAAATTCATTCTATGAAACAAGCATAACACTGATACCCAAACCAGGGAAAGACATCACTAAAAAGGAAAACTATAGACAAATATCCCTCAAGAATATAGATGTAAAAATCTTCAACACAATCCTACCCAACAGAATACAACAGCATATCAAATAATAATAATAATAATAATACATCCTGAACAAAGAGGATCCATACCTGGCATGCAAGAATGATTTAACATCAGAAAAACAATCAATATAATCCACCACATAAACAAAACAAAACAAAAGAACCATATGATAACATCAATCAATGTAGAAAAGGCATTCAATAAAATCCAACACTCATTCCTGTTCAGAACTCTCAGAAAAATAGGGATAGAAGGGAAAAGGCATATACACAAAGGCAACAGACAACATTATTGTAATGAAGAAAGACTCAAAGCAGTCCCCTTGTGAATGGGAACCAGACAAAGATGCCCTCTATTGCCACTTCCATTTAGCATTGTATTGGAAGTCCTAGCCAGGGAAATAGGAGCTCTGGTAGCATAGTGCTAAGGCACTTGACTGCTAACCAGAAGCCTGGTGGTTCAAACCCACCAGCCACTCCTCGGAAGGAAAATAGGGCAATCTACTTCCGTAGTGATACTGCCTCAGAAACCCAAGGAGGGGTCACTATAAGTCGGGTCTGACTTGACGGCACATAACAACAACAACAAAGCCAGGGAAGTAAAGCAAGAGAGAGAAATAAAAGGCAACCAAATTGCCAAAGAAGAAGTAATGTTATCTCTGTTTACAGGTGACATGATCCTATATATAGAAAACTCAAGTGACTTGGCAAAAAAAAATTACAGCGACTAATAGAAAGGTTCAACAAAGTGGCAGGATACAAAGCCAACATAAAAAAAAGTATCATTTGGATTTCTCTATGTTAACAAAGAGGTCACTGAAAAGGAAATAAGGAAAATAATACCATTTACAATAGCTACCAAAAATATAAAATACTTAGGAATAAATCTTACCAGGGACACAAAAGACCTATTCAAAGAAAACTACAAAACTCTACTACAAGAAATTGCAAGGGAGCTACATAAATGGAAGAACATGCCTTATTCATGGATGGGAAGACTGAATATCGTGAAAATGTAAATAGTACCCGAAGCAATCTACACATTCAATGCAATCCCAATCCAGATTCTATCGACAATTTTTAAGGACATGGAAAAACCAATCACTAAGGCTGGGAGTTCAAACCCATCAGCCACTCCTCGGAAGGAAGATGGGGCAATCTACTTCTGTAGTGATACCACCTCGGAAACCCAAGGAGGGGTCACTATGAGTCAGGTCCAACTCAACAGCACATAACAATAATAATAATAACAACAACAACAATTTCATATGGAAAGGAAAGAGACCTCGGATAAGCAAAGCACTGCTGAAGAAGAAAAACAAAGTAGGAAGTCTCACACTCCCAGATCTCAAAACTTATTATACAGCCACAGTAATTAAAGCAACATGGTATTGGTACAATGGTAAACACATAGACCAATGGAACAGAATTGAAAACCCAGAAATAGGCCCATCCATTTATGCACAGCTGATCTTTGACAAAGGACTAAAACCCATTAAATGGGGGAGAGATAGCCTTTTTAAGAAACAATGCTGGCAAAATCGGATATCCATCTGTAGAAAAAATGAAACAAGACCCATACCTCACCCCACACACAAAAATGAACTCAAGTTGGATCATAGACTTAAATATAAAACCCAAAACTCTAAAGCTCATCAAAGATAAAATAGGAACAAATCTAGGGGCCCTAATGAATGGCATAAATAAACTATCAAGCATAACCCAATATTCACAGGCAGTGGAAGAGAAAGTAGAGGACTGGTACCTTTTAAAAATTAAATTCTTACACACATCAGCAGAATTCTCCAAAAAGATAAAAAGGGAACCTATATATTGGGGAAAAATATTGGCTATGACATATGTGACAAAGGACTTATCTCCAAAATTTATAGAAAACTTCAACACCTCAACACCAAAAAGACAAACAACCCAACTCAAAAATGGGCAAAAGACATGAACAGACACTTCACTTAAGAAGATATACTGGTAGCCAATAAACATATGAGGAAATGCTTACGATCATTAGCCACTAGAGAGATGCAAATCAAAACAAAAGTGAGATATCATCTCACCCCAGCAATAATAGCAAAGTTCAACAAGACAGAAAATAACAAATGCTAGCAAGGTTGCAGAGAGCTTGGAACTCTCATACACTGCTGGTGGGACTGCAAAATGGTACAAACATTATGGTATACCATTTAATCCAGCAATTCCATTACTAAGAATATATCCTAAAAAGGTGAGAGACAGGGCACAAACAGACATATGTTCACCCATGTTCATCACAGCACAATTCACTGTAGCAAAGAGATGGAAACAACCTAAATGTCCATCAACAGATGAATGGATAACCAAACTATGGTACATTCACACAGTGGAATACTATGCAACATTCAAGAATAATGAAAAATACAAGAACCATCTCACAACATGGATGAATTTGAAGATCATTATGCTGAGTAAATAAGTCAATCACAGAAGGACAAACATTGTATGATCCCATTATTGTAAAAAGTCAAGGAAAGATTTACTCAGGGAAGGAAATTCCAGGGACAGGAGAGAAGGGGAGGGAAAATTTCAGACTAGTTGTGGGTCACATGTTGATTTGGGGATGGTAGGGTTGGTATGGAAAGAGTCTGTTACCAGAACCATAAAAGTGAGGAGAAAGGACACTGAAATGTGCACATAGGATGTAGACAACAAAGCCAAATACTAGTACAATACTGCAGTTTCACTAACACTGAACACCAAGCTATAGATAAATGCATAGACAGGTAGGAAGATCAGGTGGGGGTAGGCAAACAGAAATATACTGTAGACCAAGGATAGATTTGGCTTAAAATAATCTAACATATGCACTTGTGCTACAAAATTAGCCACATATATTACAGAAGCAACAGAAGACAGAGTTGGAGTAACTTCTCAGAGACAACCAAACACCTTGAGGAAGAGAATCACCAAACCTACGGACCTGGGACCATAGTCTCAGGGGACATCATGCTCAATAGGCACAACATAGTACATAAAAACCTTATTCCACAACCTAGTTCACTGAGTACTGACTGGTGTCTTAAAAGCTTTCGAGCAACCATCTAAGATGTAACTATTGGTTTCCTCTCATCTGAAGCAAAGAAGAGTGAATAAAATCAAAGGCATCTGGAAACAATTAGTACAATGATAAGATGGACCACAAGGATCTCAGCCTTCATGACCCCCCAACCCAAAGAACTAGATAGTGCCAGGCTGCCAATGCCAGCCACTTGGAAAGGGATCAATACTGGAGATCAGACCCTGGATAGAGTGGGAGGGAAAATGTGGAACAAAATTCAAAAACACAAAAATGACCAGAATTACTGGTCAGATAGAGACTGGTGGAAGCCCTAGGACTATGGCCCTGGGGTTACCCTTCAGTCCTAGAAATGGGACTCACTTCCATGGATTGGATTGGCTCTCAGCTTAACAGTACAAAGACCTACATGCAGAACACCTACCCCAGGGCAATGCACCCACCTACTGTAGGGAAATGTACCCCTTAGATTAGTCAACCATGAGACACCAGAAGGGCAGCATTCACATAGAGGGAAAGCTGGACAGATAGGAGTGCATAGTTAAGAAGGACACAGGGAGGGGGTAGTCACAGGGAGGGGAAGAGAGGATATTTTTTTTATGGTTGTGGAGGGTAATTGGGTAATGAAATTGAATATGCATGAATTGTTGAATGTGAAACAAATTTGCTTTTTTGCACCTAAAGCACAATTAAAAAAAAAAAAAAAAAAGGAAGAAGTCTGAATTCAGGACATGGACTCTAGGACAAGGCTTTCTCTATATATATATTGACTCTGGGGGAAGGTCCTTGTGTCTTCAGCTTCTATTTCTTTACTCCTTGGTGATCTTCATGCGATGTGATGTCCTTCTTCTCCTCTCTCTGCTTCTCTTGCTTGTATAATCTCTTTTATACATCAAGAGAGATTGATTTAAGACACACTAACCCTGCCTTATTAACAGAACAAAGGCAACTAATTTCCAAATGAGATTGTAACCACAGGCATAGAGATTAGGATTTACAGCACATAATTTTTGGGGGACACAATTCAAGTCATAACAAAACATAGCAATAACTGCTGTAAGTTCATGCAAGGAATGATAAGTGTTATCTGCCTTGCTTACTGCCTGTCTCAAACCCTGAAGAGTGAGTTCAAACATAACCAAAAATATTAAGATCCTAAAGAGAAGGCTATCCAACATGATTTTCTTCCATATCTGTATCAGTCAAACTGATTTATTTATATTTTTAACTTTCCATTGTGATTTGGGTGGAAGTTTACAGAATTACATCAGTTTTCCACTCAACAATTCATACACATTTTGTTTTGTGTCATTGATTGCAATCTCTGCAATGTAACATCACTAGTCCCAATTCCTTCGTGTCTCCTCCATTCCATTCCTCCTTCTTTCCTAACCCTTCCTGACTTCTGAACTTCATCCATGGGCATATGCTGGCATTTTGCTCTCCAATGGTTGATTGTTCTAAGGAGTGTGTATCTCCCTAATACTATTGTTCCCCTGTACACCTGTCTATTGTTTGATTGAAAATTGAGCCACAAAAGTTAAGTCAGTTCCAGGTCCAAAGGGTGACTAAAGTCATAGTCTTGGAGATTCCATTAGTCTCTACCTGACCAGTAAGCCTGGTTTTCTTATGATTTTGAGTTTTGTTCTACATTTTTCTCCCACTCTATCCAGGATCTTCTGTGATCCCTTTTAGAGAAATTAGTAGTGGTCTCTGGGCACCATCTAGTTCTGATCTCAGAGTCATGGAGGTTGATGTGGCCCATTACTCCTTTGCACTGATTGTTTCCTTGTGTCTTTGATTTTCTTTGCTCCAGACATGGAAAGTCCAATAGTTGCACCTTTGATGGCCCCTCACAAGCTTTTAAGACCCCAGTTGCTAAGTAGCATGAAGAACATTTTCTTTGTGGACTATAAGTCCAATTTATTTAAATGAAAGTATGTAACCTTTTCCCATATTGGGTGTTTTGGGGAACACTAAGCAGAAACCTTGTCCTAAACCAAAAGGATGCTGGTTCAAGTTCATCCAGAGACAACTTGGAAGAAGGGCCTGACAATCTGCTTCTATAAAGATTGTAGCCAAGAAAACTTTATGGAGTAGTTCTACTCTGTAACACATAGGGTCACCATGAGTTGGAATCAGCTCAGTGGCAACAGGGCTTTGTGATTTTTTTTAATATTGTGGGTCCTAGATTTCCTCATGTCTCCTCACCCCCACTGTACATGAGAAGCCAGGGATTCTTCTTGAAAAAGCCAGGGTGTCCCTGCTACTAACAGATAGTGGAGAATCTGTGGGTGGGCATTCCACCAAAGACATAGTGTGGCAGCTAAAGGAAGGAGCAGAAGTGAACTCTAGACTTTTTAGCCATGTATTCCACACTCTAAATCATTTTTGATACAAAGAATAAGCACTTTTCACTTATGGCAACTCTGATTCCACCACAGAACTATTGGTGCAAACAGAATATATCTAATGTGTTCAGTGACTCCCACCATCATGGGAACTAGTGATGGAGTCTAACACTGATATAGACTCAAGAAATCTGGGAAGGCTGTAGTAGGCCACATTTATTCTGCAAACAAATATTGAGCACCAACTTCATGTCGGGCACTAGGCATCTAAAAGGCCAGACAGAAAAAACTCTACCCTCAAAGAGCCTACAATTTAGTTGGACAGGGGGAGATAGAACTCAGATACAGGCCCACCAAATAATAGAATGGGTGAAGGATATAGTAATCTTCCTGGTGCTTCTTAAAGGTGATAGAAAAGTCTAGGTTTGTGATGGGCTTTGAAGGAATAAAACACCTTGAATTTTGGTAAAGGCCTACTTTTATGGTGTTTAAAATCATATTGTAGTTAACAGTACTCATTCATTAGTCAGCACATCAACACACACTGCTTGAGGCAGACATGGTAAGAAATGTGAATAAGAAATAAGACACAATCTCTGGCCTCAAATAACTGCAGTATAGTAGATCTTTCTTATAATTCCTCAGATTATGCCTCCAGAGGTAAGTGTCCCAAGAAAGTCCAGGTCATTAATTGACTAAATTGTCAAAGTACATTTGTCTCTCCCATCAACTCTCCCCTCTTTCTGTGTCACCCCAACTCACCCCACTTCACCCTTCCCTGGCACCTCGATCTCACTCTTTTCTCCCCTCTTCTCTTCACAGCATGCTTCTTCCAATTTCAGACTGAAGAGGACTTACTTTCAAGAGTGTGAATCATGCTATGAAAAGGAGGTACACCAAGTGATGTGAACATAATAGCAAAGGGATTCATAGAACTTCCAAACTTCAGGAACTCAGAGAATAATTTTCTAATAGAAGAATGTCTGGAAGAGTTGAAGAATGACTGGTAACGGATTGAAGGAAATATTTAGGAGAAATATTTCTGCTTTAAATAGACAAACAAACAAAAAACTCCTAAGGTTACTATGAGTCATATTAGACTCAAAGGTGCACAACAACTATCAGCAGGATAAGAGAGTCTAGCCAACTTTTATTTACATCCCACTTCTGCCACCTACCGTGTAACCTTAGGTTGTCATTTATCACATTGTTAGCTTCCTCTTTTGAAGGCAGTAATAATAACTGCAAGCACTTGAATAGGGCTCTCAATGTTCCAGATGTTGGTCTAAATGCTTAATACTCACAAAAAAAAAAAAAAAAATATTTTTTTACCTCCATTTCATAGATAGATTTGTGATAATTGGAGCTGTGTGTCAACTTGACTGGACCACAATTCTGTGTGGTTTAAGCAGTTGTGATGTGGGTTATTTCCATGATGGGATCAGATGTATGTGTTTTGACCAGCCAATCCATTGAAAGGCAGTTTTCCTAGAAGTGTGATCTTCTTCCTATATATTTATACATATCCTGGGAAAAGACACTCTTCTGTGGATCGGGATCCTGTTATGCTGCCTACAATTGTCCATGAGCGAACAATCCACCATTTGGCCCAGAGATCTTGGATTCATCATTCATTGGAGTCAACAGCCTGCCAACCTTGAGCTGATCAGCCCCTGCAGCTGCATGAGTCAGGAAAGGCCTCTAGCTTGATGTTTGACCCAAGAACTCAGGACTTACTAGCTTTTTTAAGTGTGTGAGCCATTTTCCTAAGATAAATTTCTCTTTCTCTATATGTACACATAAGCTTTACTGGTTTTGCCTCTCTAGAGAACCCCGCCTAACACAAGACTAATGATGCACAAGGAGGTTGTCTTAATCTCTTAGTGCTGCTGTAACAGAAATACCACGACTGGGTGGCTTTAAGAAACAGAAATGTGTCTTTTCACAGTTCAGGTGGCTTGAAGTCTAAATTTAGAATGCTGCTCTAGGAAGAGGTCTTTTTTTTTTTTTTTTTTAATCTATTTTATCTTCTAGTAGCCTTGGTTTTTTTTTGGTAATCATCACATGGCATCTTTCTTTCCCTGTATGTTCTTGCTTGTCTCCATGCCTAATGTGTTCTTTTTATATTTCAAATTGGTTTTACTGAACTGCACATGAGAAAAATGTTGAATTGGCAAATGTTGTGTTATCTATATTTTACAAAAAAGTGATTAAGACACACCCTATACTGATATGGCCTTATTAACGTAACAAAGAAAACTCTGTTCTTAAGTGGGATTATATCCACCAGTGTAGGAGCTAGGATTCCAATACATATTCTCAAACAAAAACCAAACCAAACTCACCGCCATCAAGTTGAACCAGACTCATAATGACTCCTTCTTGGGTTTCTGAGGCAGTAGCACTACAGAAGTAGATTGCCCAAACTTCCTTCCAAGGAGTGCCTCTGGTTAGCAGTCAAGTGCCTTAGGCACTATGCTACCAGAGCTCCTATACATATTCTGGGAGTACACAATTCAATTCATAACAAAGTTTAAGTATTTGTTCAAGATCACAAGGCCAAAATGTATGGACCCAGATTTTGTAGTTCAGAGTCCATGCTCTTGACCACAACACCGCACTTCCTCTTCCATGTGAGAAAAACAATACCTACTTCTCACAGTGGTTGTGAAAATTTAAAATAATTCAGGTGAAACCCATAGCCCTAAGGCTGAGTTCAATAGATAGCACTTATAACTACTCTAGTTAAAGATCTCTTTAAAGTGCTGAAGAGCAAAGGTGTCTCTTTGAAGACTAAGGTGTGCCTAACCCTTAACAAGTCATGGTGTTTTCAATCACTTAATATGCATGTGAAAGCTGGACAGTGAATGTTGTTGTTGTTGATGTTATGTGCCTGGAGTCCGACCAACTCATAGCGACCCCTCCTTGGGTTTCCAAGGCAGTTTCACTACAGAAGTAGATTGCCCCATCTTTCTATCTTTCTTCCAAGGAGTGGCTGGTGGGTTTGAACCGCCAGCCTTCTGTTTAGCAGTCAAGAGCCTTAGGCACTACGCTACCAATAAGGAAGACTAAAGAAGAATTGATGCTTTTGAGTTTCGGTGTTGGTGAAGAATAGTGAAAGTATCAGGTACTGCCAGAAGAACCAACAAATCTGTCCTAGAAGAAGTGTAGTTCAAATGCTCCTTGGAAATAAGAATGACCAGACTTTGTCTCACCTACTTTGTTCATGTTGTCAGAAGGGACCATTCCCTGGAAAAGGAAATTATGCTTGGTTAAGTGGAGGGTCAGCCCAAAAGAGGAAGGTCCTCAATGAGATTGATTGATACAGTGGCTGCAACGATAAGCTAACATAAAGCAAGGATTGTGAGTCTGGCACAGGACCTGGCAGTGTTTCATTCTGTTGTATATAGGGTCACTATGAGTCAGAGCTAACTCAACAGCACCAAACAAAAACAACAGTTAATATTAATAATAATTTAATAGCCCAGCTTCTACATTCTGTGGGCCATAGATGCCTATACTGTCCATCTCAGGTGAGAGGGAACAACCTTTCTTTAGAGAGCTGCACCTTTTGTGTCCTCCCAAGTTGCCTCTATCTCCTTCCCTGACTAAAGAAGGGGAATGGAAGTTATAAGGAGAAAAGTCACCAAAAGACAGACAACTGTCAGTGTCTTTAGCATGCAGAAATTAATGAATTTTTTTTATGGAGAATTTTTATCTTGAGCAAAAATCTTATGCTGAGAGCAGAGGGGCAATCTTACTCACAAGTGAGTATGCAGTCAAATTCAGCTTTCCTACAGAAAATGTGATACTTGTGACAAAGTTCTTGTGAAATCCAAACTGTGTTTCTCCTTTGTGACTGCTGTTGGCTTGTATTCAAGGGAAGATCCACCAGCTCAACAATCTTCAGAAGTGGCATTTAAATTGAAGGACAATATGCAAATTTTCTAGTGGTTCCTCTCTACCATGTCTTTAACCTAGATTCTAAGAAAATGAAAAGTAAAACAGTACCTGAGGCTCAAAACTACCCAATGTCTAGTTGTCCCATTAACTTATATAAATTAAGTTCTTCCTGGGAGATTCAAATGTTCCATGTGCAAGTATTAATTAAAATCAGTTGTTATGTTTACCTGTAGAGTCCAAGGGTGCATTCTAAGGGTCTGAAATTGTATGCGAAATTCTCTAGGTACCTATATAAGTGATTTTCTTGAGAAAAGAATTTATAATTTTCATTACTTTCTTGAAAGAGATCTGCACCCTAATAATTGAGATACTGGTGGCATAGTGTCTAAGCCATTTGACTGCTAATCAGAAGGCTGGTGATTCAAACTCACCAGCCACTCCTCAGAAGGAAGACTGGGCAATCTACTTCCATAGGGATACCAGATAGGAAACCCAAGGAGGGGTTGCTACGAGTCAGAATAGATTCGACGGCAGTAAGTTTAGATTTTTTTAATTTTTTTAAATATACTTTATGCCAAAATAAGTAAATAAATAAATAATCCATTGTTAAATAACAACAACAACAAAAGTTACAGAGTATTTTACATGGCATACTACTTTTGTCCAGAATTACATATGTTGATAGAAATATGTTAGAAATACGTGGTAAACATATTAACAGTGGTTACTTCTGGATGTCAGGCTTATAGGTGATTTTTGTTTTGTTTTGTTTTGTTCCTTGAACTTCTGTATATTTTATGTGATTTTTCACAATGTGTTAGCTTTCTAACAGGTACTACTTTTAGAATCTGGAAAAACCTAATAAATGCTATTTTCAAACTAATTTCATGAAGTACTAGTAAGCCATAATCCATATTCTCTCTGTCATAATTGCTCTCAAACCATCATTTCCCAAGTTACTCAAGCACTTCTCTGTCAGTATTGTATGAGCAGGGTATTAAAGAACCTACACTCGAGTCCAGGAATACTATTCATATCACGGACTGCTCAAATGACCAGTTCTGAGTTACAATATCTGCACGCATAAATGTTAGGCCCAGTTCAGATGTGAATAGAGAAGGCTTACTTTTGAAAAAAAGTGGACTAGCACCTTTGAAGAGGAAGGAAATAGAAGAAAAGCAGTGTAGCCAGAAAGAGCTTGAGCTCCTTGTTAATTCTGTGAGGTAGCATTACATTTCAAAAATGTGGTTGCTGTTTGTATGTTTCAAATTCTTTAGCTCTACAACCAAAACAGTTAGGAAAATAAGGGTTAACAACTGTTAATAGGAGGGTTATATTAATATTTTGGGGGTGGCAGGACAGGGAACTCTTCCAAATGCTAGAATTCAAATGCTTTTCTCAAGGACAATCTTCTGGCAAACTCTCCGGTGCCCCAAGATACGCCCCCGGGGGAAAAAAAAAAAAAAGTTCACTGCCATCTAGTAGATTCCAGCTCATAGAAACCTTCTTTGGGTTTCCAAGGCAGTACATCTTTATGGAAGTAGATTGCCTAGTCTTCCTTCCATGGAGTGGCTGGTGGGTTTAACCACCAACCTTCTGGTTAGCAGTCAAATGCCTTAGGCACTATGCCACCAGAGCTCCAGAAAGCTCTCCAGAGCTTGGTATACTTATGGTAGTCTCACCAGTGTACAGGATTTGAAATGTGAAAGTCTTTGGGGATTTGGGAGGCAGAAAGCATCTATAAAAAAGGTTGCCAGATTCAGCAAATAAAAATACAGAAGCATAGTTAAATTTCAATTTCAGATAAATAAATATGTTTAGTATAACCATGTCCCATGCAATATTTGTGACATACTTACACTTTAAAAAAAGAAAAGAAAATTAGCTGTTGCTACTCGGAAATTTAGAATTAGTAGGGTGGCCTGTATTTTTATCTTGTAATTTCAATCCATAGAGAACAAAAGAGGACCAATGTATAGGGACATAGTTTCTCACTCAAGATAGACAATGCACATATAAAAGGGAGTTAAGTACAGGAGATTGCAGGCACTCTGGAGAAAGCCCCTGAATAACGCCTCTCTTGCTCCCATGTAAGAAAATTGGATCTTTCGAATGCAGTTCTTCTGGCGGTTAAACCAATATTACCCCAAAAGCAGAAGATACAGAAACCCAGGAAAGTCCCAGGGTAGGTAGTGTGCAAAGCAGACAGCAAAAGGAACGTGCTAAATAGGAAAAGGTAAGCCTCAGAAGTGTTGCAGTTGGGGTTGAAGTACATATTTGTTGGTTATGTTTTGTTTTTCCTACTGCCAGGATTTCAGTACTTCAGCTGAATAGCTTGCACCTTGCAAAATTGGTTTCCATAAAAAGTGCACTAAAAAATAAAATAGCATTTTTAAAAAATGTGTGGGGAAACAGATATGTGTTGTTGGCTGGATCTGTATGACACCAAATGAATGTGATAAGTAGAAAATGCTATCTTCCAAATGTTTTATGTAAGTAGTAGAAAATGTTTTGTTTTTTTGTTTTTTTGTTTTTTTGTTTTCTACAAAGATGTTTGAACATGTCAATGTAGTCTAAGACTAAGATATTGAAAAACATGGATAAAGAAATCAGAAAAGTACCATTGTTATATTATCCACAAATGGCCACTGAGATATTTTTCAATCAATTTATTGTATCAATTCATTCAAGCCCATTTTGAACAATTACAGAGGAAATTACTTCACTCTGCCATCTATTAGGTGACATAAATGGTCAATCACTCAGCTGCTAACTGAAGAGTTGACAGCTTGTAATTCACACATAGCCACCTCACAAGAAAGGCCTGACAATCTACTTCTAAAAGATCACAGTCATTGAAAACCCTATAGATTTTGGTGAATAGCAACAAGGGTCTTAAAACTTGTGAGCAGCCATCTAGTATGCAACACTTGGTCTCTCTTTCTCTAGAGCAAAGAAGAGTGAAGAAAATCAAAGATTCATGGAAGCAATTGTCCACAGGAACTTCAGCCTACATGGCCCTGCAACCAGAAGTGTTAGATGATGCCCAGCCACCAAGCCAACCACTCAGAAAGGGATCAAAATAAAAGATCCTGGATAGAATAGGAGAAAAATGTGGAGCAAAACTCAAAATCATAAATAAGATCAAGCATACTGGTCTGTTGGAGACTGGTGAAACTCCCAACACTATGGTTCCTAGTCATGCTTCAAGACTGGAATTGAACTCATTCCTGTGGCTTAACTTCCAACCAAACAAAAGACAAACCTATGAAGTGAACAAATACACCAGGTAGATACGGGCTTCTTAGAACAATCAACCACGGGAGATCAGAAAGCAGCATTTGTGCAGGAGATAGCTAGAGGGCAGGGGTTCATAGGAAAGAAGAACACATGGAAAAGGTAACCACAGGGAAGAAGTGGGAAGAGAGCTTTTACATTGTAGTGATTGCAATCAATATCACCAAACAAAATGTGTATGAACTATTCAGTGGATGAATTTGCTCTGTAAACTTTCACACAAATCACAACTAAAAAACAAAAAAGGAAAGAAAGCCCTATGGAGCACTGTTCTACTGTGAAACACATAGGGTCATCATGAGTCAGAACCAACTCAGTGACAACTGGTTTGTTTTTTATTTTGTTTTTGACAATCTTTTAAGTGAAAACACAGAAAGATCTTCTTAACTCTCTGTTTGTATTGAGTACATCCCCCATCTTGGTCCTCTGAGTATCAGGTGGTAGAAGGCCTCAGTTTCCCAGAGCCAGAGAATTCAAATCCCACTGAAACCAGCTTGTCTTTCCCTCTCATATTCTTCTAGCAAGTAGATAGTAGAGAGTTGGTGTCCAACAGACTGTAACAGTGAAGAATTGATGGGACAAGCAGAACCACGATGAGTGATGTAGAATAAGGGGGTTAGATCATACAAACACAAAGGGGATCTGCTGGAGAACTCTGTGGGAGGTTGTTATCTCTGTCTCTGATAGTAGATCTGCAGTTGCTATAAGTAGTAGGGCCAGCAATCTGAAAGATAAGCCAGACATAAAGTAGAGGAAACCAAGGACAAATAGGCCTCACATCTGGCTCTCAAAGCCTCCAACCTCAATGGTGCAGCTGAAACACAGAAGAATCTGGTACCCTTTGTAACTATGCTGTACACAGACTCCTGGCCTGGACTCAAGACTCTAAAGGAGAAAATCTACTGGGAACTGGAGAAACTGTGTACCCAGCTACTGCCCCAGACCAGTGAGGTAAGGCCAGCAGATCAGGAATGATCTGCAGCTGCACCTACATTTTTCACAGGAAACCTCTGAGCATATAGCTGCTGCTTCACTCACCACTTCCAAACCTCATGCAAAGTTGCCTTGTGTCCCAGCCTAACCTGGGGGCTCTGAAGGAAGGGGTTCTGGGCACATAGCTGCTGCTTAGCTAACCTGACACAACACAAAACCTCCACATAGCACTAGGTTTGATTCCCTGCTCTCCAATTATTTAGCTGGGTGAACTTGGCACAGTATTCAATCTTGCTAAACCTCTGTTTCTTCATCCATAAGGATAATATTTATTAAATCACTATGAAGGCAAATGTCCCAAATGCTCAGCATATGTAAAGTGAAACCAATAATCAAAATTCCTGCTCTCATGGAACTTATATTCTCATTGATAATAATATATTCTTTGACATGTTTTCATTTGAAGTAAATGAGATTGTGAAGAATCTAGCACATAAAAAAGCTCACTGTATGTCCCTTAGCCTGTGTGTATGCTTATGACAAGTTCACTTTTTCAGAGTAAGCTGGTTTTTAATGCGTCTGATGAGTGGACCTTCCTCCAGAGATCCCTGGAGAGAAACTTGAAGAAATTGACACAAGAGATTGAGATCACCAACTCAAGAATGGGTTCTCAATACCATTCACAGTCTTTATTGGCCCTCTCTACTATGGGCTGCCTAGAAAGTTTAAATTCATACTCAGAGAAGAAATCATTAGTAAAAAAGATAAGAAGATGAAACCTGCCAATCAGAAAGGTTCAGGTGGGGAAGTTCCTCATTTTCCAATTGGCTGCTTTATTGCTGTTGGTAACACTGCCGTGGTCATTGTAATGTTTAATAGTTAGCACAGAAGGAAAAAACATCCCTAGACAGGTCTGGCAGGGCTCAGAACAGAACTTCAAGAACAGCATCACAAACACCTCACATCCCTACCACTTACTTCACTAGAAGTATTGTTAATACCATAATCCCTAGCTAGGCAGTGACCATGTCTGCCTCCCTTCCTCTTTCTCTGCCATTGTTGGTGACAGACTGGTGGTTGGATGTTGTAGATGGTGTCTGTGCAGTGGTTTTCAGCATTTTGCCACCCAAAGATTACCTGTCCCCTTTTCATGGGGCAGAAATTATTTATAATCTGTAGTCAAAGTAGTTTCTCAGCTAGGTAGAATTGTAAACATCGAGAGTTTATGTCAATAATATGTCCGATCTGATTCTATACTCTTACATGGATGTACCCAACATGAACATCCATATACACTTCTTGACTGCAGGAGTTCACCATGTTAACAAAACTAAAAATCATTTAGAGGGAAAAAAAAAAAGAGGGGACCAGTTTTGCTGGTCTGATAAAGCCTGGTGAAACTACTGAGATTATGGCCCCTAGCTGCCCTTCTGGTCTGGAATTGAACCCACACCTGTGGCTTAAAGACAGGCATATGAGTTGAACATTTACCTGAGGTAGATACACTCCTTAGAGAGAACAATCATGGGAAAAAGAAGGGCTGCTTATGCACAGGGAGACAGCTCAGGGGGCAGGAGTGCATGGAAGGATGGACACAGGGAAGAGGTAACTATGGGGAGGAAGTGGGAGGGGAGCTGTTGCATTGTGGTAAATTGTAGTCAATGTCATGAGACAAAGCGTATGTGAGCTGCTGTATGGAAAGTGAATTTGCTCTGTAAATTTTCACGCAAATCACAATTTAAAAAAAAAAAAAAAAGCACCATGTTATTAAGAAATGACCACAGCTCACCTACTTGCTAGAAAAATACTTTTCTGGTATCAACTACCTGCCCACAAAAGGAGAGCTCTTATCTTGCTCTTAAGAGAATCTGATTTTGTCATTTGAATAGTCACATATGCAGATACTCATTCTCTCTTTTTCTATAGAAACTCCTCACATGGCTCTTAGTTTTTTTTTGTTTTTTTTTTTTTTTTTAATCTATAGTCATATTTACAAGTTCAGATCATTATGGGAGTTAATTATACTCTGGAAATGATACAATATTTGGATTCCAAAAACAAGTCATTATTCTTTGAAATAGTTATCCACTTACTTTGCTTGGTGAAAAATATTGAATTTATCATGGAATGCCAGAAGAATTAATAAACCTGCCTTGGAAGAGGTACAGTCAGACTGCTCTATAGAAGCAAGGATGGTGACACTTCTCTCACATTCTTTGGACATGTTTATCAGGAGAGAGCAGTTCTTGGAGGAAGACATCATGCTTGGTAGAGTCAGAATAAAAGAGGAAGACCCTCAACAAGATAGATTGACACAGGGCCTGCAACAGTGGGCTCAAACATAACAATGATTGTGATTGTGAGAATGGCACAGGACCAGGCATGTTTTCTTCTGTTGTACATATGGCCACTATGAATCTGAGCCAATTCGATGGCATCTAACAACAATAAGTTTTCACAAGAATTTATTTTACAGACTCGAGTTAAAACAAATGAATAGATGTTCCTCTTTTTGCTTCCTCTTTTGAGCAATTTTATGATTGAAAAAAAAAAGACTCTTTACCACAATGGAAAATACCTCATTTTTCCATTAAAATGTACTCTTTTTTAATGTACTGTTTTTTAACAGCCATCACATTTACTTCCTTGTCCATTAGGTTAAAAGGAGCTATTCCTAGGACACAAGCTAAAGTCTCAACAAGGAAGTGGAAAGTGAGATGGTTGGCAGGCAATTCTGTTAACTATTCAGTGTTATGATGACCATGGCATTGTTGACAACAGCACGGAATCAGCCAGTTAGAAAGTGAGAACCAACCATGCTATTCACTATTTGGTCTACTCTGTGTTTAATGAAAGCCCATACTGATTTTTCCTGCAACTGTAGGGCACTGGTGCAAGCTGTCGTTTTTATAGCCAGTGGACCCAGACTTGGAATGTTCTTGGTGTTTATATCACTTTATGTCATCAAGAAAGAGAGTCCACATGTCCCCAACACCCAGTGGAAACTCGACTGAGAAAAATGAAACTGAGATTACTGGTAAGAAGTCAAGATCAGTGTTCAACTGTCTTTTGTTTTTGTTTTTGTTTTTTCCCCCTCAGGTAAGACAGTCCAAAAAACAAATGAACAAATTCAACCAAATATACTCATGTTTAAAATAATGTAGATGGCAATTTGAAGGCTGGATCAAATACTTTGCTCATCAATTCTATTCTTTTTTTAGCAGAGACATGTGGGACTGGTTGTTGTTAGGTGCCATCAAGTCATCTCTGACTTATAGCAACCCTACACACAGCAGAACAAAACACTGCCCAGTCCTGAGCCAGCTCCATGACTCTTGCTATACTTGAGCACATCACTGCAGCCACCATGTCAATCCATCTCATTGAGTACCTTCCCCTCTTTCATTGACCCTCCACCTTAGGAAGCATGACATCCTTCTCCAGGGAATGGTCCCTTTTGACAACATGACCAAAGTTTGTGAGACGAAGTCTGGCCTTTCTCTCCTCTAAGTAGCAAGTTGGCTGTGCTTCCTCTAGGACAGACCTATTAGTTCCATGTACTTTTAGCATTCTTTCCCAACACCACAACTCAAAAGCATCAACTCTTCTTCAGTCCTCCTTATTCATTGTCCAGCTCTCACGTGCTTATGAGGCAACTGAAAATACCATGGCTGTGTCAGGTGCACCTTAGTCCTCAAGGGGACATCTTTGCTCTTCAGCACTTGAAAGAGGTCTTTTGCAGCCAATTTGCCCAGTGCTATATATTGTCTGATGTCCTGACTGCTGCTTCCATTGGCATCAATTGTAGAATCAACCAATGTGAAGTCTTTGACAATTTCAATCTTTTCTCCATTTTTCGTAATGCTGCTTATAGGTCCAGTTATGAGGATTTTTGTTTTTTTATATTGAGATGTAATCCATACTGCAGACTGTATTGTTCAATCTTCATCGCTAACTACAAGTCATCCTCAATTTCAGCAAGCAAAGTTGTGTTGTCAGCATATTACAGGTTGTTCTTGATTCTTCCTCCAACCTGATGCCACATTTTTCTTCATATAGTCCAGCTTCTCAGATTATTTGCTCAGCATACAGATTGAATAAGTATGGTGAAAGGATACAACTCTGATGCACTCCTTCTTGATTTTAAACCATGCAGTGTTCCCTTTTTCTGTTTGAACAACAGCCTCCTGGTCTATGTAGAGGGTCCCCATGAGTACAATTAAGTGTTCTGGAATTACCATTCTTCTCAATGTATCCACAATTTACTATGATCCATAGAATCAATTTTTTTGCATAGTCAATACAACACAAGTAAACATCTTTCTGGTATTCTTTACTTTGAACCAAGATCCATCTGACATCAGTCATGATATCCCTCGTTCCTTGTCCTCTTCTGAATCCAGCTTGCATTTCTGAAAGTTCTCTATCAATATACTGCTGAAACAGTTTTTTAATTACCTTCAGTAAGATTGTACTTGTATGCAATATTAATGATATTGTTTGATAATTTCCACATTCTGGGGGATCACCTTTCTTTAGAATGGGTACAAATATGGATGTCTTCCAGTCAGTTGGCCAGGTAGCTGTCTTCCAAATCTCTTGGCATAACCAACTGAGTGCCTCCTGCAGGGCATCCGTAGGTTGAAACATCTCAATAGGTATTCCCTCGATTCCTGGAGCCTTGTTACTTGCCAATTCCCTCAGTGCAGCTTTGACATCTTCCCTCAATACCATTGGTTCTTAAACATATGCCACCTCCTGAAATGGATGAAGATCAACCAGTTCTTTTTGGTACAATGACTCTGTGTATTCCTTCATCTTCTTTTGATCCTGCTGGCATCATTCAATATTTTGCCCATAGAATCTTTCAATATTGCAACCCAAGGCTTAAATTTTTTCCTCAGTTCTTTCAGCTTGAGAAATGCTGAGCGTATTCTTCTCTTTTGGTTTTCTAACTCCAGGTCTTTACACATTTCATTATAGTGATTGACTTTGTCTGCTCAAGCTGCTCTTTGAAATTTTCTGTTCAGCTCTTCTATCTTATCATTTTTTCCATTTGCTTTATCTACACTAAAAGTATCTCAAGGGTAAGTTTCAGAGTTTCTTCTGATGTCCATTTTGGTCTTTTCTTTCTTTCTCGTATTTTTATGATCTCTTGCTTTCTTAGGGATGATACTCTTGATGTCATCCCACAATTCTTTTGGTTTTCAGTCATTGGTGTTCAATGCATCAAATCTATTCTTTAGATGGTCTCTAAATTCAGGAAGGACATATTCAAGATCATATTTTGCCTCTCTTGTTTTAATTGTCTTCAATTTCAAGTTGAACCTGCATGTGAGCAGTTGATAGTCTGTTCCACAATCAGCTCCTGACCTGGTTTTGCCTGAAGAGTTTTGGTCTGGTTTGGGGACTGGTTAAGAAGTCACAATGGCCTCAAAAAGAAAATGAGGAAGCTATGGATTATTCAGAATTTGGCTCCTCACATTAATTTCACTCTCAGAAATTAAGACTTCCTTGGGAGCTCTGATGGCATACTGTCTAAGGCATTTGACTGCTAACCAGAAGGCTGGTGGTTCAAACACACCAGTCACTCCTCAGAAGGAAGGTTGGGCAATCTACTTCCATAGTGATACCGCCTCAGAAACCCAAGGAGGGGTCTCTATGAGTCAGATCTGACTCAACAGCAGTGTGTTTGTTTGTTTTTCTAAATTATAGGATTCCTCCCATTTTCCAATTCCTCAAAAGGTATTGAAGTCTTTCTAAGACCTGAGATATCTTTACATAGAGTTTCACCCCTACAAGTATCTCAGGGTTTGCATAAGTTCTCCACACATACAGTATGTTATTCATAACATGCAATGGGTTATTTCTGTCCTTAATAGTTTACATTAGGAAAAAATGCATTGTGAATAAAATACAGCAATCTCTTAATGATCTGTTCTACATGGGTAAGAAGGGAAGGTGTTTATGAGGTACAGATAATTTACATTCAGAGGTATCAGAAAATACTATCAAAACCTCCCAACTATTACTCCGTGTACAATGCACACACACACAACATAAAAGGCTCTAAGCAAGCAAGGTGAAAAAAAAAATTAAATATTATTTTCTCCTCTTGGGGAATGTGCTACGCAGCATAAACATCTACCTCAGATGAAAAACAGTAAAGATGAGGAGAAGAAGCAAGAGACCAGGATCATCCTTATGCTGAATTATAACTTAAACCCTGAGTAACCTGGATCTGGCTGACATTAATTCTCATTTTATGTTCCTTTTTTTTTCCCAAATAAATGTCAGTGCATGAAATTGTAGTGCTAAAATAGAAATAGAGTAGAATCCTGTTTTTGCAAAAAAATTGGCAAAGCCGCTGGTGAAGTCACATCCCTGAAACATAACAACTATAGACAGTAAAATCACGGTACCTCTCAGTGTGCCCATAAAGAGGGTGTTAGTCTTATTCCTCAGAATTAACACTGTAAAGGGGCTCCAGTGTATTTAGGGAACCAACAGTTTATTCAGTAATTCTTATCTTGATGTAGTGTAGTATGTTAAAACCCATGTCCCAGTAAACTTCTGTGTGGTATAGTAAATGTATTATAAGTATATTTGATAGGGTTGCCGTAAGTTCCTGCATTTTCCTCTGATGTGTGATGATTACAGTACCGTTTTTCCCATCCCTATGATTATTATTTAATTCTTCCATGGTGTTTGTCTTTGACTTGGGGGAAATAAGGTTACCATGGGGGAGAAGGGGAAGCAAAAAATAAAAAAGGTTGAGAATTTTAAGCTCCCACATACTGTAAGCACTGGGTCAAGCTTTGTCAATGCCACCCAGTTGCTGGCATTATGCCTCATTGATAGCAATGCTCACAATATAATTACAAGTCTCCAACCACAAATATACTACTTCCCACATGAAACATTAGGTTAACAAGAGATGCTGCTAAGCCAGCCTTCACTGAGGCTCACGTGGTTGGAGTTTCCAAGTCCAAAAGGGCGTTCACTGGTTGCTTCCAATTATAAAATTCCGTAGCCCCAAACTGTCTGCTGCCACAGCCAGATTTCTTCCAAAAAGTACCATATCATTTCACCTCAGTCAAGCACAAAGGAATATCTGAGAAAGTGTGAGGCACCCGCAGATTTTCCAAGCCTATATTTAAAGCATTTGTGAAGGTGAAAAGGAGTGAGTCTAGCTTACATTTTCCCTCTTAGTGATGTGTGTAGTCTAAGGTGATAGCCAGGTTGATCCAGGAGGGAGAAGGGAGTGGAACTCAGGCATTGATCTCTCCTTGTTCTTGATACTCAGCTCTGAGACTTCTGAAACTGACCACATGTTCCACTTCTTTGTGTGAGGTCCTCTAAAGAGCTGACTTCAAAGAATTGTTACAATTAGAAATGAAAGGGCACCATAATTCAGAATGAGGAATGGAGAGAGAAGAGAAATCATTTCCACTTAATGAAACTGTGGTTTAAAGAAAATTTCAGTCAGATGCTTCCAAGACTGGACACCAAATAGAAATGAGGCCCCTTTGGAGGCAGCTAGAATTCAAATGATAACATTCCTTGGGGAAAAAGCTGTTTTTCATGGGCCTTCTATGAGTCCATGGGAATCAACCAATTCAGGGAAAATGAAACTTATTTGCTGATATCATTGCTATGAAGAGACAAACAAAAGGTCTGACTCTTTTAATATTTTGAGTTTTAATTACTTAGGATGGTGCCATTGGGCATAATCTGGCTTTCAACACATCTTAAGAGAAAAGGGGATGCTGCCTGAGACAAGTGTAGTAAGTCCAGAAAACAGGACCTAGGGAACATTTGGGGGACAAAGACATGCAGATTCCAAAGAGCATGTGCTGACACCTTTCCTAGAATCCAACTAGAAAGCTTCATTTTCAATGTAAATAGCCTTTTTCAAGTTTTATTTCCCCAAAATGAACTTTTACTTCCTTCAAAATCTGCATCTCTTCTTAGTTCAGCAAAATTCATCTTAGCATTTAAGCATACAAAAACAATTTCTCCAGGAGAAATAGATTTATATAAAAGATACTTCTTTCATATTTGACATAGATGATTCTTATTTATTCATTCAACAATTAAGCACTTACTATGTGCCAAAGAATATGTTTAATACAAGACTGAAACACCTTCAATGGCCTCTTTTTCTGGTATTTGGGAGCTCTGGTGGTGTAGTGCTTAAGGTATTTGACTACTAACCAGAAGGCTGGTGTTTCAAACCCACCAGCCACTCCTTGGAAGGAAAACTGGGCAATCTACTTCCATAGAGATATCACCTCAGGAACGCAAGGAGGGGTCGTTATGAGTTGGAATTGACTCAATGGCAGTAATTTTGGTTTGGTATTAAATCAATAGGTTTCTGTGCTTTAACTGAGTAGTTTACTTTTCAAAAACTTCTTTATTTTTACTTAAAAAAGAAATACATGCTGTGCATGAAATAAAAAAATACAGAAGTATATGAAGAAAAAAAAAGCCAATCCTACCTCCGTAAGATAAACCATGTTAATAATTTGGCATGTATCCTTCCATTCTTTTCTCTGTGCTCATTCAAACACATTCAGATAGAGTTAATTGTCTTTATGTTAATGAGCTCATTCTATAAACATTATTCTGTAACTTGCTTGTCTTTTTTATTTTCCCCTTCACAAAAACATATTATGAATGCATCGAAAACAATGGCTTCCCAAATCTGGTAAAAGCCAATTGAATTCCAGACAGCTTTAAATTATTCATGTTTACTTATGGATAAATGGATAGCTACTGCATAAGGTAAAGAAGCACCAATTGTCTCCTTTCTTCAAACTACTTCTTCTGGAGCTCCTAGGGCTCTTCATAAACTGTCCACATTGTTTTTTTTTTTTTTTTTTTTAAAAAAAAAAGACTAATGATCCCAGGAAAATGGGATCATAGTAAGCCACAATCATCATCCATGAGCATCATGCTAGACCAAGTAGCTGACAGTCTGCAGCTGAGCCCAGAAGGAACATGAGAATGATCTCTAAGTGTTGATGGGAATAGCATTGGCCTGTTGGGGGTGAGGGGAAGACGTGAGACCAGTCTTTGAGAAGAAATAAAGTCTCTAAAAGAAAGAGGTAAGAAAAGGAAGATTTTAAGGGTTCTAGAGGATCACCCTTCCTATTATTAACCACAATGCAATTTAAAAATTGCTTACATGACCCACAGAAAGCTCTGGTGGCATAGTGCCTAAGACACTTGACTGCTAATTGGAGGTTCAAACCCACCAGCCATTCCACGGAAGGAAGATGGGGCAATCTACTTGCATAAACATTTACAGCCTTGGAAACCCAATAGGGATCACTATGAGTTAGAATCAACTGAGGTCACTGAGTTTGGTTTTTTGGTTTTATATATACATACACACACACACACATATATATACACATACATACATATTTATAATAGTATTTTAGTGTTGTCACTTTACTTTTGGTGATTTCTAGAAGACTTTCCTCTTCTTACTCCTTTACCATCACATTTATAATTCTCTTGAATATTTTATTTTCATAAATTTAGAACCATATCAATCAGTGTTTTCATTTTTCCTGCAACCATCAAACATAATTTAGAAAATTCAAGAGAAGAAAAGAAGTTAATTGTATTTTACTCATATTTTGGCTGACTATGTTCTTTCTTCCTGATATTACAAGGTTCCTTCTTTCAGCATTTCTTTTCTGTTTTGAGAACTTCCTTCAGTGATTCTTTCAGGGTAGGTCTACTAGTGACAAATTCTTTTAGTTTTTCTTCACCTGAGAATGTCTTGATTTCCCCTTCATTCCTGAAGAATACTTTCATGAGATATTAGATTATTGGTTGACAGTTATTTTCTTTTAACACTTGAAAAACATTATGCCAGTACCTTTTGGCCTCTTCAGTTTCTATTGATGAATCTATTGTCACTGAAATTGATTTCCTTTATGGGTCTACTGTCATTTCGCTCTCTCTTGATTTCGCTCCCTATTTTTTTTTATTGTTGTTAATTTCCAAAAGTAAGAATATTATGTTTCTTGATATAGATGTCTTTCACTTTATCCTGTTTGGAATTCACCCACCTTCTTGAATTTGTAAGCACACGTCTTTTGCCATATTTGGTATTTTAAGCTATTATTTCTTCAAAAATATTTTCAGGCCCTCTCCCCGCTTCTTCCTCTCTTTTCAAACATCCTATGAATATGTTATGTTCTCATAGGTCCCTGGGGACCTTTTCATTCTTTCTATCCCAGTCTATTTTCTTTTTGTTGTTCAAAGTGGGTAATTTCCATTGTTCTACCTTCCAGTTAACTGATTCTTTCTTCTGCCCCTCCATTCTGCTGTTTAGCTCTTCCATTGTGTTTCTTTTTTGATTATTGTATTTTTCACTTCTAAAATTTCCATTTTGGTTCTCTTTATATTTTCTGTTTTTCTCTTGAAATTATTTATTTGTTGAGCTTTTTATGTTTTTATTTATTTCAAAATATTTGAAATTGTTTATTGAGGTATTTTTATTACTGCTGCTTGGAAACCTTTGTCAGATAATTCTAATATCTCTGTTAGCTGAATGTTGGCATTGATTGTCTTTTTCATTCAGTTTGAGATCTTCCTGGTTCTTGGTATGATGAGCAATTTTCCTGAACTTTTTTTATATCATACTATAAGACTTTGGGTTTTCTCTAAACTTTCTGTTTTAGCTGGATTTTTCAGACACTGTTCTGTCAGGTAAAAGAATGGAATTTTGTCTTATTAATAGCAGATGAAGGTAGAAGTCTATTTTCTCATGAAGACACTATTGACACACTGGTCAAGTGGGGTATCTCCTTCTAACTGCTAGGCAGAGGTGGGAGTTACTTCTCCTCATTGATACTAGTGGAGGGCATCATTACCACTGAGTGGTGGTGAAGGTCCTGACTCTCCACTAAGCCTCCTCTAATTTCACTCCACCAATGGGTATGAGTAGAACTCCATGCTTCTTACATAGTCTTCACTGACATTTCAGGGAGAGAAGTGTTGCCCATTATCACTCAGTGGGAATGAAATGCCCAGCTCTCTACTCAGCTTTCACGGACACCACCCCACCTCAGGAGGGTGGAAGTCTAAGTTCTTCACTCAGCCTTTGTTGGCTTGGGTGGAGTTGGCACCACAGATTTTTCTTTGGTGTTTTTCTGGAGAAGAGCAATTATTACTAAAGTTTTATGTCTTACTAGACTGTCTCTTTCCTCATCCTTTGGCTAGAGAAAGTACACTTTTAGGGAGCATTTTTGTCTGTTCCCTCTGGCATTTCTAAGTTGATGGCTTTATTAGTTCCAACTCTGGGATATATGAGGCAAAAAGAAAACCCAGGGAACTTTTTACCATGTCTTTTTTTGGATCCTAGGCAGTCTGTTTTCTCTCTTCATGTCTTCATGTGTAGAGTCTTCATATGCTTGCTTTATGTCTAATGTCCAGAGTTCTTACTTGTACTTAGAGGGAGGAATAGGAAAAATTATGTATACCTCATCTTCCCCAAAGGTTTTGTTTGCTTTAAATAATAGTATTGAGCAAATAGAATTTATCCATTGTGACCAAGTCACTTAACATTTGAGTCTCTTAAGCTATGTCAAAATGGTAGCAAAACATTCAATTTTCTAAAAGTTTAGCTAATTACCCTCAAAAACATATAGAAGCATTAATAATATATTCTTATTTGAAAAAGTAGGCTGTTGTTGTTGTTATGTGCTGTCAAGTCGGCCCCGACTCATAGCAACCCCTCCTTGGGTTTCCGAGGCAGTATCACCAAGGAAGTAGATTTCCCAACCTTCCTTCCAAGGAATGGCTGGTGGGTTTAATTCCATCATGCTTCCAATTATGTAAAAATTATAGATAAGTAGATAGAAGAAATGAACCCAAAATGTTGAATGAATGAGTGGTTGTGGAGAGTTAATAATTTTTTTTGATTGTGTCTTTCTATATTTTCAAAACAATCTAAATTAGTAAGTATTACTTTTGTTCAGAAAAAAATACTTAAAATCTGTAATTCAATTATTTATCCATAAGATGCCAAACAACTATCTTAATTATTTTAAAAACTATAGTGAATGCATAAGTCAGATTATTTGTAATTGCTAACAAAAGTTTTTGCATACATAGAGAAGTGTTTATTTACTATATTCTTAGAATTCCTTCTTTGATAGCATTTTTCATAAATTTGAAATAACAAAGATGTACAGATATAAGATTAAAATATAATCTTCTATTATAGCCAGATATAAGATTAAAATATAAATATCAATGACTTTATTATTTTTAACAGTATTCAATTAAATGAATTAATGAAAAATATGATTCATAGTATAAACAAAGGCTAAAAAATACTTAAGACCAAAAAGTAAGCAGAAACCCATTGCCATCAAGTCTATTTCAACTAATAACAAACCTATAGACGGGAGTAGAAGTGCACCATAGGATTTGGAAAGTTGTTAAGTCTTTATGGAAGCAGTTTTCTCCTGCAGAAAAGCTGGTAGATTTGAACTGTTGACCTTTTGGGTAACCACTGCACCAACAGGGCTCCTACACAGGACCAAATATAACAAGTAATCTGTGTAAAAATGAGAAATATAAAGAAAGACATAAAACTTACTGAAGTAAATATAAAAAGAACAGTGCCTAAGGCACTTGACTGCTAACCAGAAGGCTGGCGGTTCAAACCCACCAGCCACTCCTCGGAAGGAAGATGGGGCAATATACTTCCATAGTGATACTGCCTCGGAAACCCAAGGAGGGGTTGCTGAGTTGGGGCCGACTCGAAGGCACACAACAACAACAACAACAAATAAATGGAGAGATATATTTCAGTATGTTAAAGACAGCAACTATCTCCATATTAATCTATAAATTCTAAGTATTTCAATAAAAATGTTAAGCATATTTGGTGAGAGTAGAGCTATTAAGTTACTTCTATGGTTCTTCTGAAAAAAAAATATGAAAATAGACAACACAGGGTTTTCAAAAAATAATGAGGAGTATTTATTCCACCATAAACCAAAAGGTACTCAAAGAGTACTATAAATTATTTTAAACAGTCAAGTTAGAACAAAAATAATTAACTGAAAAAAAAATACTCTATGAAACAGGAATATAAAAAATGCAGTATTTTATAAAGGTGATATTTCATGTCAGGGGAAATTGTAGGTTATATAATAGCTAATTCCACTTGGATTGATAATCAATGTCCATGGAAGCAGCAGTCAAGGAATAAAAAGATATATTGCATTGGAAAAATCTTCAGCTAATAACCCCTTGAAAGTGTTAGAAAATAAACAAATCACACTGATGACAAACGTGTGCTTGACCTAAACCATTGTTTTTTTCAATCACTTCATATGCATGTGAAAGCTGGACAAGGAAGAAGGAAGATCAAAGAAGAATTGATGCATTTGAATTATGGTGTTGGTGAAGAATATTGACTATACTATGGACTGCTAAGGCACTTGACTGCTAACCAGAAGGCTGGCGGTTCAAACCCACCAGCCACTCCTTGGAAGGAAGGTTGGGCAATCCTACTTCCGTAGTGATACTGCCTCGGAAACCCAAGGAGGGGTCGCTATGAGTCGGGGCCAGCTCGACGGCAAAGAACAACAACAACAACAACAACATGGACTGCCAGAAGAATTAATAAATCAGACTTGGAGGAAGTACCAGAATCCTTAGAAACATGGATGGTGAGATTTTGTCTTGCTTACTTTGGACATATTTTCAGGAAAGACCAATTGCTAAAAAAAAAAACAACCTCACTGCCATCGAGGCAATTTGACTCACAGCAACCCCTCCTTGGGTTTCTGAGGTGGTATCTCTACAGAAGTAGATTATCCAATCTTCCTCCTGAAGAGTGGCTGGTGAATTTGAACTACCAGCCTTCTGGTTAGCAATCAAATGCATTAGGCACTATGCCATCAGAGCTCCCAATTGCTAGAAAAGGGGATCATGTATGGCAAAGGAGAGGGTAAATGAAAATGAGAAACTCTCTACGAGATACGTTGACATAGTGGTTGCAACAATGGGCGCAAACGTACCAACAACTGTGAGGATGACACAGGGCTGGACAGTGTTTTCTCTGTTTAACACTAGGGCACCATGGCTCAGAGTAGACTAGATGACAACTAATAATAACACGATAATATTGGAACAACTGGTCAATTATTTGAGAGAAACAGAATATTACAGCTTGCCTCAAGCCAGATTCATAACTCAGTTCCAGATGGATGCAAGGTTTAAGCATTTTTAAAACAATATTTTATAATGAAATATAGAAGATATTTTTACAATCTTGGGAATGGCTTTAAAAGAATGACCTAAAACTCAGTAGTTATAAAGGCAATTATTTATTTATTTGACTTCATAAATATGTAAAGTTTATATATTTTGAAAGACATAAATAAATATGTAAAGTTTATATATGTTGAAAGACTCCATAAGAAAAGTTTAAAAATAAATAAATAAACAAACAAACTAGGGAGAAATATTTCTAACATAAGTAACAAACTCAGTTTAATATTCATAAAACATGAAAAACCAATCATTCAAAGATAAGCAAACAACCCAATAGAAAAACAAGGCATGGAAGGCATAGAAGAAAAATGCATATAGCTAATTCATTATGAAAAAATTATAAATTACACTAATAATCAAAGAAAAGCATGTCCAAAAAATGAGGTACATTTTATATCTATTAGATTGATAACAATTTCTAATACTCACTGTTGGTGAGGATGTCTTGAAATGGACATTTTCACACACTTTTGGTAGGTGTATAAATTATTATAACCTTGTTAGAAAACAATTTTATGTGATTTATTAAAAATCCCAAATGCTTATATCTGCCATTCAGCAATCCCACTTGATGATACCCACCCTGTAGAAACATGAGAATATATTTGCAAAGACTTACACAAGAATGTCTATTGCAATATTGTTTGTAGACAAAAACAGCAAAATGCTAGAAATCAGCATCCATCTATAAGGAGAGAATGGTTAAATAAACAAAATTACCTTTAAAAATACAGTGTGCAGTTGCTTAAAAATAAGATAGTCCCTTATACTCTGACTTGGAAAGGGGTTCACAATATGCAGTTAAATAAAAACAGAAAGTTACAGAATAATACAAACCTATGGGCAACCTACTTCTGTAGTGATACTGCCTCGGAAACCAAAGGAGGGGTCACTATGAGTCAGGTTTGACTCTCCATGGCACATAACAACAACAACAAAAACATTGTGTATAATTCACATATCTCAAAATTCTCCAGCCTTCAGGAATCATAATGCTCTTTAATGGTCACATTTTCTGCCTGTTTGAAGAAGTTTAGTGTTTCATCAGGTTCCTCTCTCCCCAGGTACTCTTAAGGAATTTCCATTAGTCCTTCCTAGTTGTCCGTTGTCACTGCAACCAGCCATCTTGCTTTGGACCACCATTATCACATCTCTCTAGAGAAGATTATCATGTTGACTAACGAGAGGGAGAGATTTCTTTATAACATTGGGGAATGAGATGGGAGGGACATTGTAGGTCAGGGATGGGTTTAGAGATGGGGGAGAAAAACAAGGGTCTAAAGACCCTTATTTAAATAAAATAAAATATTTTATTTTTATTTTATTTTTTAGTTTCGGCACCTCATAGTCCCCATTCCAAGACAAGATGTAACCAAATGGCCTATTGAAATGCCTTACCTAATCCAAAAAGTAGTCTAATACTATGAAATAGGAGCTACCTCAGGCCAAATGGCAAACTTTGAAAATATAGAATCCCCTGATTTTGGTTATTAACATTTCCAGAATACTGACAACTGATCTCAGATGTATTAATAAAGAAATAGATAGATAAATTTCAAAAGTTATATGTAGTTCATAGGGGAAAAAATAAAAGACCAAAATAACATAGTAATGTATCACTAGTGGATTATCTTGAGGATAGGGGTTAAATGGAAAGGGAATTTTAACTTATTATGGAGATTTTATATATACCTTTTTTTGTTGCATTAAGCATAATTACTTTAAATTTAAATTAAACTAATTTAACTTTAATTCAAATTTAATTAAATAATTAAATTTTTCTTTTAGAAAAAAAAAAGCAATATATAAGATTCTGATCATTCTGACCATATCTACAACATGTAATCCCAAGAAATAAAAAAATTAAGTCAATAAAATTTGACTGTACTATACGACATACTTCTTTTGAATTTTTATTTATTTTTCATTTTGTTTACTAAATTTAGCACTTCTGCCCATACAGTAGGGAGCCCTGGTTCAGTGGTGCTAAGCTGTTAATGGAACAGTCAGTGCTTCAAACCCACAAGCTGCTCCTTGGAAGATGTGGCAGTCTGCTTCTGTAAAGACTTACATCCTTGGAAACCCTATGAGGCGGCTCTACTCTGTCCTATAGGATTGCTATGAGTCAGAATAGATGCTATGGCAATGGATTTGGGGAGAGGAGGGGTTGCCAATATAGTATAGATTTGGCCTAAAAATTTAGGTTATAATATTATATTTGAAAGGCACCCAACTCCAAATTCCCAATTATAACAAATTCTCAATTCTTGGAGCAAAGAATAGTTCTTCACTCTTGGCAACTGAAAAACAAATGCTATTTTGGTTTTAGTGCTATGTCAGATACCCGGGGCTGCAGGAGCCTCAGCCCTGGAGAAAGTCACGTGAGCTCTCCAAAAAAAACACCACCAAATGCACTGCCTTTGACTCAGATCCAACTTGTAGCAACCCCTCATTGGGTTTCCAAGGTGGTATCTCTATGGAAGTAGAGTGCCCAATCTTCCTTCCAAGGAGTGGCAGGTACGTTTGAACCTCCAGCCTTCTGATTAACAGTCAAGTGCCTTAGGCACTGCACCACCAGAGCTCTGCCCTATGTATGCCTTATTCAGAAAGGAGAAAACAGGATAAACTCCCCTAGACTGACTTCCTCCAGCACTTAATGCTTCAGTCAGTTTGTAAAAGCCTGAGAGATGTCATGTGCTTCAGAAATGACAACTGACAACTGCAACTGAGAAGATCACAGAGGTGTATAGATTCTTGGCTAAGCCAACTGAAATAACAGTCTCTTTATAGAATATGTCTTTATTTTTTATCCAATATTCCAGAAATTTTATTTTCTTGGGATAGAAAATATGAATGTAGGTGAGTCTATTCATTTCATATTTCTTCTCTCTCTCCTTCCTGCCTTTAACTCCTTATTTCACAAGCTCCATCATTTCTCTCCAAGCATTTTTTTTCTCTCTCTCTATGGCCCTTGCTTTCCCTCCATTCACCTTACACTGTTTTTCTCTCTCTCTTCACTCCCATAAAAGGTTTTCTCTATCCAAATCTCAATAATTGATTGAATCACTCACTACATGGCAACTCTAATTCAGGCATCAAGATGACCAAAACAAACAACCAACACAATAGTCTGCATGATTTTCAAGCATTTTAAGGATCATGGAAGGGTCATTGTCAGAATCCATCTATTATTTTTAAACAGCTGCTTTCCAACAACCCCCACCCAACCCTTCCTAAAAAGGGTAACAAATGTACATTGTTGCTAACAATTAAGTTTGTTGTCCGTTTAGATATTATTTTACAGTTCTTCTGTACTTTGAATCTATTTCTCTCTCTTTTTTCCCACCTGGCCAAAGATAAACTGTGAAATGAAAGATATTTTCAAAGACGCCATTCTGGTCAACTCAATCTAGAGTGCAAGTGGTTAAGAAGTAAATCTCATCCTTAATCACAATCATTTCCACTAAACATGCCTTCTGAGTCCCCTCAGTTTGAATATAAAGCAAAATGTAGGCTCTGTAGAGGGGAGAACTATAGAAACGTTGTTGTTGTTGATGTTGCTGTTATGTGCCATCAAATCAGACCCGACTCATAGCAACCCCTCCTTGGGTTTCCTAGGCAGTATCATTACAATAGTAAATTGCCCCATCTTCCTTCTGAGGAGTGGCTGGTGGGTTTGAACCGCCAGCCTTCTGATTAGCAGTCAAGTGCCTTAGGCACTAAGCTGCCAGAGCTCCTAATAGAAACCTAGTAGACATGAAATCTTAGATAAATCACCTGGCCTCTTTGTGCCTTGGGTTCCTGGTAGTTATTAGAGTCATTTGCAGATATTCTTCTCTTCTCTTTCCATTTGCATGCTAGGATTTCCCTTCCTTGCTGTTCCCTTTCAAGTTAGGCATAGTAATATGACTTGACTTAACCAATAAAACATGAGCAGAAATGCCATGTACCACATTCAAGCAAAAACTTCAAGAGTTAGTATGCCAGTCATTCACCAGATTTCTTCTTCTTTTTACACCAGTGATCATGAAAACATATTTCAAGATAAAGCCTCTGTCAGCCTGGGTCCCCATGTGACATCAATGAGTATAGCCCACTCTGCCACTCCATGTTTGACATGGTAGCATGTGTGTTAAGCCACTGAGATTTGAGGATTGTTTGTCACTACATCATAACCTAACTCATTCTAATCTATATTTCTGATCTAGAAAACAGGGATAATGATAAATAATGACACCAGCTTACAGTGTTGTGCTGAAGATAAAAATGAAATAAATGATACACAGTACTTGGAACAGTTTGTGGCACATAGTGAGAAACCAATGACCATTGGTTACCACGGCTACTGTTCACACAAATTGAACAGATTATTAAAAGCAGACTAATATGTGGCAAAAAAATTATTTAAAATCTTAAAAGCAAAAATGTCATTTTGGAGACATAAGCCATGGTCTTTTCCATCACCTCATATGCATGTTAAATATGGACAATAAAAAAGAAATACCAAACAAGAATTGATACAGTCAAAGAGTGATGTTGGTGAAGAATATTGAATATACCATGAGATGCTAGAAAAACAAACAAATCTGTCTTGAAAGAAATACAGCCAGAATACTCCTTAGAAGCAAGGATAGAGAGACTTTGTCTCAATTACTCCAAACATGTAATCAACAGGGATCAACTGGAGAAGGACATCATGCTTGATAAAGCAGAAGATCAGCAAAAAAGAAGGAGGCCCTCAATAAGAGGGGTTGACACAATGGTTGCAACCAAACCAAATAAAACCAAACTCACTGCCATCGAGTTGGATCTGACTCATAGCAACCCTTCTTTGGGTTTCTGAGGCAGTATCACTAAAGAAGTAGATTGCTCAACCTTCCTTCGGAGGAGTGGCTGGTGGGTTTAAATCGCCAGCCTTCTGGTTAGCAGTCAAATGCCTTAGGCACCATGCCACCGGAGCTCCCGGTAGTTGCAACAGTGGGGTCAAGCATAGCAACAATTGTGAAGATAGGGAGATCCAGGCAAATATTCATCGTTATACATAAAGTCACTGTGCATTGAAATCGATTCATTGTTACCTAACAACAACAGCAACAATAGCCTTCTCTTTCATCTAACTTTGAATTGGTACTTGTCTCCTTACTTGTAACCAATTCTCACTTGATATCTTGCCTCTGATCTGCCTACACAACCTGTATTCATAATTGAAATTCCTTTCTTCCACCTCTTCACCTGTACTATGAGGTCAGAGGTTAAACAAGTTGTCAAAGATCAAGCAGCCAGTAGGTGACTGATCTCTTCATGTATGGAGCTAACCTTCCAAGAACAAATCTGCTCCAACTCATTGGCAGAGATACTGTGGAGAATCTGCCTATAAAATAAATATGCCTGCCCTCTCATGGCCTTATGAATATCTGCAGATACCCAGCTTGTGCCCTTGGAAGTTTCTGCTTTGACAACAGGGTTTGAGGCTCAGACACTCATTCAGTGTTGGTCAAACACAATTGGGACATGTCCATAGTTCCATTAATTTCTAATGGAGAACATTTCTTGAAATTATTAGCAAACTTTCCAGTGATGAAATTCCCAAGGACACTCTTGCAGACTTTTCATTTCCTTGACCACTGCCCATGCTTCCCTGAGAATAAAAGAGTAGAAGGGTTGAGTTCCCCTAAGGAATCTCACAAGATGCTTTTCTCTGTATATTGGTTCTTAGTACTTTGCAGATGACTCTCCTGGGCTTGCCTAAATTTCCCTTTGAAGCAGGAAATGCTCATTTCTTGGGCAATAAATCTGCATATGATATTAAAATTAGTTTCTTTGGGACAGGCTAGGAGGTGCTGACTTGGGAGCACCTTTCAGCTAAGTACTTGGGTTGCTCTGAGCAGTCCCTGGGCAGAGGTGGTTGCAATAGAGTCAAGATTCTTTGATGATAGAAAAATGGAGTCCCAGGAGAGCTAATTGAGTTGTGAGTCACTGTTTGGGACTAGGCCAGTGGGCTTTTTGTCACCTCTGATCTCAATATGTCTTCTGATCCTTAGTTTCAAAGGTCTTCTGGACCAAGACTTAGCCACAATACTGGGAACTGCCCTCAGGACTTACAGAGCCTGACTGAGTGTCAGGCAGAGAACTCAGGTACCAGGTACTTCCTGTTACTTTTTAAAGAAAAATCTTTTTTTTTTTTTTTTTCTGAAAAAGAGTGACTGATTTAGGAAAGTTTAAAAGGCCAGGGAGTTAAAAAAAAATTGAGATAAATACATTAAATGATTAAATGTACAGTTTTAGTAAGCTCAGCTTTAGAGAAAGCATCACACCCTTTTGAAAGAGGTACAGAGTTCATGGAGAAGGAGGCAGAGACACTGAAGGCAACTGTGTCTAGTTTAGCTAACCTCAGTGCAAGATTAAGGGATATTGAACCTTCATCTGCAGAAACGGCTGGTCCTTGGGGCAGAGGAAGAGTTTAGGAAACACCCAAAAACCCTGTACCACATTCTGTCCTCTTTTACTTTCAGAGCATACTTTCTTATACTCTGTAAGTTTCTCTATAAGATTTAAGAGTTTTCTTATTTCAATGGATCTTCAAAGCATTTTGGAGATGAAATTTCTGGAGATCATTCACTTTGATCCTTTTATGTTCAAGGAGGAAAATGGATACCAAGTAACTTGCTCACTCACTAGAGTGGCAGTTGTTGCAACAACTGCAACACCGACAACCACTTCCACTATTACAACTTTCAGCATCATTTACTCAGCACCTACTATGGAGTGGGCCCTACATGGTCTTCTAATAGATATGCTGCATGTTCAAACTAAACTATGGAGTAGTGTAGTCTCAGTTTAAAGATGAGAAAACTAGAGCTTATTAATTATTTGTCCAAGGTTACACAATTGATGTCTGAACCAAGATTCAAATTCAAGTGTCTGGCTCCAAGGCCTGGGATTTTTTTCCTCTCATGATAGGTCAGTCCTCCTCCCACTACTTCTTACTAATTTTCCATTTTATCTAACATACAAGAACAATGTTATTGAAAATAGATCCTCTCAGGCTGGGACTTCCTCATAGCAAGGAACTCTTCAAAGGTTGTGTTCTAAGAAAGCACCAGTCCTTACGGTGAACTTTATCAAAGTGGGAATCATGGAGTAAGCAGGTAATCATCATCTAGGAGAAGTCAAGGCTGGCTTTAGAGGTGTTCAGAATGGGAGGGTGACCATGTGATTGGACACAAAGGTAGTAGGAGCCCCCTACTAGCCTGACACAGTTACCATTGAGAATAATTCAGGTACCCTCAGATTAGGTAACACATTAAGTAATTATCAAGCAGTTACTCTTGAATATGGAATTGTTTACCAGCTACTTTCCAATTTTTATGGCCAGCAGAAAGTGAAGAAGGGTCCTGATAGTGAGGTATATGATCCAAGTAAGTTCAGATCAAGAGGTGTGGCAAGAGATAGACCTGAGGCCCTGGAGAGTGGTGGTATGGCAGATTGAAGACTTTATTTCAAAAATCAAGTCATGGCACTCCCTCTATAAAAACTTCCTGAGGACTCTACTGCATAGAGAACGATATCCAGATTTCCTACCCTGTTCTAACATTAACTTCAAGACTTACACCCTCTCTGAGTTCCTCTGGCACCACCTATCCCTCATCCACAAACACTCTTTTGGCCAAAGTTCATTTTCTTCTTAGAGACTTGTATACTCTTTTCCAAGGCTTCAAATGCTTTTCTTAGAATTCGTACAGCTGCCTCCTTCTTCCAGTTGTCCTCTGAGCTTAAATGCCACTGCCTTCCCTGACCTCCGCATCCCAATATAAAATAACCACCCAGTCTCTGATGCATTATTTTACTTTTCCACAAAGCAATGTTACCATCTAATATTTGTCCTGCTTTTTTGAAGGCTGTTCATTTATTTTCTGCCTCTGCCTACCAGAATGTAGTTTCATATATGTTAAGATCCATTATATCCCTAGTGCTTATGAATGCCTGGCAAATAGTATGTGCTAAAAATTATTTGTTGCATGAGTCAAAGTTTTAGTGGGACAAGTAAGACTTTGGTTTTTATTCAATCATCAATTTATCCAGTGTTTGCTCATACTTCAGATACATATTAACTGTGCTTAGATAATCTAATCAACATGGACCCCAACTCTCTCATATGTTAAATAAGCATGAGAAATCCTACTTTGCAAGATGCTGTAAGGATTGAATAAGATTGAATGTGTAACAGTAAAGGTTGATAAAGATAGTGAATGCAAATGTGTAATGAAAGAATACATAAAAAGCCCTATTGAAGTGTATTATTGTTCTTCTTGTTAGGTGTTATTGAGTCAGCTTTGACTCATAGTTACACCATGTACAACAGAACAAAACACTGCTCAGCCCTGAGAAGTCCTCAAAATCCTTACTATGCTTGAGACCACCATTGCAGCCACTGTGTCATTCCATCTTATTCAGGGTCTGCGCCTTTTTCCCTGATCCTCCACTTTACATTGCACAATGTCCTTCTCCAGGGAATGGTCCCTTCTGACAACAGGATCAAAGTTGTTCTTGTTGTTGTTAGGTGCCATTGAGTCAGCTCCAACTCATAGCTACCCTACATGCAATAGAATGAAACACTGCCCAGTCCTGTGCCAGCTTCACAATCCTTGCTACACCTGAGCCCACCATTGCAACCCCTGTGTCAATCCATCTCATTGAGGGTCTTCCCCTTTTTCATCAACCCTGCACTTTACCAAGCATCATACCCTTCTCCAGGAAATTATCTCTTCTGGCAACATGACCAAAGTAGGGGAGACAAAGTCTGGCCATTCTTGCTGCCAAGGAGCATTCCAGCTGCACTTCTTCCAGGACGTATGTGTTAGTTCTTCTGGCAGTCTATAGCACCTTCAATATCCTTCACCAAAACCTAACTCAAAAGCATCAACTCTTCTTTGGTCTTCGTTATTCATTGTTCAGCTTTCACATTCATATGAGGCAATTGAAAATATTATGGCTTGGGTTAGGCACACCTTAGTCTTCAAAGAGACATCTTTATACTTCAGAACTTTAATGAAGACTTTTGCAGCAGCTTTGTCCAGTGCAATACAATGTCTGATTTCTTGACTGGTGCTTCAGTTGGTGTTGATTGTGAAACCAAGTTATATGAAATCTTTGACAAGTTCTATCTTTTCTCTATTTATCACGATCCTGCTTATTGGTCCAGTTGTAAGGATTTTCATTTTCTTTATGCTGAGGTGTGTTTTGGTTACCTAGTGTCGCTCTAACAGAAAACCACCAATGGGATGGCTTTAACGAACAGGAGTTTATTCTCTTGCAGTTTTGGAGGCTAGAAGTCTGAGTTCAAAGTGCCAGGCTCTAGGGGTGAAAGCCCCTTGACCTTGGCTTTAGCTCTGCCTCTGGCTCCTGGCCCACTGAAGCTAGAGGCTTTCTCCACTCAGGTAGCTGCTGGCTACTGAGGCTGACAAACCCAAGGATGACAAGTAAAAAGGCACAATCCCAATGTTACCAAACCACATAGCAGTTGATTAATTCAAGTCCATTGAAAGTCCCAAGATTGGTAGAGCATGGCAGGCTACTGAATGAAGGCTCAGCTACATATAGGGATGAAGGGTGCCAAAAAGCCGGAGACTGTTCCCAAGCCTTCTCCTTATATACAGGAAGCAGACCACATCTGTAAAGCAGCTACTTAGCTGCTCATAGTAGATTCCACCATGGAGTTGATTACTAGTTTCATCCTGGGGAATACTACATCCAGCTGCCCAGCCACTCAACCAGGCCTAGCCAAGTTGACACATAACCTTAACTATCACAAGGTGTAATCCATACTGCAGACTGCAGTCTTTAATCAGTCAGTGCTTCAAGTCATCCTCACTTTCAGCACTCAAAGTTGTGTTGTCTGCATATCAGACATTAATGATCTGTTAATGAGTCTTCCTCCAATCTTGATCATGTTCTTCTTCATATAGTCCACCTTCTCAGATTATTTGTTCAGCATACAAATTGAATAAGTATGGCAAAAGAATACAACCATGACACACTCCCTTTCTGATTAAAAAAAATCAGTATACCCTTTTTTTGTTCGAACGACAGCTTCCAGGTCTATGTACAGGTTCCTCATGAGCACAATCAAATGTTCTGGAATCCCCATTCTTCTTAATGTTATCCATAATTTGTTATAACCCACACAGTCAAATGTTTTTGCATAGTCAATAAAACACAAGTAAATATCTCTCTAGTATTCTTTGCTTCCAGACACGATCCATGTGACATCAGCAATGATATCCCTCATTCCACATCCTCTTCTGAACCCAGCTTGCATTTCTGGAAGTTCTCTGTCAATATACTGCTGCAACTGTTTTTGAATTACCTTCAGGAAGATTTTACTTGCATGTGATATTAATGATATTGTTTGATAATTTTCACATTCTGTGGGATCACCTTTCTTTGGAATGGGTGTAAATATGGATCTCTTCCAGTCAGTTGGCCAGCTAGCTGTCTTCCAAATCTCTTGACACAGCCAAGTGAGTGCCTCCAGCAGAGCATCCATTTGTTGAAACATTTCAATGGGTATTCCATCAATTCCTGGAGCCTTGTCCTTTGCCACTTCTTTCAGTGCAGCTTTGACTTCTTCATTCAATACCATTGGTTCTTGATTATACACCACCTCCTGAAATGGATGAACATTGACCAATTCTTTTTGGTACAGTGACTCTGTGTATTCCTTCCATTTTCTTTTGATGTTTCCTCCATCAGTCAAATTTTGCCCATTGAATCTTTCAATATTGCAACTTGAACTTTTTCTTCAGTTCCTTCAGCTTGAGAAATGCCAAGTGTGTTCTTCCATTTTGGTTTTCTAACTCCAGGTCTTTGCACATTTCATTATAATAATTGACTTTGTCTTCTCAAGCTGCTCTCTAAAGTCTTCTGTTTAGTTGTTTTATCTTGTCATTTCTTCCTTTTGCTTTAGCTACTCTCCATTCAAGGGCAAGTTTCAAAGTCTTTTCTGACATCCATTTTGGTCATTTTGGCCTTTTCTTCCTTTCCTGTCTTATTAATGACCTTTTCTTTTCTTCATGGATGATGTTCAAGATGTCATCCTACAAGTCATGTGGTTTTTGGTTATTGGTGTTCAGTGTGTCATATCTATTCTTTAGATGGTCTCTGAATTTAGACAGGATGTAATCAAGGTCATATTTTGGCTCTCATGGACTTCTTTTAATTGTCTGCAGCTTCAACTTTCACTTGCATATGAGCAGTTGATGGTCTGTTCCACAATCAGCTCCTGGACTTGTTTTGGCTGAAGATATTGAGCTTCTCCATCACCTCTTGCCACAGATGTAGTCAATCTGATTCCTGTGTACTCCATCTCGTGAAGTCCAAGTGTATAGGCACAGTTTATGTTGTTGAAAAAAGGCATTTTCAATGAATAAATAAATCACTGGTCTTGTAAAATTCTATCATGTGATCTCCAGTATTATTTCTATCTCCAAGGCCATATTTTCCAACTTCTGGTGATTCTTCTTTGTTTCCAACTTTTGCATTCCAATCACCAGTAATAGTCAACACATTGTGATTGCATGTTTGATCAATTTCAGACTGCAGAAGTTGGTAAAAAATCTTCAATTTCCTCCTATTTGGCTTTGGTGGTTAGTACATGAATTTGAATAATAGTAATATTAACTAGTCTTCCTTGTAGCCAAATGGATATTATCCTGTCACTGACAGCATTTTACTTCAGGATAGATCTTGAAACATTCTTTGTGAGGATGAATATCACACCATTCCTCTTCAATTTGTCATTACCAGCATAGTAGATCATATGGTTGTCTGATTCAAAATGGCCAAAACCAGTCCATTTTAGCTCTCTAATGCCTAGGATAGCAATCTTTATGTGTTCCATTTCATTTTTGACAACTTCCAATTTTCCTAGATTCATACTTCATACATTCCATGTTCCAATTATTAACGGATGTATGCAGATGTTTCTTCCCATTTTGAGTCATGCTTTATCAGCAAATGGAGGTCCTGAATGTTATACTCTATCCACATCATTAAGGTCGACTCTATTCTGAGGAGGCAGCTCTTCCCTGGTCATATTTTGAGTGCCTTCTGAACTGAGGTGCTCATCTATACTATAGTGGACAATGTTGCAGGGCTACTCATAAAGTTTTACAGTAATGTATCAGACAGTGTTCCACTGTTATTCATAAAGTTTTCACTGGCCAATTCTTTGATAAGTGGATGGCCCCTTCCTTCTTCCAGGTCTGCCTAAGTTTGAAAGCTCCACTGAAACCTGTCTACCATGGGTGACCCTGCTGGTATTTGAAATGCCAGTGGCATAGTCTCCAGCTTCATAGCAACATGCAAGCCACCACAGTACAACAAAATGACGGACAAGTGGTGGTCTGTCAGTTTGATTAAAGTAGGTGAGACAAAGTCTGGCCATTCTCACTTCCAAGGAGCATGCACATTGCACTTCTTCCAGGATAGATTTGTTCACTCTCCTGGCAGTCCATAGTATTTTCAGTACTCTTCACCACAATTCAAAGACATTAATTCTTCTTTGGTCTTCTTTATTCATTGCCCAGTTTTCACATGAACATGAGGTGATTGAAAATATGACTTGGGTTAGGCTCACCTTAGTCTTCAATGTGGCATCTTTAATTTTTAATATTTTAAAAAGTTCTTTTGCAGCTGATTTTCCCAGTGCAGTATGATGTTTGATTTCTTGACTGCTGCTTCTGTGAGTGTTGATTGTGGATTCAAGTAAAATTAAATATTTTACAACTTTAATCTTTTTTTCCATTTATTGTGATGTTGCTTATTGGTCCAATTGTAAGAATTTTTGCTTTCTTTATGTTGAGGTGTAATCCATATTGAAGATTATAGTCTTTGATCTTCATCAGTAAATGCTTCAAGTCTTCTTCACTTTCAGCAAGCAAGGTTGTGTCATCTGCATATTGCAATTTGTTAATGAGTCTTCTTCCAACCCTGATAACATGTTCTTCTTCATATAGCCCTTGGATTATATGCTCATCATACAGATTCAAACCAAACAAGGACATACTGCATGACTTAAAATCAGGAAGGATGTGTGTTGGGGTTATCCTTTCACCACTTTGAAGAGCATGGTAGATTGTTTTATTACTGTAAACCCAACTCCTAGTATCAATAGATGAATGAACTGTTAGTTTTCACATCTTCCTCAACCAACACCAATTAATACAGATTAGCTTGTTAACTTATACTTGCCTCACTACTCTCTGGGGATCAGAGAGAGAACATAAAATATTCTGTGGGTGGAGGGAGCATGACAGAGACAGGAGCAGTGGTCTGGAGATGGGGGTGAAGGACTGGGGGTAGATGATCAGCATCGCTGCATGTCAAGGAAGGAAGTTTGGGATGTTGAAATGTTTTTGATGAGAGGATTGTAGAAGCCCCAATTTTGTTTCATTAAGGATATGTCTTTGAACTTTATGCTGTGGTGGAAAGAGTTCTGTTGCCAGAGACCTCCTTGCCTTGTGACCTGGAGGCAGAGTAGGATGGCTATTAAGAACAAGTACTCAGGTACTCAACTGCCTGAGTTTGAAGCTATCATATATTAGCTTTTTCACCATTAAGCATGATACTTAACAGCTTTGCATCTCATTTCTTCACTTTAGGATGAAGAAAATGATAACAATAGCCTTTACCTCCATAAGCCACCAGAGCTCCATACCTGAAGTGAAGATTATATACATATTATGTGGAAGGTGTTTAGTATGCTGTCTGGAGCCATTAGCTATTACATTGTCAGGGTTACCTTCTGAACTCCAGTTTCTTGCTGTATGAAACAATTTTAATAACACCTGTCTTGTAGGGTTATTGCAGAGAATAGATGAGATAACAGGTGTAAAACTTGTTAAAAAGTGACTCTTAGATAATAAGTGCTGTTATATGCTAGGTCCCTATGCATTAGTCTTCATTCTTCTTTCACTTTTCCTCCTGTACTTTAAAAAAAAAAAAAAAATCAGTATAAGTTGTGGTAAGAGATATTTGGTGCTTAAGGATGGAGGATACAATTCTGCCTCAGATTCAAGATTAGAGACCTTACTATTTGCAGAGAGAGACTAGGTAAGGAAACCCCATTTTTCTTAGCTCAGTTAAGGAAGTCAATTTCTTCTTTGTACTTAGAGTAGCCCATAAGCCTACCTGAGGAGTCAAGGAACCAGTCCTGAGCCTTCCACCAAGATATTAGACAATGTATCAACCTCTCTGTGGCCTGATGCTTTCATCTACAACGTGTGGGTCATGCTACACATCATAGGACTGTCAATAAAATGAAGTCACAGATATGTGTGTATTTAAAGCTAGGTTAAAATGGCTCCTAAATATAAGGTAGCTGTATCAGAGTATTCATTGAGGTGAGAATATATGAGTAGTGTGTCCATGAATTCCATCCTATTAAGAATACCATCAATTTTTCTCTTATGATACCCACATATACACATACACATGTACACCCCTTGATTTCTCCTTTTCTAAAATATTGTTACACACGTCTATTTGTCAGAGAACAAGTCTATATTTGTTTGAAGAAGACATTCATTTATCTGAGACTGCCCACAGCCCAGCATTAATCATATCCAGTTACTCGCCTGTCTACTGTGTATGGGGTAGGAATGGAGGCCTCCCCTCCCATGTATTACAGGTAATGCTTTGGCATAATGACCAGGTGGCCATCTTCTGTGCACAAATATTGTTTCATCACCTTGGCATTAACACCTTAAAACAAAATTTCTGGATGTATGAAGAAGCTTCATTTTTAATTTTGTTTTGTTTTGTTTTGTTGAATTTTGGATGAAAGGAAGCCTAATAAATTTTGGTCCTGTCTTTATGCTTTCTTTTTTCTTTTTTTTTTTAATTGTTCTTAGGGTGCAAATTTATGAAGCAAACTTGTTTTACATTCAACAGTTCTTGCACATCTGATTTTACAGCCCCGATTTCCGTCCCCAACCTTAAAAAAGCTCTCCTCCTCTCTCCTCCCTGTGACCACCCTTTCCCTGTGCCTTCTTATCCATGCACTCCTGTCTGTCCAGCTTTCCCTCTATGTGAATGCTTCCCCTCTGGTGTCTCATGGCTGATTGCGCCAAAGGATGCATCTCCCTAGAGTCTTCTACTATTGGGCTGACAGCCAATTCATGGAAGTGAGTCCATTTCTAGTCCCAAAGGGTAAACCCAGAGCCACAGTCTCGGGGGTTCCACCAGTGTCTATTTGAGGAGTAATTCTGGTCATTTTTGTGTTTTTTAATTTTGTTCCACATTTTTTCCCACACTGTATCCAGGATTTCCAGATTTGATCCCTTTCCAAGCTGTTGGCATTGGTACCCTGGCACCATCTAGTTCTTCTGGTATCAGGTTCATGGAGGCTGAAGTCCTCACAGTCCATCTTATCTTTGGACTAATTGTTTACAGATGCCTTTCATTTTCTTCACTCTTCTTTGCTCCAGACAAGAGAAGACCAATAGCTGCATCTTAGATGGCCACTTAAAAGCGTTTGAGACCCCAGTCGCTACTCACCAAAGTAGGTTGTAGAACAAAATTTTTATCTTCATCCTCTCTTGAGACTTCAGAAACAAATGGAATTTCCTTGAACACTCCAGAGAATGAAACTGATCATCTTTTTAGCACCTGATTTCATCATGAACAAAATCTGAAAAACAATATTGAGAAGGTTATTCTAATTTTGTTAGAATTAGATATGGGAAGGAAGATGATAGATTTAAGAAAGAGAAAACAAGGGATGTTGCATGGAGACCTCCATTCTGTGCCAGAAAGCCAGAGGGAAGAGTATGTTCTTGGTTTGCATGCTGAAATAATTATTTAATATGTCAATGTGGCTAGGCTATGGTGCTTAGTTGTTTGGTAAGACACTAGTCTGGTTGTTGTTATAAAATAGTTACAGCTGCTTTAATCAGTTGGCCTCAAGTAAAGCAGATTGTCTTCCATTATGTGGGTGGGCCTCATCCAATCAGTTGAAGGCCTTAAGAGCAAAAAAGGAGTTTCCTTAGGGTGTGTTCTGCCTCCAGACTATAAGTAGACATTTTTCCAGAACATTTTTATTTTCACTTTTCTTGTCACCTCTGTGATCTTGGCATGAAAACATGTAGGATTATCCAGTCTGACACCTGACCTACAGATTTTGGACTTGCCAGCCCCTCATGGTCACGACTCAATTCCTTGAACTAAAGGTATCTCTATGGAGAGAGAGACAAATGATACATTGATTTAATCATATATAATAACTACATCTATGTGTATGTGTGTGTGTATAGGGTTCTATTTTTATAGAGAACCCTAAGATAGATGGAAGGAGCTCTGGTAACATAATGCTTAAGGCACTTGACTGCTAACCAGAAGGCTGGAGGTTCAAAACCACCAGCCACTCCTCAGAAGGAAGGTTGGGCGATCTACTTCCGTAGTGATACTGCCTCGGGAACCCAAGGAGGGGTCACTATGAGTCAGGCCCGACTTGACAGCACATAACAACAACAACAACAACAAGATAGATGTCTATCGTGTATCATCAGTGAAATATGGAACACTCCAAACCAGAAATAATATGTTGTTAAATGAACACAGCCAAGTGTATGGGTGCAGGCTTATGGGGACCCTCTCAGCTCACTCTTTGTTTTACATCCTGTGTATGTGTTCATTGGCCTGAGACCAGCTCTACCACTTAACCTTTCTTTGCCCCCCAGCCATGGTAGTTTTGTCATGGGAACAGGCATCTTCTGCTTCTCTGCAGTCTTGTATCCTCTTGGGGAAAGTCGTGTGGAAGGTTAGTGGTGAAGTGAGAGGGAAATATGTACACACAGGACACGGCTGAAAATGACTTTACCACAGAGTTTATTTAATACATCCTCCAAATTGTATTTTGAAGCCTCTGTTAACAAGAAAGCACTCTCTTCTTGAGCACCAGGAGTGTTTTATAAATGGAATTTGCAGACCGGCAATGCTCCCCATTAATTTTCCCTGTCTGCAATTACTATCATTACATTCTTAAGACACTTTTAAAATAAACTACACCATGATGTAACGTGCACATTCTGAGCTTCAGCAAGGGGGACAACAGGGCAGCAGCATCTGGACTTCAGACGGCTATCTTCTAGGGAACATCTTGATGGCTATAATTACCGTCATGTTATGAGAACTTTAAAAAAAAAAAAAAAAGGCGCCAGAGTTCCAAATAAAACATAAAATGGCTTTGATATAATAAATGTTACTATCATTGTTTAAAAATGTTGTGACCTGTCTGCTATAGTTTCTGAGAAAGATATTTTCCAGCACTTGATATTTTTTCCCTTCTCTCTCTTTCATATTCTATTACTGAAGATAAGGATGAAGAAAATCCTTAGGACAGACTTGTTTTAAATCAATGTAACACAATGCCAGCATTGTCTCCTTCAAGATGAACTTTTAAATTAAATTTGGCATGAGCTTTACCAGAGCTCCAAACAGCTTCACCCCAGAGACACTTTATCCACCCTATTAGGGAGCATTAATAACTCAAATGTTATGGTTGTGGTTAATTGTATTCATTAGGATAAGGCAGGAGTTGAAACATTTTCCTATAGGACACACCCTCATCCAGAACAGTTGGGTTCACTCAGTTCAGAGAAACTGAGACTACACAAAATGCATATATAGTGTAAATGTTGTCATCCTATGGGAACCATCTTTTGGAGGTACCCATGATAAATTTGGACTGAGATATGGGATCAATCTCTGTATAAAGTTCTGAAGTATCACGTTTGTGGAGGAAGTCATTCATTGTGGGTACTGATCCATGGTGCTGTTCATTCAGCTTCCCAAGAAAATTTTATTATATGAAATTCATTCAACTTTGTGAAATCTATGTTATTGTTTCATAATAGTTATTAGCAACCTTAAGGAAAGAACTGTATTTTACTTAGGCAATTGGTTAGCTTTGATAATAGTGTACACAAAACCTAAATAGAATAAACTGTTGTGTTGAAGATTTTTCTCTGCTGGCTCACTGATAACTTCTTTCAATTTGAGGATGGATATTCTGATGTAAGAGTTAGGATTTATCCCAAAAAAAAACAATTATTTAACCTGATCTGGATTTCATCATATCCAGTAAGTTTGTGTAGTAATCTTTTCACATATGTCACATTGATTGACTAGCTGCCTTTCTATGTTCTCTTGAGTAGCAACTTCTTTTATTTCATTTGGTATCATGTTTCCTTGTCTCTCAAAGTTTTGTCCATATGTCCTCTCTGTGGCTGATTAACAGTAAGTTAGACTACAGAGCTGATGATGTCAATGATTCAATCTCCATGTAAGTTTTTCCAACTTCACTCTAGCCAGCCAATATTGACTCGCTCCCTAGACAAAGGCTATGCCATCACCCCAAGCCAAAACAGATGGAGAATATGGTTGACCTAGTAATTCACCCCACTTCTGGAAAAACCAATACAAGCCGAGGTTCTACGAATAATGGATGTGTAGGGCCTTCTTTGGATATGGACTAGGCTACATTATTAATATCCATGTTTCCCAGTCTGCTGTCCAGCAAATCTTCAATTCACAAGACACTTTCTAAGGTCTGTTCTTTCTCAGAGATGGATGTAGTTATTGCACAATAAAGTTAGGTTGGAGGAAAATTGCAGATTTGTTTGCAAGGGATGTGAAATCAACTGGTGGAGGGCAATTTACTTCTCTAAAGTCCAAGTCACATTTTAATTTTTGTTTGATGATATAGCTTTGGAATGTTTCCTGTTTTGCTTTGTCTAAAGTATACACTTCTGCCCATTGAAAACAGTCCTGTCTTTGTACTGCTAACCCCACCCCTTTATTGTTTTCAGAATGGCTCTTAAGTAATGGCTATTCAATAAGGACTAATTGAGGGTTGTAATTTTCCAAAGAATATATGTGTGGTTTTCTTTTTTCAGAAAAAAAAATAGAACCTTCTCACTGAAACAATATTATACCATTTCAGCATTAAGTGGTATTTTGTAAAAAGACTTCAGCAACACAGACTGAATATTCAATCTACTTTCTGTTTGTTGAAGCGTTTATGGCTCCTACTCAAGCAAGACAAGAGAAATAACAAGGAAAGAAATGACTCTGAATAAAGGACATTTTATTACACAAATAAAAAAATGAGAGCATATCTGTTAGCTCTTGCCAACTTTTGAAATATGGATTCCATTTGTCTTTATTACAGTCTATTCCCATTGTGCCTTTTCCCTATTTATTAATTTTTGTATGTTGCTATTAAACAGAGATATGTGCCTACTGGAAATAGTCAAAGTTATTTCAAGAAAAATTAAAGATGAGAAAAATATATCAATTCATCTTTCTTCTATTCCATCAGTAATTTTAGGAGACAAGAAGTTGTAACTTATAATCTTTTTTTTTAATGGCATGTGCATTATCAACAGAGAATGTCCCATCAAATCTATAATAATCATGATGACTCATAGATATGTGATTTCTCTTATTAAGAAAAAAAATGGCAGGAAATCCAATATAAATGAGCTGTTTTCCTCAGTAGTGTAATAAAACTTGGATACCAGTATATGAGTTTTTTATTATATCATCTACTGATAATCTCTGGGTTCATTTCCTCCAAGTGAAGAATCAGTCTTTTTTTCCCCCCTCACAACCCCCCTTTGGCCACTAACATTTTAGCAATCTTACTCCCTCAGCTGAGGAGGAGGCCTCCCAGTTACAGCCACCACAGTATAGTATATTTTAAGGGCTGTAAATTTTTACCGTCAGATTTGAGCCAGGGGTGTTAAGCTCCAGAAGATACACATCTGCTTCCTACTCAAATGGTCTTTTGTGCTTCTTGTTGCAGGGAGAGTTGTAATGCCAGAAGAATAAATCCCAATGGGGTGGGGGTGGGGGTAAATTAATTATGGTATTTCAAAAAGAAATGTTCATGACTGCAAACACAACCAGCCTAATTCTGTTCTTAAATGCTGTGTTTATTTTCAGAGTTATATGATAATTTTTTATTGCTTTGTAGTGAACAAAATGAGTCATTATTAAATTTCTAAAGTGAAACATTATTTTGTAACCTGAATCATAACCCTTGAATGTATCCAATTTCTAAGTTTCAGTTTCCAAATGTCAGGTTTTCCTAAATAGGATCACATGGATCACAGGGCCAGAAAACAAAAGAAATGTCCAAGCAACTACTTGGGAAGTGTGCCTACAGTCCCTGCCAAAACATTCAGCCCATGAGTGTTTATTAAACACCTATAAGGTTAATCAAAGACTATTTAGTGTTAGTTTTGTATTTATGTTCTCTATATTCTAGCACCTCACGAACTAAGAGAAGAAAGATGATAGACCAATTTCATAACTAACAGAAATGTGATGATATAAATATAGTCCATCCAGGTTTTGTTCCAAACTCTGGTTGTAAGTCTTTCTTTAGGAACTTCTGATACATTTTCCCATGGAAACAAAATTATAAGTAGTAGTGCTGTTTCCTAGACAGCCAACAGAAGCTTAACCCACATGAAGCTTAAAATTATTTTTAAAGAAATTAATCACCAAGTTTTGTGGAATTACTCACCTATTTATTTATCAAAATATATTGAGCCCTCACTTGGTAAAAGACATCGTGTTTGGGTCAGAGAGCAATTGCTTGTTCCTTAACTTAAGTGTCACAGTGGAAGCTTACACCTGTGCTGTATGAACATATACTACAAGCTGCTGAGGGTGGAGGGGTCAAGGCATGACTCTCACAGCTGATGTCTAAGCTGGTTGTTTTTGCTGGAAGAGAAGGATGGAATCAGGGAGAGGTTGAAGGTGGAAGTTGTTTTGGTCATAGAGAAAGGCAGCAGTATGAAGACTTACATTATTCAAGAGAAGTGGGGAGGTTGATTTTCATATAAGCAAAGGTTAAACTAATAGGGCTTAACAAATATGGGGTTTGAATGCTCAATTTGGAGATGGGATTCCAAGTAGGGGACTGATCTGGCATATCCACACTTTTAAAAGTGCATTTGGTCACTATGTTAATACTGGGGAGAAGGAGGATGGAAAAGGATGGGGAATGTAGGTGTAATCTCAGAGGAAATTGAAGAGGTGTTAGTGCCGGATAGATGGGGAAGGGAAAGAGAAGATGGATTAGGAATATTAAGTAGGAAAATTTGACAGCACCTGAAGACAGATTGGATGTCAAAGTTGAGGGAGCATTTGAAGATGGGTAGAAAGAGATGGTAATGAATGCTGTTCACACAAAAAGAAAGAAAGAAAGAAAGACGGAAGGAGGAAAGAAGTGGAGGGGAGGCACAGAACTGGGGAATAAGAGGAGAAGAAAAGGGAAGGGAGGAGGCTCCGTAGGAGATGTGTCACTGGCCCATTTCCCTACTCAGAGGATTGGAAATGAGGGTGGGGCACTCAAGAGTAGCCCGGACAGGAGATGCAGCAGATGAGTAACAAGATGATAAGAATGAATGAAGAGGGTCTAGCTCTGGTGGCGTAGTGCTTAAGGCATTTGACTGCTAACCAGAAGGCTAGTGGTTCGAACCCACAGAAGGAGAACTGGGCAATCTACTTCCGTAGAGATACTGCCTCAGAAACCCAAGGAGGGGTCGCTATGAGTCGAAATCAACTTGACGGTAGTGAGTTTGGTTTTTTGAAAAAGGTATCCAGAGATGTCCAACCCAGGAGAGAGCAGTGTCCAAAAGCCAGAAGAGTAGGACATTTCAAAGAGAATAGAATGCATGCATCAGAGATCAAGACTGAGAAATAAAAATTAGGTTTAGGGAGTAAGAGGGTATTGATGCTCCAAGTCCAAATTTGGGACACCAATAACATACTTCTATTTATCCTGGGGCTCTGCAAAGGAGCACAGAAGCTGTACTGAGGTGATGTGTGACAGGGAAGTGGTCTCTGTCAGGAGAGGACTCCCCACTGGGTTGGAGCAGTGATGGTGGAGAAATGCAGCCTTAAGTGGAGATCTGTGTTGGAGGAGGATGTAAAGAGCACTATTCTAGTAAGTGAGAGACCTATGGTGGGAATGTCCTTATGATGAACTGCTGTGTGGGATGGGCTGTGGCTATAGGCATAAGTTACTGTTTGTTGTTGTTGGGTGCTGACAAGTTGGTTCCAACTCATAGTAACCTCATGTACAACAGAACAAAACACCACCCAGTCCTGTGCCACACTGACAATCATTGCTATGCTTGAGCTCATTGTCAGAGCTACTGTGTCAGTCCATCTCATTGAGGGTCTTCCTCTTTTTCACTGACCATCAACTTTACCAAGAATGATGTCCTTCTCCAGGGACTGGTCCCTGTTAATAACATGGCCAAAGTGCGAGAGGTGAAGGACTACATTTTCAGAAAACATGGGCTAATATCCAAACTCCTCAGAAAGGTATACAAAACTTATCACCAGTTAATTCTCACTAGCCTCATCTCTTGCCACTTTCCCACTATGCTCCCCATTTTGTAAAATTGTCCCTATCCTTGTCTACAAATGCCAGCCCCCATACTCTTTCACTCCTCCATACCTTTCCATATGTGTTTTTTTTTTTGTTGTTGTTGTTCATTTGTTAACTTTTTACTGTGATTTGGGTGAAATTTTACAAAGTAGATTCATTTTACATTCAACAGCTCATACACATTGTGTTTTGTGACACTGATTACATTCTCCACTGTGTAACAGCTCTCCTCCCACTTCCTCTTGTTACCTTTTCCCTGTGTCTTCTTGCCTGTGCATTCCTGCCTACCTACCTTTCTCCCTGTGTGAATGGAGCCCTTCTGATCTCCCATGCTAGATTGTTTTAAGGAATGCATGTCCCTGGTATAGGTGTCCAGCTCATAGGCCTGTCTATTGTTTGAGAGTTAAGACAAGGGAGTTCAATTCCAAGCCTGAAGAGTAACAAGCAACCATAATTCTGGGGGTTACACCAGTCTCTATCAGCCTAGTAAGCCTGGTCTTTTTTATGACTTTGAGTTTTGTTCCACATTTTTCTTGCACTCTATCCAGGATCTCCTATTTTGATCCCTTTCTGAGTGGTTGGCATTGGTAGCTGGGCACCATCTAGTTCTTCTGGTCTCAGAGTCATATAGGCTGAGGTTCTCATGGTCCATTAGTCCTTTGGACTAATTGTTTCCATGCACTTTTGATTTTCTTCATTCTTCTTTGCTCCAGACCAGGAGAGACCAATAGTTGCATCTTACATGACCACTCACAACCTTTTGAGACCACAGTCACTACTGACCCAAGTAAGACATAGAATAATATCTTTGTATACAATATTGTGCCATTTGAGCTTGATGCCTCCACAAGCATGGTCCTCAGGCTGCAGGCCCAATGACTCACTTTCTCAAAGTGCTTAGTTGTGGCAAAGAAGTTATCCTAACTTTGCCTCCTGTTAGGTTTGAACTGTATATGGACATTTTCATAGCATAAACAAAAACATGTAGGAATATCGTCTGCCAAACCTATGTATGATCATGGGTATATTCCCATTCACCTATCTATACCTGATCTTCTTACATGTCTATCTATGTATCGACCCATAGATTAGTGTTTGCTGTTACTGATAATGCAGTATTATGTATGCAGTACTATTTGTCTTTGTTTTCTGTACCTCTTGTGCACCTTTACTTGTCTTCCTTTGCCTTAGTGATATTTTGCTAGTCCAGTGCTTTTGTTATATTGCTTTTCCCCTCACCCATATCAACACCTGTCTCTAAACTATTCATCTATTTTCCTTCCCTTCCCCTCCTCTCCCATCCCTGATAACCAACAAAGAAAATTTCCTTCCCTGTGTAAACATTTCCTTGACTTTGTATAAAAAATGGACCCATACAATATTTTTGTCCTCTATGATTGACTTATTTCACTCAGCACAATGTCCGTTAAGTTCATCCAGGTTATGAGGTGTTTAGGGGACACTTCATTAGTCTTTAATGTTGCATAATATCCCATTGTGTGTATTATAGTTCAGTTATCCATTCATCCATTTCTGGGCATTTAGATTGTTTCCATTTCTTTGTTACTGTAAATAGTACTGCGATTAACATGGGTTTTTTTCTGTATTTATCTGTGACCCTTCTTTCACTTCTTTAGGATATAGTCCTAATAATGAGATTGCTGGATCCAATGGTATTTCTATTTCCAACTTTTTAAGGAAGCGCCATACTGTTTTTTACAGTGGTTGTACCTTTTACAGTCCCACCAGCAGTGTATGAGAGTTCCAATCTATTCACTCTCTTGTCAGCATTTGGTTTTTCTGTGTTGTTGAACTTTGTTATTATTGCTGGGGTGAGATGATACCTCATCTTTCTTTTGATTTACATCTCTCTAACAGCTAATGATTGTGAGCATTTCTTCATGTCTGTTGGCCGCCTGAATATCTTTCTCGTTGAAGTGTCTGTTCGTGTCCTCCATCTATTTTGGAATTGTCTATTTTCTTGATGCAGAGGTATTGCAGTTTTCTATAAATTTTAGAGATAAGTCCCTTGTCAGAAGGTCTGGTAGCATAGTGCCTAAGGCATTTGACTGTAACCAGAAGGTGGCGGATCAAACCCACCAGCCACTCCTTGGAAGGAAGGTTTGGCAATCTACTTCCATAGTGATACCGCCTGGGAAACCCAAGAAGGGTTCACTATGAGTCGGGTCCGACTTGACAGCACATAACAACAACAACAAACAAGTCCCTTGTCAGATATATCACTGCCAAATATTTTTTGCTAATCTGTGGGTTCTCTTTTTATCCTTTTGGGGAAGTCTTTTGAGGCATACGAGAATTTAATTTTTAGAAAGTGCCAGTCATCTAGTTTATCTTCTGGGTTTTTTTGTGCATTTTGGGTGATGCTTGATGGTCTATTTATGCCATTTATTAGGGTCACTAAATTTGCCCCTATTTAATCTTCGATGAACTTTAAAATTTTGGATTTTACATTTAGGTCTTTGATCCATCTTGAGTTAGTTTTTGTAAATGTTGTGAGGTATGGATCTTGTTTCATTTTTCTGGAAATGGATATCCAGTTTTGCCAGCATTTTGTTAAACAGACTATCTCTTTCACATTGAATGTGTTTCAGCCCTTTGTCAAAGATCAGCTGTGTATAATAGGTGGATGGATCTATTTCTGGCCTCTCAATTCTGTTCCACTACTCCATGTGTCTATCATTGTATCAATATCAGGCTGTTTTGAGCACTGTAGCTATATACTAGGTTTTGAGATCAAAGAATATGATACCTCCTACTTTGTTTTTCTCTTTCAGCAGTGCTTTGCTTATCCAAGGTCTGTCTCTCCTTTCCATATAAAATTAGTGATTGGATTTTCCATGTCCTTAAAGAATTTTGATGAATCGCAAATGTTTTGTTATATATATTTCACCACAATAAAAATTTGCTAAAAAATGCTCTTTTATTGCCAAAAAAAAAAAAAAAAAGCAGGAAGCAGAGGGAATGTTGACAGAATTTGGATTGGGATTGCATTGAATCATTCTTCCTATCCATGAGCATGGCAGATTCTTCCATTTATGTAGGTCTCTTATAGTTTCTTCAAATAGTGTAGTTTTCTTTGCATACTAGTAAAATTTATTCCTAAGGATTTTATCTTCTTGGTAGCTATTGTAAATGGCATTGTTTTCCGTATTTCCATTTCAAAGATCTCTTTGTTGATGTAGAGGAATCCAACTGATTTTTGTATGTTGATCTTGTATCCTGCACTTTGCTGAATCTTTCTACTACTTCCAGTGGTTTTCTTGCTGAATCTCTTGGGTTTTCTATGAATAGGATCATTTCATCTGCAGATAGAGATAGTTTTACTTCTTCTTTGTCAATTTGGATGGCTTTTATTTCTTTTTCTTGCCTTATTATCCTGGCTAGGACTTCCAATACAATGTTAAATAGAAGTGGTGATAGAAGGCATCCTTGCCTGGTTCTCATTCACAAGAAGAAAGCTTTAAGTCTCTCTCCATTGAGAATAATGTTGGCCTTTGGTTTTACAGATATGTCCTTTATTATGTTGAGGAATTCCCTTCTATTCCTATTTTGCTGAGAGTTTTATCAGCAATGGGTGCTGAATTTTATCAAATACCTTGTCTGCATTGATTTATATCATCATGTGGTTCTTTTCCTTTGTTTTGTTTATGTGGTAGATTATATTGATTGCTTTTCTAATGTGGAACCATCTTTGCATTTCTGGTATGAATCTCTCTTGGTCATGGAGTAGTATTATTATTATTTGATATAATGTTGGATTCTATTGGCTGGGATTTTGTTGACAATTTTCTTAGTCTATACTCATGAGGAGTATTTGTCTGTAGTTTTCCTTTGTATTGGTGTCTTTTCCTGGTTTTGGTTTCAGGGCTATGCTTGCTTCATAGAATGAATTTGGGAGTATGCCATCCTTTTCTATGTTCTGGAACCACTTGAGTAGGATAGATGTCCCCACAGAATATTTGATATAATTCTCCAGTGAAGCCATCTAGACCAGGACTTTTTTGTGGGGAGTTCTCTTATGACTTGCTCATTTTCTTCCATTATGTGTCTGTTTCTATTTTCTACCTCAGTCTGTGCTAGTTTAGATAGGTCTTGTGTTTCTAGAAATTTGTTCATTTCTTCTAGGTTTTTTAATTTTTTGGAGTACAGTTCTTTGTAGTGTTCTGTTATTACCCTTTTTATTTTGGTTAGTTCCTTTGTGATGTTTCCCATTTCATGTATTATTCATGTTATTTCCATCTTATCTTTCTTTTCCTTAGTTAAATTTGTCAGTGTTTTGTCAATATTGTTAATCTTTTTGAAGAATAATCTTCTAGTCTTTTTGATTTTTTTTTTTCTATTGTTTCTCTGTTTTCTGTTTCACTTATTTCTGCTCTGATCTCTACTATTTCTTTGTTCTGGAGACTGGTGGTTTCTTTTGTTGCTCTTTTTCTAATTCTTGGAGTTGTTGGGTTAAGGTGTTGATTTGGGATCTTTCTTCTTTTCTGATGTGTGCATTTATTGCTACAAATTAACCTCTAAGTACTGCTTTTGCTGTGTTCCAAAGGTTTCGGTATTTTGTGTTTTCATTATCATTTGTTTCTAAGATTTTTTTATTTTACCCTTCATTTCTTCTGTTGTCCAGTGGCTCTTGAGCAGCAAGTTATTCAGTTTCCATGTATTTGATATTTCCCCCTCATCTTCCTATTATTGATTTCTAACTTTATAGCATTGTGATCTAATAAGATGCTTTATACAATTTTGATGTTTTTAAATTTATTGAGGCTTGATTTGTGGCCTAACATATGATATCTTTTGGAGAATGAGTCAAGTGCACTGGAAAAGAATGTATATTTCATTTTTGTTGGGGAGAATGCTCTGTATATGTCTTTGAGGTCAAGTTGGCTGACTGTGTTGTTGAGATCTTCTGTATCTCTCTGAAGTTTTTTTCTGGTCATTCTGTCCTTCTTCAAAAATGGTGTGTGAACCTCTCCTATTACTGTTGTAGAATTGTCTCTCTCTCCTTTCATTTCAGTAAATGTTTGCTTTATATATTTAGAACACTTTCATTGGTTGCATAGGTCTTTATTATTGTTTTATCCTCTTGGTCTATTGACCCTTTTTATCATCATGTGATGCCCTTCTTTATCCCTTATGCTGGATTTTGCTTTGAAGTCTATTTTATCAGAAATTGATATTTTTACTCCTGCTCTTTTTTGGTTGTCATTACATTTTTTTTTCCCAAACTTTGACTTTTAATTTATTTTTATCTTTGTGTCTAAGGTGAGTCTCTTGTAGGCAGCCTATTGATCGGTCTTGATTTCTTATCTAATCTGCCATTCTCTTTCTCTTGACTGATACATTCAATCCATTCACTTCACATGAGGTTTTATCTACCACAAATATTCTATGTCCCCTTTTCCAGCAATCTTCCTAATCCACCCAGTCTAAATGTCACCTTCCTCATGAAGCCTTTGGTAATACCCTCAGTCCAGAGTAGGTTCTCCCACCCCTGCCCTTTCAGTGCTTTGCTCATTTATTTATTGATTAAAATAATGTTGTAATAAAATAACTCTGTTTCCTGTTGTCTGTGAGTTCCTAGGGGCACAAAAGTGCTTGTTCATTTGGATGTCCCCAGTACCTAACACAGAGTTTGACCCATGATGAATGTTCATGGCTTGTTTAAGAGCAAAGTCTTGCCTAAATCAAAGGTTAGTTGTAAAAATTCTTGTTAAGCAAAGATGGCAAAATGCCTTACTGACCCAAAGCTGTGTGTAAATGGTAAAAACCAGCACCCCAGCCTCTTCTGATAGGAACATTAAGGGAGGGTGCCTAAATGTTATCAAAGCTTTTATGTTAATAAACTATACAGATTCCTAGAGCTATTTTCTCCATGATACAAAGCAGACAAGAAAACTCAGTGACTCTCAATTTAAGCATCTGGAAGAGTTAACTTTATTTCAGAAGTTCTATGTCACCTTTGCTGGAAAAAGAAGTGCACATAAGGTCTTGGCAAAAGGATTCATTTCATAAATCTGTAAAATAAATTAAAGTTCATTGGAAATGTTAACTCTTCTATAACCTCTTTTGAGAGGTTTGGAAAGTATTATTTATTGCTAAGTAAGGGTCAGAGAATTTCTTTTCATGAGCTCTGGGAGTATAGCTATGGTCAGTGATACTCATTGGGATGACGGCTTAGTGAGTAGAGATGACTTTGGAGGTATTTTGGTCCAAAACAACACTTGAGAGTGAGGAACCAAGAGGAGTGAAACCCTGTGTGGTTTTCTCAGGGTCATTACCAAGATGATTGTCTTTCCTTCTGACTCTAGTCCAGAAACTCTCTGTGAAATAAAAAATCTATGTATGTGACATTTGAGTTTCTGGCACTAGAGATGCCTGCTTCATTTTGGGTCATATTAAATTCAATCCAACTGCATTGATGATAATATAGAAATTTTGCTTTTAAATAATAAATTAGGGAATCATAGCAGAAAATATACTGTATGTGATATTAGAAGACTAGATTCCAGTTTCAGAATGCTTACCTATATCCATATGGTTTTAGATGTCATTTAACATCTTAAAGTTCCAATGACTTCATCAGTAAAATGGGCATTATCATTTGCTGTTAAACCAGTTCTGACTCATGGTGATCCCATATGTGTCAGAATGAAACTATACTCTTTAGGGTTTCCAATGGCTCATTTTCTGGAAGCAGTTTGCCAGGCATTTCTTCTGAAGCACTTCTAGGTGGACTCAAACCTCCAAACTTTTGGTTGGCAACCAAGCATGTTAAGCATTTGCACCACCCTGAGACATTGATAATCTTTAAAAAGAACACTGTGCCGATATTCACTGAGTGCTTACTATGTGCAGGTACTCTTTTACATGCATTATTTCTCCTCCATTCTTTTGATATATGTGAGACTGTTATCCATTGTAAAGAGGAAGCAATTGAAGTTTACAGAGATTATATGACATGCTTGGGGGAAGGAAATGGCAGACATAGGATTAGGATCTAAATCTCTTTGAGTCTGTGACTGAGCTCTTAACCACTGTTTTAAATGTTACACTTAAAAAAATAAATAAATAATAAAGCATCATCAAAGACAAAAGATAAGACTGGGACCACCTAAAAATTAGACACTTATACACATCAAAAGATTTCACCAAAAGAGTAAAAGGAGAACCCCCAAAGAGTAGGGGTGGAAGGAAAGGTGATGACATACCAGACAAAGGGCTAATTTCTGAAATTTATGGAAAACTTCAATGCCTCAACAACAAAAAGACAAAGAATCCAAATATGAAATGGGCAGAGGACATGAACAGACACCACCAAAGAAAACATTCAGGTGGCCAGCAAACACATGAAGAAATGCTCAAGATCACTAGCCATTGTTGTTGTTGTGATGTGCCATAGAGTCGGACCCAACTCATAGTGACCCCTCCTTAGGTTTCTAGGGCGGCATCACTAAGGAAGTAGATTGCCCAACCTTCCTTCCGAGGAGTGGCTGGTGGGTTTGAAGCACCAGTCTTCTGGTTAGCAGTCAAGTGCCTTAGGTACTGCAAATCTAAAAAACAATGAGATATCTCACACTAGAGTTAAGAGCCAAGTTCAAAGAAACATAAAACAGCAAATGCTGGCAAAGGTGTGGAGAGACTAGAACCCTCATACACTGCTGGTGGGACTATAAAGTGCTGTGCCCACTGTGGAAAAGTGTCCACTCAAGAAGTTGGGCTGATTTCAGTAGAAATTTGGGAATAGAAATTCCATGTGATCCAGCAATCCCATTACAAGGTATATATCCTACAGAAATAAGATCCATGACATGAACAGATATATGCACACTCAAGTTCATTACAGCACTATTTACAATAGCAAAAAGATGGAAGCAACCTAAGTGTCCTCAACAGATGAATGGATAAACAAAAACAGATTATGGTACATACACACGGTTGAATACTACATATTGTTATAGAATAATGATCAATATGTGAAACACCTCATAACATGTAGAGTATATTTTGCTTAATTAATCAATCATGAAAGGGCAAATATTATATGAGAAAGAGCTCTGGTGGTACAATGGTTAAGGCATTTGGCTGTTAATCAGAAAGTCAATGGTTCCAAACCACTAGCTTCTAAATGGGAGAAAGATGAGGCAGTCTGCTCCCATAAAGATTTACAGCCTTGGAAACCCTATAGGTAAGTTCTACCTTTAGGGTCACTATGAGTGGAATCTACTAGATGGTGGTGGGTTGTTTTTCTTTTTCTTTCTTCTTCCTTCCTTTCTTTCTTTTTTTTTTTTAGTAATATGAGACCACTACTCTAAAAAGTTTAGAAAAAGTTTATGCATAGAAAGAAACATTCTTTGATGGTTACCAAGGTTGAGAGGGAAAAGGGGGTGGTAAATCACTAACTAGAGGGTGAGGATAAATGCAATATACAGTAAGCGGGAAGTCAGCACAAAATGATCAAGGCAAAGGAAGACACTGAGAGGGGCACAAGAGTTAAAGGCAACAAAGGTAAATATTATTACATATATAATCCTGCAATAATACTAATAACAATAATCTGTGAGATATAGACATATGTGAGACATAGATAGAAGCACAGCTAAACAGATGTGAGAAGGTGTCGGGACTACAGTCACAAATATATAGAAGTTTGACAGGAGATATTTCTACATGTGTATTTATGTGTGCTACTAATATATTCATGAATATAGTAGAGCATACAAGGGGCAAAGTTATGCAAACTTCTCAGCCATAACCAAGCACCACAAGGAAATAAGTCACGGGGCCTGGGAATTCAAGACCATACATAGTCTTAGGAGACATCAAAGTCAATTGATTGGTATAATATAGTCCACAAAGGCAATGTTCTACATCCTACTTTGGTGAGTAGGTACTGAGATCTTAAAAGCCTGTGAGTAGCCATCTAAGGTGCAACTACTGGTCTTTCCCTATCTGGAGAAAAAAGACTGAAGAAAAATCAAAGACACATGGAAATAATTAATCCAAAAGTTTTATGGACCATGTGTGTGCCAGCTTCCATGAACTTGAGACTAGAAAACCTAGATGGTGCCTGGCTACCACTGCTGACCACTTGGAAAGGAATAATAGGGGAGATCCTGAATGGAGTGGGAAAAAAAATGTGGAACAACATTAAAAATAGTAAAAAGACTAAGTTTACTTATCTGATAGAGACTGGTGGAACCCCCAAGACTGGGTTTTAATCATCCTTCAATCCTAGAACTGAACTCAGCCCTGTGGCTCAATATTCAGCCAAACAATAGACAGGCCTATGAAGTGAACAATTACACCAGGGAGGTATACACTTCTTAGAACAATCAACCTTAGGAGATCAAAGGGCAGTATTTGCCCAGTGATAAATCTCGGAAGGTAGGAATGGATAGGAAAGAAGGACGAATAGAAATGGTAAACACAGGGAGGAATTAGAGTGCTACTACTTTGTGAGGATTGCAATCAATGCCACAAAACAAAATGTTTATGAATTTTTGGGTGGAAAACCAATTTACTTTGTAAACTTTCACCCAAATCTCAATAAAAATTTTAAAAAATAATAAAAACATCCCTATATAAATAAACAATATTACCTAGTGCTAAGTTGTTCTTCTCTGAATGCTATCCCTGAATGTCACTTGTCTCCCTCTGACTTTCTCCCTGAAATCTGGGACATCTTTTCCACCAAAATTGGGTGAGAAATCTCTGGGCTATTGCTTTTTTTTTTTTTTTTTTTTCTGATTTTCCAAGTAGTGAAGAGCTACTGAGTCTGACTAGAATGTGACATATGATCCTGAGGAAGAAGACCCAAGGAAAGGATCCCTGAAGCATCACGTGACACACACACACAAAAAGTACCAGTATCAAAGTGAAAAAAATAAACACACACACACACACACTAATAAAAAAGTAACACATGTCTGCTTAGAATTGGAAAATTTAGATAACTGGAAATAAGCAAAAAATTAAAATCATCCATATTACTGCAACCTATAAATATCCAGTTAGCATTTTTCTAAATATCTGTATTTCTTTAAAAGAATGGAATCACGTATATTGTTTGAGCCTACATATTTATTAACATTTGGGTCCCATGGGAGAACAAAGGAGTTAAATGCAACCACAGTACAGTGCTTGTGGTCATGGTTAAACACAATTTTATTCCAAGCCTATTCTATGTAACATTTGTTTCACATCAGTTTAATTTCACATCCATTGTTTTCTCCCCTATCTACCTACAATTTTTCTCACCTCTTATCCATTTTTCTCCTCCTATAATTTGAATGGTTTTAATTTTTCAATCAAAAGAATGTAGTTTATTAGAGATAACAAGAAATCCACAAGCTTTGATCCCTAAAGCCCAGTGGACAAAGGAAAGTCGACATTAGGGAATTAGGCGATGCATGCGGTCCCAGTGGCAGCCAATTCACTGAACAAGTTGAACCGAAGAATCAGGCCCTTCTCTTTTGTGACTGCTAGATTTACACAAAGGAAATGACTTTATCCCCAGTTTTCCAGTCATAGAACTGAACTAGTGTTGTTGGCCACAGAGAGACTTAGTGAGTAGGAATGGCTCATAGCAATGTGCCACCACTATTACAAAATCACTTTCAGTTTGCACTCTCATTAATGGGCTGGGAGCATGATAGTATTATGAAAGATGATGAACTGCATCTTAATTGACTTCTACCCAGTGTAGGTCATACACACTTTTTTGGCATCTGAATAATCTAATTAAACTCTATGTAAAGATTAAATGAACTTAATAATTGCCAATTTACCATTTCCTAACCATGTTCCTCACCTTTGGGAATTGTTTTCTATGCAACACCAAATCTAAATAAATGCTTACCACTATAGTTGAGAAGATACAGTCTATAAATTGGATGGTTTCCCTGTCATAAGGAAATTTTAAGCAAGGAAATCTTCAAGTTACTCCCGATGGCATGTTGCTTAGAAAGGAAATTGTCATTATCAGATGTGGTGCCAAAAGCAATTAGTGAATCTAGATTTGACTTTTCTATTACGTTTGAGTACAACTGTCTACGTCTGTTTCTGGGAACTAAGAAAGGGTGGAGCTGTTGCTAACACTTACATGGAACTAAGGCATTTGTGAATGAAGGCTATTGATACAAAGAATGAAGTTGTGCCTGAGAACAGAAATGAGGAGATAAACAGTTTGCTTCTGGACAGGATTGTCAGATCCAGCAAATAAAAATACAGGAACCATGCAGTATATAAGACCAACCAATAATAATAATAATAATTTGCCATTTATCTGAAATTTAAATTTAACTGTGCATCTTGTATTTATTTTATCTGGTCACTCTATTCCTAGTTGATGAAGATGAGTCAGATCAACAAACCATTGGGGACATGAAATCCTTCACAATTTTGTTGGGTACTTAAATATATTTAAACAAAAATTTTCCCAACTTTCCTCAGCTGTTCATAAATCATCATTTCAACTAAATGTGTACATCATCATTTTTTATGGATTTCTCTGAATCAGGGTTGGTTGGGGGAGGGAAAGACATTCTGAAGAAGTTCTGTCTTGAGAAAAAAAGAACCAAACACTTAAATTTCCTGACTGGAGTGATTGGTCAGAGGCGGGGTTAATAGGAGAAGGTGGTGAGAGGGAGGAAGTTGGGCTGATCAGATGCAGTTCTGGATGGGGTTCTTGCTCAGCTGAAATTTTGCCGCAATCTTGAGCAAGGAATAAGCAGAAATAGCTTTCATCTTCGTATAATCAAGTCTATTCTTCAGGCACTTGAAAACTGCAGTGCCTTCTTGGTTCTTCTCTTCCTGGAAGTTTCTTGGTTACTCGGGAATTCACATCAAACAGCCATGACAAGGCTGTTCTTAAGATAAAACCTTTGTTACTCAAAGCTGATGTATGGCTGGACACCAAGCGTCAATCCTACAAGCACCACAAAGCCTGGACTCCTTGTGGGTAGTGGTGGAGAGTTCTCCCCTGATCTCGAGTTACCACCCCTATCCCTTATTTGAACTTTACATATTTGTCTAATGTGAATAATGTGGTAATACTTAGATGTGAGTTGTAGAATTTTGTATCTCAATGCCTGATGTAGTGCCTTCCACATAGTAACTGCCCAATGAGTTTATTGAATACATAAATTAATTTTCAAAGCCATTCAGCAAGCAGAGGGTGGAGTCAAATAATAAATTATTAAGATACTAAAGAAAAAAATTAAATTGAAACTTTTGTTTGTTTTGCATTACCAGAATTTTGACATCGCAGAAACGCAGATTTAGATGTGGACAAGTTCTTGTACAACTGCTATTCTTTCTTTTAGTGTGTCTTTCGGGAGACAGAAGTGGAGGGAGAAGTGATGTGAACAATCCCTTGGCTTGGAATGATCCTTTAAGACCATAAAAGTAAAGGTCATGAAGAGCATGCTTGGCTTTTTGAGAATACTTAAGGGTGAAAATTTTGTGGACTTGGAACTCATGCTTAGAAGCTCTAAGATTTCTCAAATTGGTTTCCACAAGGTTGGAGTCTAATGAAGGGTGTTCACCCAAACTGCACCAGGAATGAGGCTATCCCAAGAAGGAAAGTGATTATGTTTTCTTTGCGTGCTGGGCTCCAGATTTAGGTCTTGCTGCTGCCTCCAACAGAAAGTAGAGTATTGGGTTGATGGAAGGATAGGACTTGTCCTCTTCTTTGTGACAGCAAGAGTCCTGCACCTTCCAGTTACTCAGGGTGAATGAGACTTCCTAAGCCTTGGCTAACAAAAATCTTTATATCTAAGGAACAAGCATTCCATATAGGGCTGGCTTTTCTAGACAGAGAGAAACTAAGGCATAGGCTTAAGGGTTTTGTAGTAAATGGGAAAGCCTGTTAGTTTTCTGTATAACTAATTTAGAATGTTTTTTGTTTGTTTGTTTGTTTTTTAAAAAATTCAAAATGAATTTTACTCATTGCCATAGGTTAAATCACATAAAGAAGAAAATAGATAATAATACTTAATTCCCCTACTTTCTACCAGAGCTCATTCTTCTGAAGTCCTAAGGTTGACAGCTTATTATACATCTTTCATCATTTTTCTCTACACTCATACAAATATAAAAATATATCTCTATATATGTGTTTATACACACATATGTACATGCATACATATACATACATATGTAATCTGTACATATGTATAAAATTTTATATACAGGATTCTGGAGGTGATGTATATATTTTTCAAAAAGTAGAACTATTAATTACATATTGCTCTACATATAACTTCTTTTCTCCCATAATGTCATAAACAGCACTCTGGTCAAAAAAAGTTAAATTCATTATATTATGTTTTATATATGGTTAATACTTCATTACATGTATGTTCACAATTTGGTCCACCTTTCTTCTGTTGATAGGATTTTAGTTTTTCATCTGCTCTTCCACCTTACAAACTGGGATTCCATGACCATTATTTTAAAACACATATATGAGAAAACATTGTTGTACGGTGCCATAGAGTTGGTTTCAACTCATAGAGACACTATGTACAACAGAACAAAACACTACCTGGTCCTGCATAATCCTCACAATCATTGCCATACTTGAGACTCTTCTTGCAGCCACTGTGTTAATCCATGTCACTGAAGTCTTCCTCTTTTTTGCTGACCCTATACCTTACCTTTTCCAGGGACTTGTCCCTCCTGATAACATGACCAAAGTATGGGAGATGGAGTCTGGGCATTCTTGCTTCTAAGATGCATTTCAGCATTGCAAGACAGACTGGTTTACTTCTATGGCAATCCATGGCATATTTTATATTCTTTGCCAACACCATAATTTACATGCATCAGTTCTTCTTTGGTCTTCTTTATTCATCATCCAGCTTTCACATGCATATGAGGCTATTGAAAATATCATGGCTTAGATGAGGCACACCTTAGTCCTCAAACTGGTATCTTTACTTTTTGACACTTTAAAGAGTTCTTTTGCAGCAGATTTGCCCAATGCAATACATCATTTGATAATTCCTGACTACTGCTTCCGTGGGCATTGCTTGCGCATCCAAGTAACATGGAATCTTTGACAACTTCAGTCTTTTTTCCATTTATCTTGACACTGCTCATTGGTCCAGTTGTGAGGATTTTTATTTTGTTTATGTTGAGGTGTAATCCATACTACAGGCTGTAGTTTTTAATCTTCACCAGTAAGTGCTTAAAGTCATCTTCACTTTCAGAAAGCAAAGTTGTCTCATCTACATATTGCTGATTGTTAAGGAGTCTTCCTCCAATCCTGATGCTGCATTCTTCTTCATATAGTCCTGCTTCTTGGATTATTTGCTCAGCATGCAGATTGAATAAGCATGATGAAAGTATACAACCCTGATGTACACCCTTCCTGATTTTAAACCATGCAGTATCCCCTTGTTCTGTTCAAACGACAGTCTCTTGGTCTATGTACCGTTTCCTCGTGAGCACAAATAAATGTTCAGGAATTCCCATTCTTTGCAATGTTATCCATAATTCGTTATGATCCACACAAATGCCTTTGAATAGTCAATATAACACAGGTAAATATCTTTCTGATATTCTTTGCTTTCAGCCAAGATCATTTGACATTGGCAATGATATCCTTAGTTCCATGTCCTCTTCTGAATCCAGCTTGAATTTCTGGCAATTCCCTCTCAATATACTGCTGCAATTGTTTTTTATTCATCTTTAACCTATTTTTACTTATACATTATATTGCTTGATAATTTCCATATTCCATTGGATCATCTTTTTTTTTTTTTTTGGGAACAGGCACATAAATGGGTTTCTTCCACTCTCTTGGCCACGTAGCTATCTTTCAATTTCTTGGCATAGACGAATGAGCACTTCCAGTATTCCATCCATTTGTTGAAATATCTCAATTGTTATTTCCTCAATTCTTGGAGTGCTGTTTTTCACCAACAATACTGTAAGTGATAGGAAAATACACATACACCTACAAGGAAGACCAATTCATGTGACTATAATTCAAATTTACATACCAAATACTAATGCCAAAGAAGAAGAAATTGAATATTTTTATACTCCTGCAGTCTGAAATTGATCAAATATACAATTAAGATTCACCGATAATTACTGGTATGCAAAAGTTGGAAACAAAGAAGAAACATTGGTAGTTGGAAAATATGGCCTTTGAGACAGAAAGGACACCAGAGACCACATGATAGAATTTCACAAGATCAATGACTCATTCATTGCGAATACATTTTTGCAACAACTTAAATGAAGATTATACATGTGAACCTCATCAGATGGAATACACAAGAATCAAATCGACTACATCTGTGTAAAGAAATGATGGAAAGGTTGAAAATCATCAAACAGAACAAGGCTAGGGGCCAACTACAAAACCATCAATTGGTCATTTGTAACTTCAAGTAGAAGCTGAAGAAAATTTAAACAAGTCCACAAGAGTAAAAGTACTATCTTCCGTATATCCCGCCTGAAATTAGAGTCCATCTGTGGTGGTTAAGTTTGTGTGTCACCTTGGCTGGCCCTGGTTGAATGGCTGGGCAGCTGGATGTAGTACTCCCCATGATGAGACTGGCAATCAACTTCATGGTGGAATCTACTGTGATCAGCTGAGTAGCTGCCTTTGGGTATGTGATCTTCTTCCCATATATAAGAAACAGCTTTAGGAATGATCTCTAGCCTATGGCATGCTTGGACGCTGCATGTAGCCAAGTCATTGTTCAGCAGCCTGCCATGATCTGCTGACCTTGGCACTTTCAATGGACTTGAATGAATGGCCTGCCACATGGTTTGGTAACATCAGGACTGTGCCATTATTTATCGACCTTGGGCTTATTAGCCTTAGCAGCCAGAAGCTGCCTGAGTGAAGAGATGCCTCTAGCTTCAGGGGGCCAGAAGCAAGAAGAAGAGCTGAAGCCCAAGGTCGAGGGGCTTTCACATAGCCCCTAGAGCCTGGCACTTCAAACTTGGACTTAAAGCCTCCAAA